>NC_142444.1:79553611-79879722 GCF_059453495.1 Arachis ipaensis
TGGAAGGTGAAGAGGTCAGCTGGCCTGATTGCATGTTGGTACTATGCTCTTCTATGCACATTACGGGGCTGTTTTCTCCCTCAATTTTTAGTATCCACCATGCATGCCATATATGCTTGGAAAGCTCTAGATGTCTTCTTTCCAATGCATTTTGAATCACCTCATTTGGAGTTTTGTAGCTCAAGTTATTTATGTTTGAAGAAGACATGGTCAAGCTGTTCCATATAACACGTTTAAGCTTCAGTTTAAGGTTAAACTGAAGCTTAAACGTGGATAAAGGAAGGGCAGCCCTGGAGGTCGAACACGTTTAACCTCCAGTTTGAGGTCAAACTGGAGGTTAAACGTGGAAGCTTAGAATGGTAGCCCTGGAGGTGTCGAACACGTTTAAGCTCCAGTTTGAGTCAAACTGGAGCTTAAACGTGGAATGGCTCCCTGGTACTCTTCCTGGTTCTGGCGTTTAACCTCCAGTTTGAGGTCAAACTGGAGGTTAAACGTGGAACTCCTCCCTGGGTGGCATACTCATTCTGGCGTTTAACCTCCAGTTTGAGGTCAAACTGGAGGTTAAACGTGGAATGCTTCTTTAGTGAGACCTTCCATTCTGGCGTTTAACCTCCAGTTTGAGGTCAAACTGGAGGTTAAACTTCATTTCCAGCATTTCTTATCCTTCATGATTTTTGGCGTTTAAGCTCCAGTTTAGGCTTAAACTGGAACTTAAACTCCACATGTGATATTCAAGCTTCCTTTATTGATTTTGTTGCTTCCTTGCCTAGCCTCTTCTTCCCTGAAATCATCCAAACAGTTGCATCAAAGTCTTGCTAAAATTCATGAGAATTCTTCCATTCATAGCATTCAAGGAATATAACTAAAAACTCATGGAATTTGCATAAAAATCTTCATGTTTGAATGATTTAAGACAAGCATGACTATTTGGCCCAAATGATTACTTAAGGCTCAAGAAAATGCATAAAACAACTAAAAATAACATAAAAATTGCTAGTGAAACTAGCCTAAGATGCCTTGGCATCACAACACCAAACTTAATACTTGCTTGTCCCTAAGCAAGTTCTGAATTATTGAGAAGAAAGAATGAAACAGAAAGTAAATTCATTAGCCATATCAGTAAGTAATTGACATTGATTAATGGGGTGTTCATGCAGAAAGTTGTTGCAGCATCACTTTATTGTTTCTTAGGTAAGAATGTCACTTTTTATGTTTCCACTAAAACACTGCTATGGCCTCTTGTTATTCACATATCCTTGGCAAGTTTCTTTTCTTTGTTTTTCTTTTTCTTTGAGCTTATTTGCTCCTTGTTGCTCAGTGTCATGTGTTGCACAAGCCTTTGGCATTTTCTTTTTCTTATCAGTGCACTACACATATCCACTACAGGCATTTTAGTTCACATTTCTTCTTGAGACATTGGTGCCCAGCACCTCTTTGTGTGACTAAATGTTTTGTATTTAGGTTGCTCTTGATAATGGACTTTTGGTTGGTAATCCCGGGTTAGTTAACCCAAGTTACCAAGTGTTGAAACACTCCTCAGAACCTATTCATCCAAGCATATCCTTAATACATAAACACCACAGGCATTTGTCTCAGAAGTTCAAACCATTGGTGCCTAGCTTATTTTCTCAATTTTTTTGCTTTTTGGTTGCCCTTTTTCAGTGGCTTTTTCTTCTTCTTTTTCTTTCTTTTTCATGGCCAAAGACATTTATTCATCAAGATCCATAGACAGCATCCTAATTTCCACTAAAAGTGACAATTCTAACTTTATTTCTTAGTGAGCTGACTATTCAATCAAACATGCATACCACCACTTAATCTTATTTGATTTCTTACCAAATGGAATTGAGTTACTTTTGTTCAAACATTTCTTTTATTTTTGGAAACAGAACAAGCATGGCAAGCATACATTTAAGCAAGTGAAGTTTATCCAGACACTTAGACTATCACTTATTTGGAAATTAAACAAACAGACAAACAAAAACGGCAATGACTCAAACTTAAAGCAGGGGTGCATGCAAACTTCCAATATCAGCAATTCAAAGTACAAGCAATTAAGTGACAATACAACCTTGTAGCATCTTCTTTGTTGTTCATCATCCTTCCTAGCCTTGGTGTTCTCTTTGATGATGATGTATATTCCTTCCATGAGATTGATTGTCTTCCTGCAAAGCTATTAGAAGTTGCTTGTTCCCCAAGCACTTTGAGAATTGGTTAGCATGCATGTATGTTTGTAGGCCTCTGAACTTAGATTGGTGTGTGAACACCAAACTTAGTTCCTTGCCATATGCAGCAATTTGGATCATATGCAGAAAACCTCATGTGCTTTTATTAAGAAAATAACTAGAAAAAGAAACTATGAACTAGAAATTAAACTATTGGTTAAGTAGTTTCCCTGATTGGTTGGAGCTAGTGACTAGTCATGCTGAGGTAGAAATGTGCTTTTAATGAAGTTTTTGGTGGAACACCAAACTTAGAATCTCACATTCACCCTTGAATTGTTTTGGTGTGCAACACCAAACTTAGCTCCTTGCAATACAGATAGATCTACTTAATTCTTTTATTGAAATAACTAGAAAAGAAAAACTACCTTTGGTTGGGTTGCCTCCCAACAAGCGCTTCTTTAACGTCATTAGCTTGACATGCTGTTCCTGACTTTCTTCCTCTTCCTCCAGTTTGTTAAGAGGAATGACTTCAAGTGGATAAAGGAGCTAGTTAGTGCCCCTTGTTGTGAATGCTTCTTTCCAGCAAGCTTTCCCTTGTGATTGGCTTGAGTGAACTTGCTTGTTGGCTCAGGAGTTGGATTGTTCTTCGACCTTCTCTTCTTCATGGATATGGTCCTTTGTTTCTCGGTCACAATCCTCATTTTGGTGCTTGTTTCTACTGCCTTCACATCCTTGATCTCAGAATTTGGTTGTTGTTGGACAGTTGGAGTATCCTGTTCATCAAAAGCTTCCTGAATTTGTGGTTCAATGAACCCTTCCTCTTTGCAACTCTCTGTTTCATTGGAGTGTGATCTCCCTTGATTGACTTTCTCCATTTCTTGTTCTTCTGATTCCTCCCTTGGGTTTGCCATGGTATCACTAGAAGAATTGTGGGTAGGGATTTGCTTTGATAGATATCCAATTTGTGCTTCTAGCTTTTGAATGGCAGCACCTTGATTTTGTAAGTTGGATATCACTTCTTCCTTAAAGCCTTTCAAATCGGCCACATCTCTGGCCATAGTTGCAATCATTCCTTCTATCCTGTTTAATTGATCTTGAAATTGTTGGTTCGGATTGGGTTGATGAGGCTGATTATCTTGGCTGTGATATGGTGGCTGGGAGTATGTGTTTTGTGTGGGCTGATAGAGTCTTTGGTTGGAGTGTTGGTAGTGGTATGACTCTTGTGTGAAGTGGGATGAGTCTTGTGGATAGTGAAATGAATTGTATGAATTTGAGAAGGAATTTTGTGCTGAGAAATGCTCAAGTGATGAAGAATTTGGATATGTAGAGCTAGGAGGTGAGGTTGGATAATTCAGAGGTGATGGCTCTTGATGAATGGGGTGTGAATAAGTGAAATCTCTTTGGTTTTGATCTTCCCAGCCACAACTTGAGTAGTGATCAAAATCACCCAAACATGGACCATTTTGTGGCTCTGGGAAGTACCCCGTTTCCTGTTCCTGATACTCCCACCCACCATGAGCATAATAACATGAATCATTCTGTGGTGGTGGAGAGTTTCTCATGGATTTTGATTGACCAAAAGATGATGGATACTCCTTTCTTTTTTGCAATGTGCCCAGTCTCAAACAATACTCATCCAAAGATAGTGGAAATCCCATAGTGAGGCAATATCACAAACAGCTGGTGGTTAGTATGCTAACAAGTGAATGAGCAAAGAAAACAAATTAAAATTTGCAGAAATTAGCAGTAATAAACTAAAACAAAAACTATTAACAAAAGAAAAGAAAAATTGCTCAATCTAGTTAACTTCCAATTGGAGAATTGTCAATCGAAAACCAATCCCCGGCAACGGCGCCATAAACTTGATGCACATAAACTAGTTATGCTACGATTTAGGAAATTGCACGATCGGCAAAATTCCTTCCGGCAAGTGCACCGGTTATCGTCGTCAAGTAAAAACTCACAATAGAGTGAGGTCGAATCCCACAAGGATTGGTTGATTGAGCAATTCGGATTAGAAGTGTGTTCTAGTTGAGCGGAATCAAGAATTGAGATGAGAATTGCGGAATGTAAAATTGGCGGGAAAAGTAAATGACAAGAAAATTAAATGGCCGAATCTTAAATTGCATGAATTAAAGAGCAGAATGTAAATTGCTGAAATTAAAAGGGAATGGGGGTGATTGCAAGAATTGAATTGCAGAATGTAAAGAGAAAGTGAAATCAGAAATGGGGAATTCATTGGGTTTAGGAGATATTGAAATCTCCGAATCAAAACATGTATATCTCTTCCTCAACCAATGCATTCATTGAATTTTGCTTGGCAATCTTATATGATTGGATCCCAATTCCTTGGCTCACCAATGCTCTCTAAAAACAAACAAATTCCCAATCCCTTGGTTTAAATGTTCATAAGAAGAGATGATGCTTGATCACTGATTATACCACACAATTTCATGAACCACAATTTGGTAGGATTACATGTCACAATATCCATCCAAACCCCAATCCAATCCACTGTGAGAAAGCTTCTCTAGCATGAATCCTCCATTCCTTTCCCAAGGCTCCGAAGGATTCCAAGTATGAGTAGTCTCTTTCCCAAGACAACTACTCAATGGAATTAGATCGAGAAGCTTTCTAACAAAATTCAAGAGAAAAGATTGAAGAAGAAGATAAACTATTATTGATTCATTGAATTACAATAGAGCTCCCTAACCCAATGAAAGGGGGTTTAGTGAATCATAGCTCTGAATTCAATTACAAAGAAAAGGAAAAACTAGCTAAAAGTCAAGTAAAGTAAAAGTCCCCATCAGGGGCTGGATTCCCCTTCAATCCCCCCCTCTTTCAAATGCAAAAACTAAGGCCTTTAAATAGGCTCCCTAAATTACAAAATGAAAATGAAATTCAAAGCAAATTACAATCAAATGAAAATAAACTATTTTAGATGATTCTTGTGGCCTTGATTTGGTGTTGTTGATGGGCCTTGCTTGCTTGAAGGGCTGAGTGACATAATTGATCCAAAAAGGATAATGATCCATTAAACTACACTCAAATGTTGCACCCCCTTTCTTGAGTCGTCACTTTGTTCTCTTGTCAACCTTCCCAATTTGATGCCAAATATAGACTATTATACCTTGTTGGAAAGCTATGGATGTCAGCTTTCTAACGCAACTGGAAGCACCTCAATTGGATCTCTACAACTCGAGTTATACTCCATGGAAGGTGAAGAGGTCAGCTGGCCTGATTGCATGTTGGTACTATGCTCTTCTATGCACATTACGGGGCTGTTTTCTCCCTCAATTTTTAGTATCCACCATGCATGCCATATATGCTTGGAAAGCTCTAGATGTCTTCTTTCCAATGCATTTTGAATCACCTCATTTGGAGTTTTGTAGCTCAAGTTATTTATGTTTGAAGAAGACATGGTCAAGCTGTTCCATATAACACGTTTAAGCTTCAATTTAAGGTTAAACTGAAGCTTAAACGTGGATAAAGGAAGGGCAGCCCTGGAGGTCGAACACGTTTAACCTCCAGTTTGAGGTCAAACTGGAGGTTAAACGTGGAAGCTTAGAATGGTAGCCCTGGAGGTGTCGAACACGTTTAAGCTCCAGTTTGAGTCAAACTGGAGCTTAAACGTGGAATGGCTCCCTGGTACTCTTCCTGGTTCTGGCGTTTAACCTCCAGTTTGAGGTCAAACTGGAGGTTAAACGTGGAACTCCTCCCTGGGTGGCATACTCATTCTGGCGTTTAACCTCCAGTTTGAGGTCAAACTGGAGGTTAAACGTAGAATGCTTCTTTAGTGAGACCTTCCATTCTGGCGTTTAACCTCCAGTTTGAGGTCAAACTGGAGGTTAAACTTCATTTCCAGCATTTCTTATCCTTCATGATTTTTGGCGTTTAAGCTCCAGTTTAGGCTTAAACTGGAACTTAAACTCCACATGTGATATTCAAGCTTCCTTTATTGATTTTGTTGCTTCCTTGCCTAGCCTCTTCTTCCCTGAAATCATCCAAACAGTTGCATCAAAGTCTTGCTAAAATTCATGAGAATTCTTCCATTCATAGCATTCAAGGAATATAACTAAAAACTCATGGAATTTGCATAAAAATCTTCATGTTTGAATGATTTAAGACAAGCATGACTATTTGGCCCAAATGATTACTTAAGGCTCAAGAAAATGCATAAAACAACTAAAAATAACATAAAAATTGCTAGTGAAACTAGCCTAAGATGCCTTGGCATCAGTGAGTGGAAGAAAAGAGGGGGAGATAAAGAATGTGATGTAAAGGAAGAAACACAACTATGAGGATTGGAATGTGAGATGAGATGTTAGGATATGAATGAATAAATAGAATAGGATGGGAGAGGTATAATTTTCGAAAATTATTTTGAAAAGGAGTTAGTGATTTTTGAAAATTGGTTTTTGAAAATTTGTTAGTCTTTTTCGAAATTTTTTTTTTTGAACTAAAATTAAAAATAAAAATAATTAGTTAATTAAAAAGAAATTTTGAAAAAGGGGAGAGATATTTTCGAAATTGAGAGAGAGAGAGTTAGTTAGGTGGTTTTGAAAAAGATAAGAAACAAACAAAAAGTTAGTTAGTTAGTTGAAACAAATTTTGAAAAGATAGGAAGTTAGGAAGTTAGAGAAGATATTTTGAAAAGATATTTTTGAACAAGATAAGATAAGAAGATATTTTGAAAAGATATGATAGGATTAGTTTTGAAAAAGATTTGATTTTTTTAAATCTCAATTAATGACTTGATTCATAAGAAATCACAAGATATGCTTCTAGAACTTAAAGTTTGAATCTTTCTTAACAAGCAAGTAACAAACTTCAAATTTTTGAACCAAAACATTAATTGACTATGTTATTTTCGAAAATTTGGTATAAAAATAAGAAAAAGATTTTTGAAAAATATTTTTGGAATTTTCGAAAATAACTAAGAATTTTGAAAAAGATTTGATTTTTGAAAAAGATTTTGAAAAAGATAAGATTTTCAAATTGAAAATTTGATTTGACTCATAAGAAACAACTTTGATTTTTTTAAAAATTTTTGAAAAAGTCAATCCAAATTTTCGAATTTGATGAGAGAAAAAAGGAAAGATATTTTTTTTTTTTTTGAAATTTTTATGATGCAAGAGAAAAACACTAAAAAGATGCAATGCATGAAATTTTTGAATCAAAACAATGAATGCATGTATGAATGATATGAATGTCAAGATGAACACCAAGAACACTTTGAATGTCATGATGAACATCAAGAACATATTTTTGAAAAAATTTTAATGCAAAGAAAACATGCAAGACACCAAACTTAGAATTCTTTAATGCTTACGCACTAAGAATTCAAGAATGCATATGATAAACATGAAGAGACACAAAACAAAAAATCATCAAGATCAAACAAGAAGACTTACCAAGAACAACTTGAAGATCATGAAGAACACTATGAATGCATGATATTTTCGAAAAAATGCAAGATGCATATGCAATTGACACCAAACTTATAACATGACACATGACTCAAACAAGAAACAGAAAAACATTTTTGATTTTTATGATTTTCTAATTTTTTTGTATTTTCTTTTAATTTTTTTCGAAAATATTTGGGAAAAAGGAAGCAATGAATTCATAGTCCTCAATCAAAATCCTGGGAATTAGACATGGCTTAATAGCCAGCCAAGCTAAAACATGTTATATGAGACACTAGAATTCATTCTCAAAAATTTTGAAGAAAAATATATTTTTTTGAAAACATTTTTTTTTTCGAAAACAAGTGAGGAATTTTTGAAAGGTTTTTGAAAAATTTTTTTTTGAAAAGAAAACAAAAAGAAAATTACCTAATCTGAGCAACAAGATGAACCGTTAGTTGTCCAAACTCGAACAATCCCCGGCAACGGCGCCAAAAACTTGGTGGACGAAATTGTGATCACATTAATGTAGTACTCTTTGTTATTGTATGGAATCATTATTATGGCTCTTTACTATGTGTGGACACAACTCCGTTCAACTAACCAGCAAGTGTACTGGGTCGTCCAAGTAATAAACCTTACGTGAGTAAGGGTCGATCCCACAGAGATTGTTGGCTTGAAGCAAGCTATGGTCACCTTGCAAATCTCAGTCAGGCGGATTTAAACATGATACTTTATTAGATTAAAATAAACAATAAAAGGGATAGAGATACTTATGTGGATTCATTGGCAGGAATTTCAGATAAGCGAATGGAGATGCTTTTCGTTCCTCTGAACCTCTGCTTTCCTGCTATCTTCATCCAATCAGTCTTACTCCTTTCCATGGCTGGCTGTATGCAAGGGCATCACCGTTGTCAGTGGCTACATCCCCTCCTCTCAGTGAATCATATGCTCACGCACCCTGTCACAGCACGGCTATTCATCTGTCGGTTCTCGATCATGCTGGAATAGGATTCACCCTCCTTTTGCGTCTGTCACTAACGCCCAACAATCGCGAGTTTGAAGCTCGTCACAGTCATTCAATCATTGAATCCTACTCAGAATACCACAGACAAGGTTTAGACCTTCCGGATTCTCTTGAATGCCGCCATCATTCTAGCATACACCACGAAGATTCTGGTTAGGAGATCTAAGAGATATTCATTCTAGCTTAATTCATGTAGAACAGAAGTGTTTGTCAGGCACGCGTTCATAAGGGAGAAGGATGATGAGCGTCACACATAATCATCACCTTCATCACGTTCTTGGGTGCGAATGGATATCTTAGAAGCGAAATAAGAAGAATTGAATAGAAAAAAGTAGTACTTTGCATTAATCTTTGAGGAACAGCAGAGCTCCACACCTTAATCTATGGAGTGTAGAAACTCTACCGTATGAAAATACATAAGTGAAAGGTCCAGGCATGGCCGTGTGGCCAGCCCCCATGGTCTAAGAACAATGCGTTCAAAGATGCCTAATACAATAGTAAGAGGTCCTATTTATAATAAACTAGTCACTAGGGTTTACATGAGTAAGTAATTGATGCATAAATCCACTTTCTGGGCCCACTTGGTGTGTGCTTGGGCTTGGGCTTAAGTGTAGCACGTGCAGAGGCCATTTGTGGAGTTGAACGCCAGTTTCTGTGCCAGTTTGGGCGTTCAACTCTGGTTTTGGATCCTTTTCTGGCGCTGGACGCCAGATTTGGGCAGAAGGCTGGCGTTGAACGCCAGTTTACGTCTTCAATTCTTGGCCATTTGTCGAGTTCTGTAGCTCCAGAAAATCCACTTTGAGTGCAGGGAGGTCAGAATCCAACAGCATCAGCAGTCCTTTTTCAACCTCTGAATCTGATTTCTGCTCAAGTCCCTCAATTTCAGCCAGAAAATACCTGAAATCACAGAAAAACACACAAACTCATAGTAAAGTCCAGAAATGTGAATTTAACACAAAATCTAATAAAAACACCCCTAAAAGTAACTAGATCCTACTAAAAACAATGTCAAAAAGCGTATAAATTATCCGCTCATCAGACCTCTACCAAGCATTCATCTTGCAGGGCTGGTATTCTCTTTGCTGCAGCCTGTCTGGGAAGCAATAGCACAATACGGACGTCCCCGCACAATATTCACAAGCATCGCCCGAAGGCTCATATTTCACATATAACCATAATTCCCATCACTTAGAAATCATCTTTATCATCTTTCTACAATCATAAATCAAGCATCATAAACATCACAGTGAGCTTATTTCACAATTCTCTGCTTACTCTGTAAGGTCAAGCACACTGCTATATAGCTTTTAACTCCTTTTCTTTCTAACATGTATGAAATTTTCTGAATCCTTTTTCATTATCTTACATACCTCGATACCTTCCCTTATACCTTTACTTAGGTGTTTAATAAAGAGATTTAAGGAATTCTGGACTCAAAATTGCCTTCCTGAGGATTTTAGGAAAAACTATCCTTTTATCAATATTTTATTATTATCAATAAAATAATATTTTAATATTTTAATATTAAAATAATAATATTTTATTCAACTTTCAAAAATTGCATTTTGTCCCACAAACTGTTTGGAAATTGTATTTTAACCCCCTTAACTTTTAATATATACACTCTAGCCCCTCAACTTCTTATTAATTAATTTTCAACCCCAAAATTTTTAATAATTACATTTTAACCCCAAAACCATCAAAATAAATGTTTTCACATCCATCAAAAACCAAAAACACTTTTCTGAAAGTTTATCAGATTTCCGCTTGATTTTCAGCTAGTTTTTCAATCTTTTCGGTAACCGATTTGTACTTGATTTTTACCAAACCAAAGAGCAACGTTTCAGCCATCAAACACAAATCAAATACACATCAAATATCATGAATTTTATGGCTGGAAAGCCATGTTTTCCAGCAGCAACAACAGAAACTTCAAAACCATCATAAACTTGATTTTCAAGCATTAAACAACAAGATTTCATGATCAATCATCACATAAACACTCACACTTCAAGAACACAACCAATCATTTATTAATTTACCAAACCTTACCTCTTTTGCAGCTGCCAATTGAACCAAGAACAAGCTTCCAAAAGCACTTTTACGCCTATTTTAACATCAAAAACAACTTTAGAACCATATGAACCATGAATGCTGAAGCTTCATGATGATGAAAAGAAGATTTTCTTCACCTCAAGGCAGCTAGAAATCACGTTTTCTTAGAGCTTATTGTGAGTGAACAAGAGATCTTAAGAGAAAACATGAAGAAAACATCATTAGCTTGATTTCTCCACCATGGCTGAAACTTCAAGGAGGAAGAGCAGCCATCATACCTTAATTTATTCCATGAAGATTTACAGAAATGATGAGGAGGAAGAGGTGAACACTTTTGTCAGATTAGATTTTTGATAGGGCTTTTAGTTTGAGAAAGAACGGAGAAAGAAACTCAGGTGTTCATGGAAGTTTTCATGGAAGTTCTTATATTTCTCTCTCAAGAATTTCGAATTCTAACTTGTTTAAAAAGTAAAGATGATAGTAATGATGATACATGGGAGGCCGTGGGGTTAGGATAAGCATTATTCTAATGTTTGGTGTAAAAATATCTCAAGAAAGGATAGTTACTAAAGCTAGATGTATTAGAATACAAGTGTTTCTTACTTTTCTCTTAAGAAACCTTTGCTTGGAGAGCAAGAAAGAAAACATGTGGTGGCTAACTCTGGGAGAGCCACGTGTCATGGGGTGCTGACTCATCAGAGTTTAATAATAAAATATTATTCTGAAGATAATTACTAAAACTAGATACACCAGATTACAATACTAAAGGATAAGCATGAGCGTTAATAGTATAAATGATACTAGTAACATGATAATCATGAGAATAAAATATATATGATGAAGCATTAGCATTGCTAAGTTCATCTAAAAATGCCGGTATTATCCATTACGGGTAGATTTCTAGCTCAGTTATTATATTACTAAACATAGATCAATATTAAACACAACAGAAGAAATAATAATATATGAATATTATATTAATATAATTTTTTTCTCAAAATGCGAGACCGGCTCGTCAGAATGAGACTAACCACGAAAATCAAAATTTTGAAATTTGGACCCGAAGTGGCTCAAAAACGCAACTTTTCACGACGTGCCTGCTTAGATTAGGAGAGGTGTCTGGTGCAATCAAGCAACTTTTCAATAGCTTGATGACACAACACCTGTGCAATGGAGGTGCTTATATGCACTAAAATTCCTAAAAATTCCATAAAGATTCCGTTTTATCCCGAAAAAGCATCGTTTCTTCGGGGCTAATGGCTAGGCCGTTACATTCTGCCCTCCTAAAAAAATTTTGTCCTCAATATTTCAATTACCTTAAAAGAGAAATGGGTAGTCTTTCCTCATCTTCTCTTCTAGTTCCCATTTGTACTCTTCAATCTAGTTTGTCTCCACACCACCTTAACCAATGGTACCGTCTTCCCTTTTAGTTGTCTGTCACTTTGTTCTACAATCCTGACTGGTAAAGTTTGATATGTCAAGTCAGCTCATAGCTGTACTGTCTCTGGTTGTAAAGTGTGGCTTTTGTAGGGATTATATTTCTTGAGTTGTATAACAGAAAAACATCGTGAAGATTTGACAAATAAGAAGGGAGGGCTATTTGGTCTGCTACTGGACCAACTCTTTTAAGAATTTGAAAAGGACCTAGGTATCGTGGACTCAATTTCTTATTCCTAAGAGCTCTACCTATTCCTATTTTAGGTGTCACTCTTAAGAAAATATGGTCACCCTCGTTAAACTCTAAGGGCCTACACCTAATATCTGCATAGCTATTCTGGTGACTTTGAGCAGTCTAAATCTTTTCTCAAATGTACTTACACTGTTTAGTAGTCTCTTATACCCACTCCAACCCCAAAATCCTACCTTCCTCTTTGTCATACAAGCATAATGGTGACTAACACTTTCTTCCGTAGAGGGCTTCTTATGCTGCCTTCCCGATACTTTGTTGATAACTATTGTTATAAACAAACTCAACCAACGACAAATATTTGTCCCAGTTACCTTGCTGATCTTTCACACAAGATCTCAACATATCTTCCAAAGTACGAATCGTTCGTTCTATCTGCTCATGAATCTGTGGGTGATATGTTTGATGCATGGAAACTTGTCCTTTAACAAATCTCCCTCGGCAAGTATACCGAATTGTCGTCAAGTAAAAACTCACAATAGAGTGAGGTCGAATCCCACAGGGATTGATTGGTCAAGTAACTTTAATTAGAAGAATGTTCTAGTTGAGCTAAGCAGAATTTGGGTTAAGAATTGCAGGAAATTAAATGGCGGGAAAGTAAATTGCAGAAAATAAATGATGGAAGGTAAATTGCAGAATCTTAAATGGGGAAGGGGAGTTTAGCATGAAAGTAAATAACAGAAAGTAAAGAGAATGGGTAAGATCAGAAATGGGGAGTTCATTGGGCTTAGGAGATGTTGCATTCTCCGGATCAAGTTCATTTTCATCTCTTCCTCAATCATTGCATTCATTGATCTCCTTGGCAATCTTAAGTGATTGAATTCCAATTCTTTGGTAATTCAATCTCTCAAATCAGATCAATAGCCAATTCCTTGGTCAATTGATCATGAGAAGAGATGAAGTGTGGTCACTGATTATACCACATGTATTTCCAAATCAAAGTATTGGGAGAATTATATGTCACCATATCCGCCCAAACCCCAATTTGGTCCAACATGAGAAAGCAATTCTAGCATGATCTCTTCATTCCTCTTCCAAGGTTCAGAAGAGATCCAAGTATGAATAGCTTCTTTTCCAAGATAACTACTCAATCGGATGAACATTGAAAGCTTTCTTGTGTAATCAAGAGAAAAGAGAGAAGAAGGATAATGAAAACTATTATTGATCCATCAAATTACAACAGAGCTCCCTAACCCAATGAAAGGGGTTTAGTTATTCATAGGTCTGGGAATGAAAAGCATAGATGGAGAGTACATTCTGAGAATTTAACTAAAAGTTGCAGAGAAAGTAAAATACAGAGAGTAATTTTAATAATGCCAAAAGCTCCTTTTCTAGTTCAAAGTTCTCCCTATTTATATTATTCTTCTGATCTTCTAGTTGGCTCTTCAAGTCTTTGATATGGGCCTTTGGATCTGGAGTTGAAGTAGTTATCTTCTTCAGTGGGCTTAGCTTTACTTGCAGAGAGAAAGTGTGAAGTAGGCAGGGATTCCAGCTTAGGACGTTAGTGGCGTTAACGTTAAGTGAAAGTGTGGGTTCGAGAACGTTAGTGACAATCACCTTTTTCACTAACGTTCCTAACCCAAGGATGCTCCATGTTAACTTCAACGTTAGTGGCATCAACGTGACCACTAACGTTGCCTCTTGGTCCTTCGCAAACGTTACTGGGGTTCACCTTTCCCATTAACGTTGAGAGTACCCCTTTCTCCTTCGTTCGAGTTCACGTTAGTATAGCTAACGTTACCTTTAACGTAGGCTTGCCAAATCTTCGAGAATGTTAGTGACACTTACCTTTGTCACTAATGTTCTAAAATGCCCCTACTTCCCACGTTAAAGTTCACGTTAACTAGGTTAACGTGACTTCTAACGTGGTATTGATAGCCATCTCCAACGTTAGTGACAAAGGTGAGTGTCACTAACGTTGGATCATCATCCCTTTTACTCACGTTAGCTTCCACGTTAATGTAGTTAACGTGGGAGTTAACGTGGCTCATAGTGGCTCATCCCAACGTTAGTGACAAAGGTGAGTGTCACTAACGTTGGCGATTATTTGGTCCCTCCACGTTAGAGTCCACGTTAACTGAGTTAACGTGGCAACTAACGTGGCTGAAAGTGGCTTAGCTCAACGTTAGTGACAAAGGTGAGTGTCACTAACATTGGTCATTCTTTTGTTTCCCACGTTAGAGTCCACGTTAACTGAGTTAACGTGGACAATATGAGCTTGGTCCAACGTTATTGACAAAGGTGAGTGTCACTAACGTTGGCTTCATTTTCTTCTTCTACGTTAACTACTACGTTAATGTAGTTAACGTGGCAATTAACGTGGGCTATGATGGCTTCGAGGACGTCATTGGTGATTATTTTTCTCATTAACGTTGCAAGCTAGCTCCCCTTCCACGTTAGAAGTCACGTTAGTTAGACTAACGTCGCTGCTAACGTGGTTCTTCCTTGCTTCCTTTGTCCTGAAATCAAGCAATAAAGTGCATCAAAGTTCTAGTCCAAGTTATGAGACATGCATCATCCAATTTGTCATTCAATTCATGCATAATTCTCATGAATTCATGTAAAAATCACAATGTTAGCTTGAATCAAGATGTAAGTGAAATTTTACCCAAAACTTGCTTATTTCCTAAGAAAGTGCATGAAACTACCCTAAAACCATAAAAAAAAGGTCAGTGAAACTGGCCAAAATGCCCTGGCATCACAACACCAAACTTAAAGCTTGCTTGTCCCTAAGCAAGTACTGGAACAAGAGAATGATGAATGAAATGACAAGATGAATGAATCATTATTGTGGAAGTCATGTTCTTGGTTTTATGGGGTTTCATGCATAGCAACTTAGGTTCATTCCCTTACTGGCTTTCAGTCCTTTATCATGCCTTGGAATACTCACTTGATTGCACCCTTTGAGACTGTTATTCATTGATCCCTTTGTCTTTCCAAGGTCTATTGCATCCTTAGGCTAAGTGCTCTGTGAGGGGGCGACTCTTTAAAATAAGCTTTCAGCCAACACTCCCGAACCAGTTGGTTCAAGGTGCTAGGTGTTGAAGCACCCCTAAGGACTTAACCCCTCAAGTCTCTCTCCCCCATACATGCACACCACAGGCACATGGTTTGTTATTTTCTTCCCTTGAGATCTTGGTGTCCAGCACCTCTTTGGGTTACTAAATGTTCTGTAGCAAGGTTGATCTTGATAGTGGATTTTCAGTTGATAATCCCGGGTTGGTTAACCCAAGTTACCAAGTGATGAAGCACTCCTAAAAACTTATTCATCCAAATAGATCCTTGGTACAAGAACACCACAGACACATCCCTCAAGATTCAAGCCCTTGGTGCCTAGCCTTATTCTTTATTAACTTTTCTTTCTTTTTCAACTCTTATTGTTCTTTTCCTTTTTCTTTTTAGGACTTTATTATTTAGCTAGTCTCATGGGGTGTGTTTCAAGCATATGATTTAGGACAGATAGTTGCCTTCCCACCTTGTTGGTGAACCAACTTAGCTAAGTAATTACTACTCCACAAATCTAAGAACTTACTCCACAAATTGAACTCTACTCTGGTCTTTCATAACATCTCTTTTTTTTTATTTAGCTTAAAAGGACAAGCATATAATAAGCAAGATGAAAATGAAAATAGGCAACTTGACTAGCAAGCATAGACCTAAGCAAAAACAAACTTAAAGACAGAATTGAAAATTCCTAAGCTAGTATGGAAGCATGTTCTATTTCATACATAATTTTCCTTATTTAAAAGACTTGAAAAAGCAAAATGGAACAATGAGGGAACTCCACCACCTTTTACTCATGGGGTTGTTCGCACTCTCCTTCCTGTTTGTCCTCTTTGTATTTTTCTTGAGTGCTTGCACTCCCACTTCCCTTTCTTTTTCCAATCAACTTCTTCCAGAAGCCAGGATCTTCCATCTTCTTTTTCAATGTTTCCTTCTGTTGTTTCACCTTCCTTTCCTCTTGTTCTGTGAGATCTTTTTGGACCTCATCATACCTAGGGATTGCAGAGTGTAGATTATGCATATGACTAGACATATAGTTCAACTTGGCTTGAGTGTTTATGTTGAACTCCTCCCTATGTAGTTGCCGTCCTTCATTCAGTACACTGAACTCATTGAATGCCTTCGTCTGAGCTAGCTGTCGTTGATTGAGTTCTTGAAGGCATTTGTCTTGATGCTCTTGCCTTTCAGTCACTTGATTGATGGCTTGAGTGAGCAGGGAGTAGTGTTCCATTTGCTGTTTCTGCCACTCCCCTTATTGATTCATCCATTTAGAAAGCAGTTCTTCTTGACGATCCATCCTTTGGGCTTGAACGTGCAGTTGTTGTTCTTGTCCCTCCATATAACTCCTCGCTAGCTCCTCAATGGCTCCATGAATGTGATTCAAGTTGATGTTGGTTGGATCATAGTACTCTTCTTGCTGATATTCTTCCTGGTGAGGTTCTTCTTGTGGTGTTCTTCTCCCTATTTGAAGCCTTCTTTGTTGTTGGGCGGGTGTCACATACGTTATACGCTGGAGTGTAACCATCCTTCCAGGGTTTACCCAAGTTGGGTTGCTGTTCTCGAAGACTACCTTGGCGTTCGTACACAGCCTAAGGATGGTGCTGGGAAACCAAAGTCTAGCACCTGGATCATTCTTCTCGGCTGATTCTTGAATCCCCTCAGCTATAATTTCTTTCACATTGATGCTTCCACCCTTTACTAAGTAGTGTACCATAGTAGCTCGAGTTACGTTGACCTCATAATTGTTTACAGCTGGGAGGATAGATCTCCTCACAAGTTCAAACCATCCCTTTGCTTCCGGGATGAGGTCTCCTCTCCTGATGAACCGAGGTCTTCTATCTGAATACCTTTCTCAGTCAGATCCTATAACACACATATCATTCACAATTTCTTCAAGTTCATCATTGTCGGGGCCATTACTTATTCTCACATGATAACTGGGCTCATCAAAATGTGGTGATTTCAGCTGAAGAACCCCTGTTATGGCATTGGGGCTGAAGTCCTCCTCTGTTCCTCTCACGTACATTTTGAAGGTGGGGGCCTTGGTTTTGTCTTCTCTGACCACATTTGCATAGAATTTTTTGATGAGGTTTGTATTTATCTTTGCTTCTGGGTTCGTGAGCCTTTGCCAACCCTTTTATTCAATCTTCTCTCGAATCTGTGGGCATTCATCTTCGTTGAATTGGAATGTTAACTCAGGTAATATCTTTTTGAGCTTTATCTGTTTAAATTCACGTTCATGAAATGCAATTTTGAACTTCCCTTCATCAAAAGGGCTGCTCTCAACCGGTTCCTTTTTCTTTTGCCTCTTGGAGCTTGATGATGCCATGAATGATTTTTGAAAAGTGAAGGTGTTGAGGTGAGTGATGAGTGGTGGAATTCGGTTGGGTTTGGATAGGGTGTAGCTTGGAGAGTTGTACTTCGAGAGTGAGAAGTTTGAAGAAATGGTTGCTGGAATGTAAAGGGAAGTACGAGCTAGGAATCACTTATATAGGAAAGTGATGAGTGAATGAAAGGTGTGGATTGATGGGGTGGTTGTGTGATGGACGGATGGAGTTTAGCATGGGATGAGCACAAGGATCATCAACTTTATGATGGTGTGGGTTCAGTTTCCAAGCTTGTTCTCCTTCCAATGTTGCATGGCAACAATTTCCAATGCAATCCCCTTGAAGACACGTGTATAGTCTTCTCTTCTTGTGGTGGCCGAACCCTTCAATTGCCCCCTCAATTCTCCTACAAAATAAAAGAAATGTGATTAAAAGAAAACTTGTGGAAAGTGGCTGCAAAATTAAAAGAATAACTACTTTTTAAAGTTTTTGTTTCTAACTACTAAGTGCTGTTCATGAGTGCACACCAACTGACTAACTCAACATCCATGTATGCAACATTGGCAACACCAAACTTAGTTTGGTGCCATGTGGTGTAAAAGATTTGTTCAAGGCCCCTAAGAGTGACATGATATGGGTTACATTTATGTTTTCTTAGTGTGCCTTGAACACCAAACTTGTTCCTCACTATATGTTGCACAAAAGGATTCATTCAAGTGCATGTCAAGTTGAGTTGAAATCCCTGAACCTTGCTTTATTAACTACTCTTAAAAGCATGTAAAACATGGGTTACCTCCCATGAAGCGCTTCTTTAGCGTCACTAGCTTGACGTTTTGCCTTTGTCATGGTGGTTGGTAATGCTTCAGATCTTCCCCTCTTGTAGTAAACCTATATCCATTGGCTTCATCAATGATCTCCATATGTTCTAGGGAGAGAACTTTGTTGATGGTGAAAACCTTAGGCAACTAAGATGGGATGGTGGGGAGATGAGGTGGGATATCTAAGAAGTAAGCTGAGATCACTTTATCCCCTGGAGAGAAATCTTCTGTAGGGATCTTTTTATTCCTCCATCTCCTTGGTACTTTCTTCTTTGTTTCTTTTGCTGTTATCCTGCTCTTTGTGGTCTCTTTCCCTAGGGAGATTTTGTTGCTGGTCTCATATGATTCTGGTGGTTTTGGCTCCACTTGAGTTTCCTTTAGCTGTGACAGCTGCTGATTCTCTTGTTCATCACCCAAAGGAACTCTAGGGTGTACAGCTTGTGCTTCAATGCTTTTTTCTCCCACCATTTCTTTGTCATGCTCTGCCTTTAGTTCCTTGCCTTCCTGACTTGCTTCTTGTGAGGGTTTGAAGACGTTGAAGGTGAGTTGTTCGTCATGTATCCTCAGTATTAGCTCTCCTCGCTCCACATCTATGAGCGCTCTGGCTGTAGCTAAGAATGGTCTTCCCAATATGATTGGGTGAAGGTGACTTTCTTCCATTTTCAGTATGACAAAGTCTGTGGGAAGGAAGTAGTTCCCAACCTTCACCAGCACGTTTTCAACCACTGCAATTGTTTGTTTTTGAGTTTTGTCTGCCAGCCTGATGACTATGTCTGTGGGCATCAGCTCATTGATTTGCAGCCTCTTCATAAGGGATAAAGGCATTAAGTTGATGCTTACTCCCAGATCACAGAGTCCTTTGTCAAACATTGTTTCTCCTATGGCACAGGGGATGTGAAAACTCCATGGGTCCTTCCTTTTTGTAGGCAGCTCTGGTTGAATGAGAGCACTGCACTCCTTGTTCATCACTATGGTTTATCCTCCCTTGAGTGAGCTTTTCCTGGTCAGCAGCTCCTTCATATACTTGATGTATGAGGGCATTTGTTGGAGAGCCTTGATGAATGGTATGTTTACATGGAGGGATGCAAATTTGTCAAGAAACTTTGAGTATATTCTCTTCTCTACACCACCATTTAGTAATTGGGGAAAGGGTGCATAGAGCCTCAGCAACTCTTTCTGCGTAATTGTGGTTTCCTGAGGATTCTCTTCCTGCTTTCCTGCTGATGTATCTTCAAATTGTTCTGATGGTTTATTTAACTCTTCCTCAGTCTCCTTATCACTTATAGTAACCATCTTGGAATCTTTCCATCTGACTTTCTTTGCTTCACCTCTCAGATTTTTCTCTGTGTCACTTGGGAAGCTATTAGTAAGTTTGGGAATATTCTCAGATAGGTATCCCACTTGAAATTCCAGCCTCTTGATGGTGTCTCCCTGATTCTTGATATTGGCTCGCACCTCCTCTTTGAACACCTTGTTATCTTGAATTTCCTTGCATATGCCTTCAAGTAGGGTTTCAATCCTGGAGAGTCTATCTTCAGATGATGGTGAGTTGAGATTGGAAGGATGAGAAGGGCCATTTTGACTTTGGTATAAATGTTGAGAAGTGTTGTTGGGTGGGTGTTGGTATGACCTCTGTGTGGAGTGTTGGTGAGTTGCATTGTTGTTGGGGTTATGGCGTCTCTGATCTTAGCGTTGGTCTTGTTGATTTCCCCACCCAAAGTTTGGGTGGTTCCTCCAACCAGGATTATATGTTTTGGAGTATGGGTCATGGTGCTGCCTAGGTGAATTTCCAATGTAGTTGGCTTGTTCCTGATCACCCTCTGCCTCTTCATTCACTCCTTCTTGAGTTGCTGCTGAAGTGGTGATTGCTGCTACTTGATTCCTCTCCATCTTCTTGGTGAGGTCAGCTAATTGCTTGGTAATCATCTTGTTTTGAGCTAGCAGTGCATCCACATTGTTTAGCTCCATCACTCCTCTAGTGTTGCCTCTTTCAGAAGCATAGAAGTAGTCATTCTCTGCTATAGTCTCAATGACATCTATAGCTTCTTCAAAGGTCTTCTTCTTGTTCAGAGATCCCCCAGATGAGTGGTCTACTGCCTTCTTTGATTCGCACGAAAGGCCTTCATAGAAAATGTGCAACTGCACCCATTCATTGAACATATCTGGCAGGCATCTTCTTGTCAAGTCTTTAAACCTCTCCCATGATTCATATAGAGTCTCACCATCCTGCTGCCTAAATGTTTGTACCTCAGCTCTCAACCTGTTGATCCATTGAGGAGGATAAAATCTTGCCAAGAACTTATTTACCACATCTTCCCAGGTTACTAAACTTTCCTTTGGAAAGGATTCCAGCCATTTAGATACCTTGTCCTTGAGTGAGAAGGGAAACAGAAGTAGTCTATAGGTGTCAGGATGAACACCATTAGACTTCACAGTATCGCATATCCTCAGGAAGGTGGTTAGATGTTGATTGGGGTCTTCTTGGACACTTCTTCCGAATGAACAATTGTTCTGAACAAGGGTGATGAGCTGTGGCTTTAGTTCAAAGTTGTTGGCATGTATGGTTGGCCTTTTGATGCTACTCCCACAGTTTCCTGGGTTTGGGTTGATGTAAGAACCCAGAACCCTTCTCTCTTGTCCAGCCTGATGCGCTGGACCTTCTCTGCCATGGTTGTGAGCCTCTTCTTCATGATGGTTCTCCATATTCTCCTCCATGTCTGGTTCAAAGTATTCTTCCTCTTCCTCAGCACCAACTACTCTCTTTTCTCTTGCTTCCCTCCTTAATCTAAGGAAGGTCCTCTCAGGTTTAGAATCAAAGGAAGTTGAAGCCCCGCTTCTTCTACCTGTCATACAACCAACAAAGCAAAAGTAAGAGAGATAGATGCAGACAGTAATTTCTACAGAAATGCTGTTAGTGTGAGTGATGCAATATATCAAACAGTTAGTGGGTTATTGACTGAATTGTAAACAACTAAGAAAATGGGTAGGGGAAAGGGAAGAAAATAGCTAAACAGAAAGTAAATTCATCAAATGAACTTAAACCAAACAAAATAAAAATAAATGCTCAATCTAGTTATCCACCAATTTAATCATTGTTGATACAAAATCAATCCCCGGCAACGGCGCCATAAACTTGATGCACGGAAACTTCTCCTTTAACAAATTTCCCTCGGCAAGTATACCGAATTATCGTCAATTAAAAACTCACAATAGAGTGAGGTCGAATCCCATAGGGATTGATTGGCAAGCAACTTTAATTGGAAGAATGTTCTAGTTGAGCTAAGCAGAAATTGGGTTGAGAATTGCAAGAAATTAAATGGAGGGAAAGTAAATTGCAGAAAATAAATGACGGAAGGTAAACTGCAGAATCTTAAATGGGGAAGGGGAGTTTAGCATGAAAGTAAATAACAGAAAGTAAAGAGAATGGGTAAGATCAGAAATGGGGAGTTCATTGGGCTTAAGAGATGTTGCATTCTCCGGATCAAGTTCATTTTCATCTCTTCCTCAATCAATGCATTCATTGATCTCCTTGGCAACCTTAAGTGATTGAATTTCAATTCCTTGGTAATTCAATCTCTCAAATCAGATCAATAGCCAATTCCTTGGTCTAATTGCTCATGAGAAGAGATGAAGTGTGTTCACTGAGTATACCACATGTATTTCCAAATCAAAGTATTGGGAGAATTATATGTCACCATATCCGCCCAAACCCCAATTTGGTCCAACATGAGAAAGCAATTCTAGCATGATCTCTTCATTCCTCTTCCAAGGTTCAGAAGAGATTGGTGCGGTATTTTTATAACCACACGTACTAACCGGCAAGTGCACCGGGTCGTACCAAGTAATACCTTACGTGAGTAAGGGTCGATCCCACGAGGATTGATGGATTAAGCAACAATAGCGTTTGATAGGATTAGTTAGACAGACAGAAAATAGTCTTGAGATGCAATATAAAATACATTAAACAATATCAAAAAATATTGAAGAAAGGCAAGTAATTAAGATGGGAATAATATATGGAGAAGACAGTTAAGGTTTCAGAGTTATCTATTTCTCCGGATTAAATTTTCTTGCTAACAAATTTAATTTATGGCAAACTGTATGTGACTAGACCCTAATTCCTTAGACCTTCCTAGTCTCCCCTAAAATTCATTAACTGCCAATTCCTTGATCAATTAATTCCAATTAGAGGGAGATAATCAATTTCTAGTTTATATGCCACAAAAACTCTAATTATCCAAGAGGTAAAAGGATTATATGTCACGTATCCTATTAAATTCAGATAATTAAAATTTAGGAGAAATAGTTTTCAAGCTGTTGTTCAGGTAAAGAGCTTTTCCAAGTTTTACACGAACTTAAATAGAAAGAGGGTCATACTTCCGTTCCACCCAAATTCATAAAATAAAGAGCAAAAATATTTCTTAAATTATAAATCCACACATAAATTAAAATAGTAAAAGCAATAAAATTAATCCATAGAAATAGACAGAGCTCCTAACCTTAATAGTGGAGGTTTAGTTGCTCATAGAAAAGAGAGAAAATTAGGATTGTCAATTATATTCCCTTGATGGGATGAGGTGGAATCTCCCCCAGGACCCCTCTGCAAAGGAAGGAAAATTTCTCCCTTTTTATAACTAATCCAAATAAATTTAAAATCTAATATCTAAAACTAAAAATTAAAATAATATCTTTTCCTAATTTAAGATTTGAATTTAAATTTGAATTAATTAACAGATCTTCAACTGATGGGTGGGGACCACTTGATTTGTTCATTCTGCAGCTTCTAATCTGTGATTTCTGGGCTAAGAACTGGGTTAAAATAGCCCAGAAATCGCCCCTAGCGTTTTTCTATATTTTCTGCATGTGGCGCATATGACGCGTCCGCGTCGTCCACGCGTTCGCATCATTTATGCAGATTCCAGTCCACGCGTTCGCGTCAAGCACGCGATCGCGTCATTGTGATTTTTTCCATTACGCGCGGTCGCGTGAGCCATGCATCCGCGTCGGTATTCGCTGGTCAACTCCTTGGCTTCTTTTCTTTCTCTGCAGAAACTCCATCAAATTTCGCCAAATGCTACCTAAAATAAACAGTATTATACAAAACTCAAAATAGCATCCATAGTGGCTAAAATATAATTAATTCTTAATTAAATTCAACAATTTAGATGCAAATTCACTAGGAAAAGATAGACAAGATGCTCACGCATCAGAGATACAAGTATGAATAGCTTATTTTCCAAGATAACTACTCAATTGGATGAAGATTGAAAGCTTTCTAGTGAAATCAAGAGAAAAGAGAGAAGAAGGATAATGAAAACTATTATTGATCCATCAAATTACAATAGAGCTCCCTAACCCAATGAAAGGGGTTTAGTTGTTCATAGCTCTGGGAATGAAAAGCATAGATGGAGAGTACATTCTGAGAATTTAACTAAAAGTTGTAGAGAAAGTAAAATACAGAGAGTAATTCTAATAATGCCAAAAGCTCCCTTTCTAGTTCAAAGTTCTCCCTATTTATAATATTCTTCTGATCTTCTAGTTGGCTCTTCAAATCTTGGATATGGGCCTTTGGATCTTGAGTTGAAGCAGTTATCTTCTTCAGTGGGCTTAGCTTTACTTGCAGAGAGAAAGTGTGAAGTAGGCAGGGATTCCAGCTTAGGACGTTAGTGGCATTAACGTTAAGTGAAAGTGTGGGTTCGAGAACGTTAGTGACAATCACCTTTTTCACTAACGTTCCTAACCCAAGGATACTCCACGTTAACTTCAACGTTAGTGGCATCAACGTGACCACTAACGCTGCCTCTTGGTCCTTCGCAAACGTTACTGGGGTTCACCTTTCCCATTAACGTTGAGAGTACCCCTTTCTCCTTCGTTAGAGTTCACGTTAGTATAGCTAACGTGACCTTTAACGTAGGCTTGCCCAATCTTCGAGAACGTTTGTGACACTTACCTTTGTCACTAACGTTCCAAAATGCCCCTACTTCCCACGTTAGAGTTCACGTTAACTAGGTTAACGTGGCTTCTAATGTGGTATTGATAGCCATCTCCAATGTTAGTGACAAAGGTGATTGTCACTAACGTTGGCTCATCATCCCTTTTACTCACGTTAGCTTCCACATTAATGTAGTTAACGTGGCTCATAGTGGCTCATCCCAGCGTTAGTGACAAAGGTGAGTGTCACTAACGTTGGCGATTATCTGCTCCCTCCACATTAGAGTCCACGTTAACTGAGTTAACGTGGCAACTAACGTGGCTCAAAGTGGCTTAGCTCAACGTTAGTGACAAAGGTGAGTGTCACTAACGTTGGTCATTCTTTTGTTTACCCACGTTAGAGTCCACGTTAACTGAGTTAACGTGGCTCTTAACGTGGCCAATATGAGCTTGGTCCAACGTTAGTGACAAAGGTGAGTGTCACTAACGTTGGCTTCATTTTCTTTTTCCATGTTAACTACCACATTAATATAGTTAACGTGGCAATTAACGTGGGCTATGATGGCTTCGAGGACGTTATTGGTGATTACTTTTCTCATTAACATTGCAAGCTAGCTCCCCTTCTACGTTAGAGGTCACGTTAGTTAGACTAACGTGGCTGCTAACGTGGTTCTTCCTTGCTTCCTTTGTCCTGAAATCAAGCAATAAAGTGCATCAAAGTTCTAGTCCAAGTTATGAGACATGCATCATCCAATTTGTCATTTAATTCATGCATAATTCTCATGAATTCATATAAAAATCACAATGTTAGCTTGAATCAAGATGTAAGTGAAATTTTACCCAAAACTTGCTTATTTCCTAAGAAAGTGCATGAAACTACCCTAAAACCATAAAGAAAAGGTCAGTGAAACTGGCCAAAATGCCCTGGCATCAATGTTGTACTAAAATGCAGCTTTGTCTCTCTTATTCCTAGTTTTAAACTTTCAAAGGCCGAGATCATTTCTTCTTCCTTAATCATCATCCAGGATATGTCCAAATTCTTCCGACTTAAATCATCTGCGTCTACTTTCGCCTTTTCAGGATGGTAACTTAACTTAAAGTCATAATCTTTCAAGAATTTATCCATTGCCTCTATCTCATATTAAGGTCTTTCTGATCAAAGATATACTTCGGACTCTTATGATCGGAGAAAACTTTCAATTGAGCTCCATGCAAATACTATCTCCATATCTTGAGTGCAAAAACCACTGTCACTAATTCTAGATCATGTGTCGGATAATTCCTTTCATGAGGTATCGGATGTCTCAAAGCATATGCCACTATATTCCTATGCTGCATGAATACGCATCCAAATCTCTTAAAAATAGCATTATACTATACCTTAAAAGGTTCCTATGGGCCTGGTAACACCAAAACTGACGCCGTCGTCAACTTTTCCTTTAATGTTTCAAAACTTTCTTTACACTCTTTTGTCCATTCAAATGGAACTTCCTTCCTTATGAGGTAAGTCAAGGGTAAATCTATCTATGAGAAAACTTTAATAAACCATCTGTAGTATCCTGCCAACCCGAAGAAACTACGAACTTTTGTAACTGTTGTAGGTTGTTTCCATTGTGTCATTGCATCAATCTTTGAAGGATCTACCATTATACCGTCTTGTGTGATCATATATCCCACGAATGCCACTTTTGCCGAACAAAACTCACACTTTAACAGTTTCATATACAGTTTCCATGCTCTTAGTATCTAGTTTGAAAGGCAATCTTAACCATATCTGAGTCCTTCACTCAAATTTGATGGTAACTCGACCGCAAATAAATCTTAGAGAATACTGTCGCACCTCTCAGCTGGTCCATTAGATCATCTATCCTCAGTAGTGAATACTTATTCTTGATTGTAATCTTGTTTAGTTGCAGATAATCTACACACAATCTCATCCCAGTATCTTTCTTCTTTACCAGTAACACTGGAGCTCCCTACGGTGATACACTCAGACGAATAAACTTCATTCTCAATAACTCATCTAACTGTTTCTTCCACTCTGCCAGTTCCAATGATGATATCCGATACAATGCTATAAAAATTGGTCTAGTTCCAAGCACCAAGTTAATACTGAATTTTATCTCTCTCTGGGGTGGAAGTTCAGGTATATCATCAGGGAAAACATCAGGAAACTCCTTTACCACTCAGATTTGCTCCAAATCTTGTTCACTACTCTTTGAACTAGCAGATATCTACTACCAAAGGTAACTCTTAGAGAATTTGAATAGAAGATACAAGACTCAACTCACTGAATATGCATGCCAAATGTTGAGAATATAGCAGTTCGTTTAAAACAATCAAGGAAAACATGATGCATAGATAACCAAACTAAACCTAACATAATATCTAAACCACATAAAGGCAAGCCGACTAAGTCATGTATGAAAGTCCTAACCTCAATAACAAAAGGTACCTGTTGGCACACTCGTCTAGTCAAGGCATTCTGAAATATAGGTGTATAGACAACCAGATCATAATTTAACACAGTAGAATCTAATCCCAACTCATGTGCAACAGTCGCATAAATAAAAGAATGCGATGCACTAGAGTCATACAATACAGTTAAAAGTCGAGATTTGACATAACATTGACCTTGGATTAGGGAGTTTGATTTCATAGCATCATCAATAGTCACAGCAAACACACGTCCTTGTTGTCGCGGCCTATTTATTCCTTGTACTGGCTTCTTCGGATAGTCCTTAGCCATATGTCCAGGCTGACCACAAGAAAAATAGAAAATGCCTGCAGGTTGATGTGGATTGCTCTCTTTTTTGTTTCTTGATGTGGATCTTACTCCTCTTGGAACCATGGATGTTAAATAACTGAAAGAGCAACGCTTTTGCCACACCAAAATTAAAAAGTTTGCTTGTCCCGAGAAAAATGGAGAGAGAGAAGATGTGTGAGAGGAGAAGAGAGGCTAGATGGGGGATGGCAAATTTGAATAATGAGGAAGAGGGAGGGATGGTGGGTCCTTTATAAAAGAAAAGGGATGATTAAATTGAATTTGAAAGATATGATAAAAAGATATGATTAGAAATTAAATTAAATGAAGAAAGATTAAAAAAAAAAGGTTTGAAAATGATTTGAAAAAGATTGTGGGGAGAGAAGGTATTCATAAAGAGAAGACATGAAAGATAGGAGAAAAATTTGAAAGAGAATTGATTTTTGATTTCAAAATATGAGATTGGGATTTGAGTTGTGGAAAAGATATGGTTTAATTTAAAAACATAGTGAATTGAAGGAAGATTCTTGAAAAGATATGGTTTTGAAAAAGATATGGTTTGACCAAGTCAACCCCTCCTTTCCTATCTTAGAATTCGAATGGATGGCTTGCACCCTTTTGGGCGTTGAACACCCAGGGAACTAATAACAAGTCATTTTGTGCATATTTTCTTAGCAATTTTTACTTGTTTTCATTAGGTTTCATGCATTTCTTAGGCAATAAGTAAGTGATTGGATTGGAATTTCATGCTTGTATGGATTCAATCAAACATTATGACTTTTGTGCATTATCACAAAATTTATGCAAGAATTATGTGATTATTATGAATGATGCAAAATTTTATGAGTTTAGCAAGGCTTTGTTTGCATGTTTGATTGATGACAGATGAAAAGATGCATGGAAGAAACAGAGAGAGAAGCAGGGCAGAGGAGAGCTACGTTCGTTTGGAGAACGCTACGTTCTCTAGCTTCTGAGTTGCGATGCGTACATGTACAGGACGCGCACACGTATAACAAGAATTTTGGAAGATCTACGCGTACGCGTGCATGACGAGTATGCGTGGGTGTGATCAACGTTCATTACAAAAGAACACTACGTTCGCTTTCAAAGAACGCCTGCAACAATTTTAAAATCTGGAACTCATCTTTGGCCATCGACGCGTACGCGTAGGGGTGTTCGCGGTGCGGTTTGGTTCGGTTTTTAAGAGAAATGTCATCCGATCCGATCGTTTAATTAAACTGCGGTTCGGTTTGGTTCGGTTTTTTTGTCGAAGCCATCCGAACCAAACCAAACCAATTAAAATCGGTTTGGTTTGGTTCGGTTTGTTCGGTTTTTTCAATCAATTCAAAAAAAATACAATACTATTATAAATTACCAAAGTTGCAAGAACAAATTAGAAAGAACAGAACCAAACTAATTCATTGAATAGCATTACTGTAACAACACAAATACACAATCCACATCATTGACGAAACTTAACTCTCTTTTCAAGTTAATAATTCTCTAAGTACATAAATTCTTTTCTGGAGTCCTACTCTTTGTCTGCACAAAGATGTGGTACACAAGTATCCATATTTGCTCAACACACTTTCTATTTTTGAATTATTGCACATCACCACAAACAGTAAAATGTTTGCCATCGGGAACATTTATATCAACAAGAGAAGGCAAAGCTTTCAACATTTCTCTGGTTTGCAATACAATCTGGAATGCATAACTAATACAAGAACCAAGACAAAACAAGCAAAGTTAGTAAGTGATAACACTTAAAGAAATTCAAAGTTATTAATGAACTCCTATGCTTAAGTACCATTTGTGTAAGCACTTTTGATTCTTGAAATCATCCATCATTTTCTTCACAAAATCCAAAGTAACAACATCCCCCTCTATTCTTGCTCCTGAATATTGTGGCTCCACATCTAGCATCAAAACAAACTCCAAGTTCTCTTCTTATATCCTGCCAAAGACCAATACCAGATAATGAAACAACAAATACTAGGAATCAACAACAATGAACAAATAATTAAAAAAACAGAAGTAGAAACACAACAAAATAGGATTACCAGCATTCAGCAACAATGAACAAATAGATTGAGCAGAAATTGAATACAGATAAATCACAAAATCAACTCAAGACAAGCAAAAATAAATTAAACCCAGTAGCTCAAAATCACAGAATCAGAATTATTAATAAATTAAATCACAAAATCAACTCAAAACAAACAACTAAAATTAACAAAATCAGTAAACAAGCATAGTAACTCATCAGTATTATTAACAAAATTTCAAAACAAGCAAAATAAGTGCAGAAAACCAAAAATCAATTCAGAATCACATAATCACAGAATCAGAGAATCACAGAATTTGAACTAAGTAAAACAAGCAAATTTGAACCCAGCAACTCAGAAGCACAGAATCAGAGTTATTAAGAAGAAAATAACAAAACCCTAAACAAATCCAGCAACTCAGAATCACAGAAATTATAATTAACAAAATCATACCCTAACTATTTCATAATTATAAACCTAATATGTCTAATTAGCTTCAGATACATAGAAGGAGAGAAAATCATGAGAAGGAGGAAGAGCACTGGAAGAGGGCCAACCGGTGCCTGCTGTGTTGTGGGTGGGAGATTGAGGAGTGATGTGTTGTGGGTGCCTGGGTGGCCAGAAACACTGCTACGCCTGGGTCAGTGGGTGCTCTGCCGGGTCAGTGGGTGCTCTGTTAGACTGCTACGCCTGGGTGCGAGGGTGGTGCTGGTGTTGGGTCTTCGTGGTGCTCTGTCCGTGAAGAGGTTCGACGGCGTTGGGAGGAAGGGTCTCTCGCGGCGCTGGGAGGTGCTGCAACGTGAGTTCGCTGCCGGGTGGCGTCTCCGCGAAGAGGAAGGCTTCGGCGTGGTGCTGTGGGTGGCGACGGCGTCATGCTTTGGCGATTTGGAGAAGAGAGAGCAAGAGCGACTGGGATTTGGAGAAGAGAGAGCGAGAGCGACTGGGATTGGCGAGAGCGAGAGCGACTGATGATAGAGACTAGAGAGTAGAGAGCGCAGCCGCAGGTTAGGGATTGGGGATTTGGGGGGTTAGGGTCAGGGACGGCTGGGGGAGGGGGGCGCTCTCACACTCGCGCAGCAACCTTTGTTCGTTTGGGGGGTGGGGGTCTGGGGGGGTAGGGTTAGGCATTTTTAGGGCTTTTTTTCAAACCGGTTCGGTTCGGTTCGGTTAGGGTTTTGAGAATAAAAACCGAAAACCGAACCGAACCGCACAAAAAATAGCAAAATGAGTTTTTTTCGGTTTTTTCGGTTTTCGGTTAATTTAATTTTCGGTTTTTTCGGTTCGGTTTGGCGGTTTAGTTCGGTCTGGATCGGTTTTGAACACCCCTACGTACGCGTACGCAAGGGTGTAGCATCTTTGAAGAAGCACGCATACGTGTGGATGGCGCGGAAGCAGGGAGTTGATAATTTGACATCCAGGCGTATGCATGAAGGGCACGTACGCATGGCGTAGCGTTCTTGGCAAGAACGTACATTCTCGAAGTGAATGCTACCAAGGGATGCGCAAGCATAGGTGATGTGTACGCGTCGCTATAGCCAAAATGAAGAACGACGCGCAGACGTGAGAGACGCGTACGCGTCGATGAGTGAACGCTGCGCTCTCTTTGAGAACGCTATGTTCTCCTGAAGTTGCATGGAAGTACCAATACAGACCCATTCTGACTTGCTTTAAAAAAAGGCCAAAAAGCCCAATCCAAGCACTTGAAGACTGAATTGGAAAGTGTATAAATAGAGGAGAATTTGATTTCAATTAGGGGGTTAGCTAGCAGATCGGGAAACTCAGCACTGAATTTCATTTTCATTTTCCTTCTGTTCTTCATGTTCTGCATTTTTTTCTTTTCTGTTTTGTACTAGAGAAATGATGAACTAAACCCCAACTTCATTAGGGGGAGGAGCTCTATTGTAATTCCAATGAATCAAAGAAATTCTTCTTCTTCTCAATTTATTTGTGTAGCTATAGGATAACTTCTGTTTTGATTGTGAATTTCTCACTCCGGAAGGGGGTTAAATTCCATCGAATACTTATGTGAGCCTCGGAAGAGGAATCACTTGTATTAGAATTGAAGCTCTATCCTTCACTACTCTCTTGATCAACACCATTCGGGAGGAATTGAGATCCTGAGAGTTAGTGTGGCTTATGGATGAGAGACATGCACTTAACCTCTTCTCATGACAATTAGATCAAGGAATTGGCAAGATTCATTGTGATTAGAGAGATTGGATTACCAAGGAACTAGGATCTAATCAATTTCAATCTGCCATATATCTACCCATATGATTGAGAAAGGAGTTGAGATCCATTTTATTCATGAAGGATTATGATATCTCCAATCCCTGATGAATCACTTTCTTTGAATTTCTTCAACTTAGATCTCTCTAATTTCACTGCAATTTACATTGTTCATTTCTGTTTTGAGTCCCAACACCCAATTCCCTTTATAATTCATGCAATTTATGCTTCCTTGCCATTTAAGTTTCTGCACTTTTACTTTACTGTACTTTATGATTCAGCTATTTACATTCCTTACAATTTAAGATTCAGTCCTTTTAAATTTCTTGCACTTTAAGTTTTGGTTATTTAAGCTTCCTGCCAATTACCTTCCAAGTTCTTTACATTCTGCATTTAGATTTCTTGCAATTTACTTTCTGTTAAGGCAAATTTCACTCAATTCATCAATATTAGCTTAACAAAATTCATCACCATACTAAAGTTGCTTAATCCATCAATCCCTGTAAGATCGTCCTCACTTTGGTGAGTTTTACTAGTTGATGCGACCCAGTACACTACCGGTTAGTTTGTGTGGAATTGATTTTTCCTCATCAGGAACCCCCTTGGTGGCGTTCAACGCCAGGACTCTATTCCTCATTCGGCGTTGAACGCCCAGGGTTCCCCCTGGTGGCGTTCAACGCCAGGTCTTCTTCCCTCAATGGGCATGGAACACCCAAATAGCCCCTTTTGTGGCGTTTTAATGCCAAGTCTTTCACTCCCCTTTGGGCGTTGAACGCCCAGGGAACCCCCTTGGTTGCGTTCAACGCCAGCTCTAGTCCTTTCCAGGGTGTTCTGAATTCAGTTCTGAATGTTCTTGTTTTTAATCTAAGTGCTACACATGATCACAAGTATTGAACAGCAAGGGAAGATGATGAAAGTTAATAGAAATGAACTGGAATAGAATAAAACCAAGATTAAGTGAAAGGACTAACAAAATAATATGCTACTTATGGTTGGGATGCCTCCCAACAAGCACTTCTTTACCGTCATTAGCTTGACATTCCTATTGCTATGTTAGCAACAGAGTGGAGTTCTCTCGCTCCAAAGTATCCCCTAGATAATGCTTGACTCTCTGTCCATTAACTGTGAATCTTTTTGCACAGTGTCTATCTTGAAGCTCTATATGACCGTAGGGTGAGACATTAGTGACCAAAAAGGGTCCTGTCCACTTGGACTTGATCTTCCCAGAGAAAAGCTTGAGCCTAGAACTGAAGAGCAAAACCTTCTGTCCCGGCTCAAAGACCCTGGATGCGATCTTTTGATCATGTCATTTCTTAGCTCTTTCTTTGTAAATCTTTGCATTTTCAAATGTAGCTTATTGGAATTCATCCAGCTCATTTTATTGGAGCAGTCTTTTGTCTCCTACAGCCTTATATTCAAAGTTGAGGAATCTGGTTGCCCAGTATGCTCTGTGTTCCAGTTCCACTGGTAAATGACATGATTTCCCATAGACAAGCTGGTATGGGGACATCCCAATAGGGGTTTTGAAAGCTATTCTATATGCCCGCAGGGCATCATCCAGCTTTCTTGCCTAGTCCCTCTGGGAGGTGCTTATTGTTCTTTCCAGGATTCTTTTGAGTTCTCTATTGAAGACCTTGGCTTGCCCATTGGTCTGCGGATGGTATAAAGTTGCCACCCTGTGGCGAACACCATAACGGTGCATAATTGAGTCAAGTTGTCTGTTATAGAAATGAGTGCCTCAATCATTAATCAGTGTCGTTGGGACACCAAATCTGCTGAAAATGTGCTTTTGTAGGAATTTCATCACCACTTTAGTATCATTGGTGGGTGAGGCATTTGCCTCAACCCATTTAGATACGTAATCAACTACCACAATGATGTACATATTCAAATATGAGGATGGGAAGGGACCCATAAAATCTATTCCCCACACATCGAATAGCTCAATTTTCAAGATTTCTTGTTGAGGCATCTCATAATTACGAGGGAGATTGCCAGCCTGTTGACAACTGTCACAGTTGTGGACAAACTATCTAGAGTCCTTGAATTAGATTGCTAGCCTGTTGATTTAGATTGACAATGATTAAGTAGGTGATAATCGAGATTAAGCTTTTTTCATTGTTTTTGTTAAGCCTACTAACTGTTTGTGATTTTTTTTCTGCTAACTGTAACTTCACTCTAGCAATAGAGGGCTTTATTTTTGTTTCTGGTTTATTTGTGTTGTATGTTAGGAGGGAGAAGAGGTGTATCCACCTCCTTTGATTTTGAACCAGAGAGAACATTCTTGAGATTAAGAAGTGAAGCAAGAGGGAGGGGGTGATTGGAGAAGAAGAATCAGAAGAAGAAGATCAAGAGATGGAGGGTAACCACTCCAATCCACCAGAGGAAGTGGCCAACAATAATGGCCCACCTCTAAGAAGAGTTCTAGCCTCTTACACCTTCCCTAATCCAAGAAACTATGGGAGCAGCATACTCACTCCTAATGTTCATGCAAATAACTTTGAGTTGAAGCCTCAACTTATTACTTTGGTGCAGAATAATTGTTCCTATGGAGGAGATCCCCTTGAAGACCCAAATGAACACTTATCTATTGTCCTGAGGATATGTGAAACAGTCAAGACAAATAGTATGCATCCGGATATTTACAAGCTGCTGCTTTTTCCATTCTATTTGAGGGATAAGGCATCTCAATGGCTGGAGACATTTCCCAAAGAAAGCATCAATAATTGGGATGATCTAGTGAGCAACTTCCTGGCTAAGTTCTACCCACCTCAGAGAATCATTAGACTGAAGACAGAAGTGCAAATATTCACTGGATGGAAAATCACTTTATGAGGCATGGGAGAGATACAAGGCCTTGATCAGGAACTGTCCACCTGAGATGTTTAGTGAATGGGACAGACTTCAGAATTTCTATGAAGGCTTGACTCTAAAAGCTCAAGAGGCCCTGGATTATTCAGCAGGAGGTTCAGTACATCTAATGAAGACAGCTGAAGAAGCCCAAAATCACATAGACACTATGACCAACAATCAATACTTTTATGCTCATCAAAGGCAATGCCAACCAGCTCCAAGGAAAGGTGTGTTAGAGCTTGAAGGTGTGGACACTCTCTTGGCATAGAACAAGATGATGCACCAACAAATCCAGCAGCATATGGAGATGATGGCAAAGAGAATAAATGGTCTTCAACTAGCTGCAGTAAGCACTACAAACCAACCATCAGCCGGGTGGGGACAAAATAAAGAAAGCTATGAAGAACAGCAGCCTGAGCAAGTGCAGTATATGCATAACTAAAGTCATGGGACAAATGAGTTCCATGGAGATACTTATAACCCCTCTTGGAGGAACCACCCCAATCTGAGATGGGGAAAGAACCAAAACTCATGGTAAAGGAATTCCAACCCAAGCAACTCCCGCAACACAAACCACCAGAACCATCAATAAACTAACCAAAATCCATACAGAAAATCACAAAATAATCACCCCACATCTAATTTCTATCCACCAAATAACCCATCAACTAACCAAAACAACTTTCAGCCACCATCTACATCCCACAGTCAGCCACAACCACCCCAAGAATCCCAAAGAATCTCCAACCTTAAGATGATGATGGAGAAAATGATGAAGCATCAAGAGTTGGACAACAAGAATCATGAAGCCTCGCTGACAAATTTGGAAAGACAAATTGGACAATTGTCCAAACAGACAACAGAAAAACCAAACAATGCTTTTCCAAGTGATACCATTCTAAATCCCAAAGAAGAATGCAAAGCAATTCAACTCAGAAATGGAAGGACATTAGAAAATGACAAGGTTGATAGTAAAGTGGCAAATGAAGAGAAGGACCAGGAGAAGCTCAAGAAGAAGGCGGAAGAGTCACATGCTCCAAGTAAGGGAAAGCAAGTCATGGAAGAGCATCCACAAGAATAGAGAAATGAGGTGAAGCCTTATATCCCTCCTCTGCCATACCCCATGTTCATGCTCGACCCGGGCTAATAGACGACAAGTCGACCGACCTCTTCAGGACAGGATTACCCGACCTCTTCTTAAAGAGTTCAGCCAAATCACCAAGGAGAAGCCCAAAAAGGGGCCAAACAGAGGAACATGACCCAAATCCAAAGGCAGCCCAAGCCTAGAGAGATAAGGGCGGTTCCCTTAAAGATAAGAACTCAAAGATAAGATAAGATAACTATCTTATCTCCAGAAAGGTCATTCCACACCATTATAAATACACTAGAGCACCCAGGTATAACTCCTACTCTGATTCTACAAAAAACCTGTTTAATACCCTTGCTAACTTAAGCATCGGAGTCCCTTGCAGGTACCACCATCCTCCGGTGATGAAGGATCAGCAGCACCCTCAAGTCCAACAACTCGGACACATCAGCGACGACCAGCACAGAAGATCTCGTCCGAGATTGACCCGTAGTTTCATGTAACCCTAGGAACATTTGCGTTGTTGCCGGGGAACCTGGAAGTCATCCCACCATCATGGCGGACAACCTTGACAACGAACATAACTCTGATCTAGAAAACAGGACGCCGCACAACAACGCGGACACCACACCAAAGGATACTTCTCAACCAAACAAAGACAAGAATTCGCCAAGTTCGTAATTCATGGAGGCACTTCAAGCTCAACAAGATCGCCTCAAACAGCTCGAAAAAGAGGCTGAACATCAATGAGAAGCCGAGAGGGACTTTCAGAGAGAAACTATGCGACGTCGAGAGTTAGAGGACAAGCTCTTGAAGCTCAAAGCCGACTTTAAAATAAAAACCATCCAACCTGATCCTGAAGTCAGCTCTCACAAAGATTAAGATCCATTCACCAAAGAGATCATGAAGGCCAAAGTCCCAAAAGACTTCAAAGCTCCCGACATGACTCCATACGACGGCACATTGGATCCCAGCCATCATCTCAGCAATTTCAGAAGTAAAATGTATCTCACGGATGCCTCGGACGATATTTGATGCAAAGCCTTCCCAACAACCCTAACAAAGACAGAAATTAAATGGTTTGATACTCTTCTCCCTAGATCCATCACAAGTTTCGACGACCTGGCCAAGAAATTTCTTGCCAGATTTTCCATCCAGAAGGACAAAGCCAAACATGCCCAAGCCTACTATGGAGAGGTTCAACAAAGCATGCCTGGACATACAAAGCCTAACAACGGAAGCAGCCATTATGGGTCTCGTCAATGGCCTGCAAGAAGGACCTTTTAGTCACTCCATATCAAAGAAACATCCAACATCTATGAATAAATTGCAAGAACGAGCTGAGAAGTACATCAACATGGAGGAAAACTCTCGGCTAGGAGAAACCTAAAAATCTGGATTCTCTTACTCCTCCCGGGACAAGGAGAAAGAGTCCAAGAAAAAAGAAGATCAATACGGCAAAAATCCTAAAAAATACAACAACTATACCCCTCTTCGGGTGTCTCTTGTGGATGTCTACCGAGAAGTATGCCATACTGAAAAGATCCCACCACCTCGCACACTCAAAAGCAAGAAAGGAAGAGGAAATCGGACAGAATACTGTGAATATCACCGAATCTACAGACATCCTACCAATGAGTGCTTTGACTTGAAAAATGTTATTGAGAAATTGGTAAGAGAAGGACGACTAGATCGGTATTTAGCCAACAAATCGGATGAGCCTCAAAAAAGAAGAAGAGACGAAGAGGTCGGATAAAGAGAACGACCACCTCACACCCCAGAGAGACACGTTCACATGATAAACGGAGGATCCGCAGGAGGGGGAATCTCAAAATCATCTCACAAAAGGCACCTCAAAGAGATATATCATGTCGAGGGAGGACAAGAATCACCCAACCTCCCTACAATTACTTTCACCCAAGAAGACGCAACAGGAATCATCCCAGGACATGACAATCCTATGGTCATTACTATCATATTGGTCAATACAAATCTCCACCGCACACTGGTAGACCAGGGAAGCTCGACGGATATCTTGTTTAAACCCGCCTTCGATAAACTCAACCTGCAGAAGAAAGAACCTAGAACATATCCGAACAGCTTGTTTGGACTAGGAGACACTCCAATACAACCACTTGGATACATCTCACTACACACAACCTTCAAAAAAGAAACCCGATCAAGGACACTCAACATAGATTACATTGTAGTCGACGTAAGTTCAGCCTACAATGCCCTGATAGGTCAGGCAACATTGAATCAGCTCGCAGCAGTAGTGTCAATTCCGCATCTATGCATGAAATTCCTAAATCCATAAGGGATTGCTACGATAAAAGGAGACTAGAAGATAGCGCGACGCTGTTACAATGAAAGTCTGAACCTCAGAGGCAAAGGGGAAGAGATCCACACCATCGAACTCGGGGGAGTTCGAGGTCGGAAAGAACTCCGTCCACAACCTGAAGGCGAGATCGAAGAAGTCCAAATCGGAGATGACCAAGACAAAATAACAAACATCGGGGCAACCTTAAATGAGGACGTAAAGAAGCCCTTCATATAATTCCTAAGGGATAATGTTGACCTATTCGCATGGAGGGCTCCAGACATGCGGGGCATAGACCCCAAACTAATGTGCCATAAACTGACAGTATACCCAGGATCTCGGCCAGTGCAACAGAAGCATAGGAAGGTCGGACCGGAAAGATCCCAAGCTGTGGAATAACAGGTACAAGCTCTACTGGAGGCAGGGTTCATAAGAGAAGTCAAGTACCTCCTATGGCTAGCCAATATTGTCTTGGTGAAAAAGTCAAATGGAAAATGACGGATGTGCACTGATTACACCGACCTCAATAAAGCTTGCCCAAAAGATTCCTATCCACTCCCAAATATCGACACTCTAGTAGATGCCTCCTCCGGGTACAAATACCTCTCATTCATGGACGCTTATTCAGGATACAATCAAATCCTAATGTATCCACCTGATCAGGAAAAAACGTCATTCCTAACTCCTAAAGCAAACTACTGTTATGTTGTCATGCCATTCAGACTAAAAAATGCAGGAGCTACCTACCAGAGATTGAAGAACAAAGTCTTCACAAACCATATCGGGAAACTCATGGAGGTATACGTGGACAAAATGTTGGTGAAAACACGAGGCGAGGATACATTACTGTCTAACCTTGCCCAAGTGTTCGATACCCTCAGAAAGCATGACATGCGACTTAACCCTGCAAAGTGCACCTTTGCAGTAGAAGCTGGCAAATTCCTGGGTTTTATGCTAACACAACGAGGAATTGAGGCGAATCCGGAAAAATGCCGGGCTATACTCGACATGAAAAGTCCAACCTGTGTCAAAGAGGTACAACAACTCAAGGGAAGACTGGCAGCCTTGTCCAGATTTTTAGCTGGATCAGCTATAAGATGCCTCCCATTCTATGCCACTCTAAGGAAAGGAAAGAAGTTTGAATGGACATCGGAGTGCGAACAGGCTTTCCAGGATTTCAAAAGGTTCCTGGGATGACCACCCATTCTAACTCGACCACGGGAAGGAGAACCACTCGTATTGTACCTCGTAGCAGGAAATCGAGCAATGGCCTCAGCGCTAGTAAGAGAAGATGAGAGTGGACAACAACCCATCTACTTCATCAACAAAACCCTGCAAGGGGCCGAAATAAACTATCAAAAGATAGAAAAGTTCGCCTACGCTCTTATACTAACTTCTCGACGACTTCGACCATATTTTCAAACTCACACGATCAAAGTCCGAACTAACCAGCCCATAAAAGGAATTCTATAGAAAACAGATTTAGCGGGAAGAATTTTACAGTGGAAAGTCGAGCTATCTGAGTTCGACCTTCAATATGAAGCTCGAACGACCATCAAGTCCCAATATTTGGCTGATTTCATTGCTGAGTACACTGACACTCCGGGAATTCCCACATAATGGAATCTTTACGTGGACGGTTCCTCAAATAAAACCAGAAGTGGTGCGGGCGTGATAATAGAAAGTGATCAGGGAACCCAAATCGAGCTCTCCCTCAAATTTGGGTTCCCTACTTCAAACAATCAGGCCGAATATGAGGCACTACTAGTTGATTTGAAGCTGGCTAAGGAGGTTGGAGCTCAAAAGCTTATCATCTTCAGCGACTCACAAATAGTCACCTCACAAATAGCAGGGAGCTACCATGCCAAGGATCCCACCATGAAAAAGTACTTGGACAAAACCAGGGAACAGCTCGGACAACTCGAGGAATATGAGGTTCGCCACATACCTCGGGAACAGAATGCTCGAGCTGACGCACTCTCAAAACTAGCCAGCACCAAACTATGGGGAAATAATAGAAGCCTCATCCAGGAAATACTGCAGAACCCATCAATCTCGGAGCATGGGCTCTCGCCAAAAAAGTACTCCGGGTTGGATTCTATTGGCCAACTATGCAAAAGAAAGCAACAGAGTTCGTAAAGACATGTCCACCATGTCAGAAACATGCTAATTTCCACATTGCCCCACCAGAGGAAATCATCAGCTTAACCTCACTCTGGCCATTGGCAAAATGGGGACTCGACCTCCTTGGGCCCTTCCCTCAAGGATCAGGACAGGTAAAGTTCCTCATCGTAAGGTAGACTATTTCACAAAATGGATTGAGGCAGAGCCCCTAGCTAACGCCACTGCTCAAAGAAGTCAAAAATTCCTATATAGGAACATTGTCACAAGGTTTAGGGCTCCTTACTCCATTACCACAGACAATGGCACTCAATTCACAGACGCATGCTTTAGAAAATTGGTGGCTGACTTGAAAATAAAGCACCAATTCACTTCCGTAGAACACACCCAGGCTAATAGACAGGCAGAAGCCGCCAATAAAGTCATATTAGCTAGACTAAAATGGAGATTACAGGATGCAAAGGAAGCCTAGGCTGAAGAACTCCCACAAGTCCTATGAGCATATCGGACAACTCCACACTCCACCACAAGTCACCCTTCTGATTGGCTTACGAAATGGAGGCAATGATCCCAGTGGAGGTCGAAGAAGGATCCCTCAGAACAATCCACTACAGTGAAGAGGCCAACTCCCAACTTCAAAAGGAAGAGCTCGACCTACTTCTAAAAATCCTAGAAAAAGCTCAGATCAGGGAGGAAGCGTTAAAACGTCGAATGGAATCAAGATACAACCAGAAGGTAGTATAGCAAAATTTTGCGAACAACAACCTCATCCTAATCCAAAATGATATCGGAACAAGTCAACCACGAGAGGGGAAGCTAGCAACTAACTGGAAAGGACCCTACCGAGTCATAGAGGTACTCGGAAAAGGCTACTATAGGCTGTCCGAACTCGAGGGGTGAGAGCTACCATGGTCATGGCATGCCTGCAACCTAAGAAGGTATTATAGTTAAGAGGTAATAAAGATCTTAGGTCAATGTGCACTCTTTTTCCTAAGAAGGGTTTTTAACGAGGCACCAAGCCAAGATCTATAAACTACCTGACTTAGAAGGGTAAACACCCACATGTATATATTTTTCCTATTTGTCTACTTTCTATTTGGAATAAAACCTTTCAGATTTCTTCTACAAAGCCTCTCTACAGGTCAGCAAGATGAAAAATAAATTCATCGCCCGACCACGATGAAAATCGAATTCATCGTTTGATTTTGATAAGGGTCGACAAAGTGAAAACCAAATTCACTGCTCAATCAAGACAAAGCTACAGGTCAGCAAGGTGATGATCAAATTCATTGTTCGACCATGATAAAATCGACAAAGTTATAAAAAAGTAATCCATAAGTTGAGGCCTGGCCAGCCCTGACTAAAAAATGGATTACTAATAACTTAAGAACGAACCGACATGAAGAAGTCAGACCAATCGACCAAAGCAACAAAAAGTTATAAAAAGCAATCCATAGAAAGAGGCCTGACGAGGTTTGAGAAAAAATGGATTGCTATAACCTGGGATGGACCGACATGAAGAAGTCAGACCAGACTGATCAAAATGACAAAAAGTTATAAAAAGTAATCCACATAAAGAGGCCTGATCAGCCCTTATCAAAAGTGGATTACTAGAAATAACTTAGAAGGGACCGACATGAAGAAGTCGGCCCAGGCCGATCGAAAGTAACAGAGTTATAAAAAGAAAATCCATAAGAGACCCGCAAGGTCCAACTAAAAATGGATTACTAAAAATAACTCAAAAGACTCAACAAAAGAAGTCGACTGGTAGATGGCGTGCGCTAAAAGGGACACAGCTCGACCCAAAGAAAGCCACGACCTCTCCCAAAATTGATTCACAAGTGTTATATGAGAATACTAAAAAGAACAGTCAAACAAGGCTAGCCTTAAAAGGTCACTTTGACTAAACCAGGAAATAAACCAACACAAAGGAAATAAAAAAAAGAGGTCAGACAGCAAAAAGCTCCAACACTCTTAAGATTCCTGGAAGCCCCAAAAAAGATTGCAAACAAAATACATCAAGAAGAAAAGCAAATCTACTATAATCAACACTCAGAAGGCCACCCGAAGGTCGACCTCATGAGTTCAAAGGCATTTGTTTTCTAAATAAAGTTGCTAAGAAAAAAGCAACTACAAAGTCACGAATAAAAAAGTAATAAAAAATAGCCATCTTTTTACAAATCTATCAGCAAAGGAAACTATCAACATCAAACAAGTCAAGTGGAAAACATCGAAGGCGTAATCTTTTTTCAGAATCGAGCACTTCATAAGCCTCAAAATCAAAAGATACAATCAAAAACAGTAAACAAACATTTCAAAACCCTAAATACATCAACTAGCAAGAAACAACGAAGGCTCCTACAAATTGAAGAAGCCCTAAAAATAGCACACATGGCAGAAACGATCAGACACAGCAAGCAAAGAAAGATTAAAACTTTTCCCAAGCAAAGATCAAAACTTTCTAAAAAATTAGGCATGAAAAGAACGACGTGGAAAAGAAAAGAGAGAGGAAGAAAGACCAACCTATAGCAGGGAAGAGACGATAAACACTGAGAGATTACAACGAGGCTACACCAAACGATCACCTTTCGAACAAAAGAACGAAGCGCCAACAGTCACCTCCGAAAATAAGGAAAAGCGCGAAGACGTGAAAACTTGGGAGCAAGCGAAAATGAAGAAGTCCCAGGCAAGCCAGAAAATGCAAGAACAGAAGGGTAAAAGATGGAGTTTTCAGGAAGCAAGAGAAAAAATTGAAAGCAAAATCTTTTGGCAATTCAAAATGAAAAGAGGGAAACGGCTAAAAGAGGAGTTAATGGGCTTTAAAAACCCTCGCACGTTCCCAAAGCAAGAGCATAAATGCAAAAGTGCGCGTTTTAAACTAAAAGATGTGAAGGAAAACGCTTCACATTTAAGAAGCCTCAGAGGAATCAACCAAAGTGCTCGAGCTCGGCTTCTCCAAAGAAGGATCGAAGTCCTAAAAAAAGATTCGATCTCAAAAAGAAGACAACGCTCGAGCAGGGAAACTGTTCATGCCTTGGGTCGAGCTGTATGACCCGGGCTGATAAACGACAAGTTGACCGACCTCTTCAGGACAGGATTACCCGATCTCTTCTTAAAGAGTTCAGCCCAATCACCAAGGAGAAACCCAAAAAGGGCCTAAACAGAGGAACACGACTCCAATCCAAAGACAGCCCAAGCCTAGAGAGATAAGGGTGATTCCCTTAAAGATAAGATGACTTCACTCAAAGATAAGATAAGATAACTATCTTATCTCCAGAAAGGTCACTCCACACCATTATAAATATACTGGAGCACCCAGGTATAACTCATACTCTGATTCTACAAAAAACCTGCTTAATACTCTTGCTAACTTAAGCATCGGAGTCCCTTGCAGGTACCACCACCCTCCAGTGACGAAGGATCAGCAGCACCCTCAAGTCCAAGAAGTCGGTCACATCAGCGCCGACCAGCACAGAAGATCTCGTCTGAGATCGACCCGCAGTTTCAGGTAACCCTCAGAACAACCCCAATGGTGTCAAAGAGAGCTCAAGGTCCAGCAATTTCCCAAGTTTCTGGAGGTTTTTAAGAAGCTGGAAATCCACCTCCCCCTTGCTAAAGCATTGGAGCAGATGCCTTTATATGCAAAATTCCTTAAAGATCTCATTAACAAGAAGGAGACTATAGTCTTGACCCAAGAGTGTAGTACAGTAATTCAAAGAGACATTCTACCAAAACTCAAGGACCCAGGGAGCTTCGTCATATCATGCACCATAGGTAACATAACTTTGGAAAGAGCTCTCTGTAATTTAGGTGCCAGCATTAACTTGATGCCTCTCTCAATGATGAAAAAGCTGGCGATAGAGGAAGTCAAACCCACTAGAATGTCACCTCAAATGGCGGATAGATTACTCAAAATACCCAATGGGGTTGTGGAGAACTTACTGGTGAAGGTTGGGCAATTCATTTTCCCTGCCAATTTTGTCATTTTAGTCATGGAAGAAGAAAGACATAACTTAATTATCTTGGGTAGACCTTTCTTAGCAACAGCAAGAGCTATCATTGATGTGGAGAAAGGGGAGATGATCCTCAGGGTGCACAATGAGCAAATGATCATCGATGTCTTTAAAGCAATGCATTACCCCCTGAAAAAAAAAAGCACATGAGAGTGGAGATGATTGAAGATCTGGTGGAGGAAGTGCTTGAAACAAGTAAACTTGAGGAACAAGAAGAAGAAATAGAAACAGAACGAGGTGTCTCAGAAGAACAGTGACTGAAATCTCTTTTGATGGCAAGATAGAGGAAGTGCAAAAGCAAGAGTTGAAACCCCTCCGTCTTCATCTCAAATATGCATACCTCGGTGAAGAGGATAGTGTTCTAGTAATCATCAATTCATCCCTGAGCACACAAGATGAAACCAAACTGATTGAGGTATTGAAGGCTCACAAGACAGCTTTAGGATGGACAATTGATGACATCAAGGGCATAAGCCCTACTATTTGCATGCATAAGATCCTGCTGGAAGAGGACTCAAGACCTGTGGTACAACCCCAAAGAAGGATTAACCCAACCATGAAGGAAGTGGCTCAAAAAGAGGTAATGAAGCTGTGGAATGCTGGAATTATATACCCAATCTCTGACAGTCCTTGGGTGAGCCCAGCTCAAGTGGTGCCAAAGAAATGTGGCATGACTGTCATTTTTAATGAGAAGAATGAACTCGTTCCCACAAGGACAGTGACAGGGTGGAGAATGTGTATTGACTATAGAAGACTAAATGATGCCAAAAGGAAGGATCACTTCCCTCTTCCTTTCATTGATTAGATGCTGGAAAGATTGGTTGGCCATGCTTACTACTACTTCTTGGACGGTTACTCTGGATACAATCAGATAGTGGTGGACCCCAAGAATCAAGAGATGACCTCCATCACATGTCCATTTGGAGTCTTTGCCTACAGAAGGATGCCCTTTGGGCTACGCAATGCCCCTGCTACCTTTCAAAGATGTATGCTTTCTATATTTTCTAACATGGTAGAAAAACTTTTAGAAGTTTTTATGGATGATTTTTCTGTCTTTGGCAATTCCTTTGATACTTTCTTGCATCATTTAACTCTTGTCTTGAAAAGATGCCAAGAAACTAATCTGGTCTTAAATTGGGAAAAATGCCATTTCATGGTTCCTGAAAGGATAGTTCTTGGGCATAAGGTTTAAGGCAAAGGTATAGAAGTTGATAAAGCAAAGATAGAGATCATAGAAAAGCTTCCTATACCAGTCAATGTAAAAGTAGTAAGAAGTTTTCTTGGGCATGTTGGTTTTTATAGGAGATTCATCAAAGACTTTTCAAAAATAGCCAAACCACTGAGCAATTTGCTAGTGGTTAGCAATCCTTTCATCTTTGATGATAATTGCAAGCATGCCTTTGAAACCTTGAAAAAGAAACCCACTACAGCACCAATCATCACATCCCCATAATGGGGACTTCCTTTTGAACTTATGTGTCATGCAAGTGATGTTGCAATTAGTGCTGTGTTATGGCAAAAGAAAGACAAGCTGCATCATGTTATATACTATACAAGTAAAGTGTTAAATGAGGCACAAACAAATTATACCACCATAGAGAAAGAACTCTTGGAAATTGTATACGCATTTGACAAATTTAGACAATACTTGACTAGTTCAAAAGTTGTAATGTATACTGATCATGTTGCTCTCAAGTATCTCATGTCTAAACAGGATTCCAAGCCAAGACCTATCAGGTGGGTGCTGTTGCTACAAGAATTTGACATTGAAGTGAGAGATAGGAAAGGAAGTGAAAACCAAGTTACAGACCATTTATCAAGATTACCACAAGAGATCAGCCAAGATACACCACAACTAGTGAATGAGAAGTTCCCAGATGAACATCTTCTTCAAGTCCAACAAGCACCTTGGTTTGCTGATATCGGAAACTACAAGGTTGGAAGGAAGATTCCCCAAGAATTCACCAGGCAACAACTGAGAAAGCTGCTTAATGAAGCCAAGAAATTTTTGTGGGATGAGCCCTTCCTATTCAAGAGATTTCCAGATGGAATGATCAAAAGGCGTATTCCTGAAAATGAGATGAGAGGCATACTGTAGCATTATCATGGTTCAGCGTATGGTAGACACTTTAAGCCAGAAAGAACAACTGCTAAAGTACTTCAAAGTGGATTTTATTAGCCAACTATATTCAAAGATGCCAGAGAATTTTTGCACTAATGAAATGAATGTCAAAGAGCTGGAGGGCTAACAAAGAGGAATAAAATGCCTCAAAGCTTCTTTTTGGAAGTGGAACTATTTGATCTCTGGGGTATAGATTTCATGGGGCCCTTTTCCCCTTCCTATTCCTTTAAATACATTCTGGTAGCAGTGGAATATGTCTCCAAGTGGGTAGAAGCCATAGCAACAACTGCTTGTGATGCAGCAATAGTCTTTCAATTTCTTAAGAGACACATCTTCACTAGATATGGGGTGCCTAAGGGTCTTATTAGTGATGATGGTAGCCACTTTTGTAATAAACACATGAGAAAGTTATCCATAACTATGGGGTAATTCATAAGTGGCCACACCATACCACCCTCAAACTAATGGGCAAGCTAAATTGGAAAATAGGGAGCCAAAGAGAATCTTAGAGAAGACAGTAGGAATCACTAGAAAAGACTGGGCAAGAAAATTGGATGATGCTCTATGGGCATATAGAACAGAATTCAAAACTCTAATTAGAAAGTCACCCTTTCAGCTAATCTATGGCAAATCACCTTCCTATAGAGCTCGAACATAAAGCTTTATGGGCTACTAAGCTTCTCAATATTGACTCACAAACAGCAGGAGAGAAAAGGCTCTTGTAACTCAATGAGCTGGATGAGTTTAGATTGGAAGCTTATGAGAATGCTAAGATATACAAGGAGAGAGCTAAAAGATGGCATGACAAGAAGATCACAAGAAAAGAATTTGAGCGAGGGCAACATGTGTTATTGTACAACTCTAGGCTCAAAATTTTTCATGGGAAACTCAAGTCTAAATGGACTGGCCTTTATCTGGTGACCAAAGTTTCTCCATATGGAAGCCTTGAACTTCTAAATAAAGCTACAAAGGACACATTCATAGCAAATGGTCACAGAGCTAACATTATCTGGGAGGATCTTGGAACAAAGAAGAGAGCATCCATGAGCTGGGATGAACAAGAATGAAGGATGTCAAGCTAGTGACAATAAAAGAGCGCTTGTTGAGAGGCAACCCAACTAGAGGTAGTTTTCTTTTTCTAGCTATTTCAATAGAAGAGTTAAGTAAGTTTATCTGTATTGCAAGGAGCTAAGTTTGGTGTTACACACCAAAACAATTTAAGGGTGAATGTAGGATGGTAAGTTTAGTGTTCCACCAAAAATTTCATTAAAAACACATTTCAACCTTCTGGATAAATGGTCACTGGCTCCAAACAATCAGGGAAGCTACATAACCATTGTTTGCTTTCTAGTTCATAGTTGTTTTATTTAATAAATGCACAAGGTTTCATGTGTGTGTTAATCTGCTGCATAAGAGAAATTGGCAAGGAACTAAGTTTGGTGTTCACACACCAAAGTAAGTTCAAAAGCCTACAATCAATCATGCATGCTAACCATCTTTCAAGTGCTTGGGGAACAAGCAACTTCTAACAACTTTGCAAGAATTCAATCAATCTCTTGGAATAACTAGGCACCATCATCCAAGGACACAAAGAAGAAGACAAAGCTATGGATGATGATGATAAAGGGAGAGCTAGGAGACATCACCAAGAGGTTGTTGGTGCACGAAATTGTGATCCTTAACAATGGCGCCAAAAATTTGGTGCTCGGAACGTAATTCACACACTTTGTCACAACTTCGCACAACTAACCAGCAAGTGCACTGGGTCGTCCAAGTAATAAACCTTACGTGAGTAAGGGTCGATCCCACGGAGATTGTCGGCTTGAAGCAAGCTATGGTCACCTTGTATATCTCAGTCAGGCGGATTCAAATGGTTATAGAGTTTTAATAATTAAAAGACAAATAAAACGTAAAATAAAGATAGAGATACTTATGTAATTCATTGGTGAGAATTTCAGATAAGTGTATAGAGATGCTTTCGTTCCCCCTGAACCTCTACTTTCCTGCTGTCTTCATCCAATCCTTCATACTCCTTTCCATGGCAAGCTTTGTGTAGGGCATCACCATTGTCAATGGCTACTTTCCATCCTCTCAGTGAAAATGGTCCAAGATGCACTGTCACCGCACGGCTATTCATCTGTCGGTTCTCGATCATACTTGAATAGGATTCAGTAATCCTTTTGCGTCTGTCACTACGCGCAGCACTCGCAAGTTTGAAGCTCGTCACAGCCATCCCTTCCTGGATCCTACTCGGAATACCACAGACAAGGTTTAGACTTTCCGGATCTCAAGAATGGCCGCCAATAATTCTAGCCTATACCACGAAGACTCTGACCTCACGATCAGAAGGCTAAGAGATACGCATTCAAGCTTGTTTGCATGTGGAACGGAAGTGTTTGTCAAGCACGCGTTCATAAGTGAGAATGATGATGAGCGTCACATAATCATCACATTCATCATGTTCTTGTGTGCGAATGGATATCTTAGAGAAGAAATAGGCTTAAATTGAATAGAAAAATAGTAGTATTTTGCATTAATTCATAAGGAACAGCAGAGCTCCACACCTTAATCTATGGTGTGTAGAAACTCTACCATTGAAAATACATAAGAACAAGGTCCAGGCATGGCCGAATGGCCAGCCCCCATAAATGTCTAAGATCGCATAAGACTAATCAAAGATCAGCCCCCAAAGACTCTGAATACAATAGTAAAAAGTTCTATTTATACTAAAATAGTTACTAGGGTTACAGAAATGAGTAAATGATGCAGAAATCTACTTCTGGGGCTCACTTGGTGTGTGCTTGGGCTGAAAATTGAAGCTTTCACGTGCAGAGGTCTTCCTTGGAGTTAAACGCCAGTTTGTAACCTGTTTCTGGCGTTTAACTCTGCTTTGCAACCTGTTTCTGGCATTTAACTCTAGAATAGGGCAGAGAGCTGGCGTTGAACGCCAGTTTGCATCATCTAAACTCGAGCAAAGTATGGACTATTATATATTGCTGGAAAGCCCTGGATGTCTACTTTTCAACACAATTGAGAGCGCACCATTTGGACTCCTGTAGCTCCAGAAAATCCACTTAAGTGCAGGGAGGTCAGAATCCAATAGCATCTGCAGTCCTTCTTCAACCTCTGAATCTGATTTTTGCTCAAGTCCCTCAATTTCAGCCAGAAATTACCTGAACTCACAGAAAAACACACAAACTCATTGATGACAAGTCATCTTAGCCTATTTTAACTAGTCTTTTTCTTTTGTTTTCATTAGAATTATGCACTTTCTTGAGCTACAAGCAAGCCAATTAGGTAGATTTTCATGTTTCCTTTGATTTAATCAACCATGTATGAATTCATGCTATTTCATGAGGTTTTATACTATAATTGTCACATATTATGAAAGAATGAATATCTCATGATTTTAAGCATAGCTTTGATGTGTTTGGTTGATTAATGATAGGTGAAGAAAGTTTGGAGAAAGGTTGAAGCAAGAAGGAATAGCTAAGAGTAAAGAGAGGACAACGGAATAAGTGAAATTGAGCCAGGAAGCAAAAAGCTGGACCTAAAGTTAGCCTCAAACTTTTGCACAAACTTTTGGGTTAAAAGTTAGCCCCAACGTTAGCCCCTAACTTTTGGGCTAACGTTGGAACTTGAAAATCACTCCCTGGGTACCAAAAGTTTGCGCCAACGTTAGCCCCTAACTTTGAGGCTAACGTTGGCACATGAAAATCACCCCTGGGCACCAAAAGTTTGCGCCAACGTTAGCCCCTAACTTTGAGGCTAACGTTGGCATGAGAAAAACACTCCCTGGGCACCAAAAGTTTGCGCCAACGTTAGCCCCTAACTTTGAGGCTAACGTTGGCACATGAAAACTACAAGGGGAGGAGCAAAAGTTTGCGCCAACGTTAGCCCCTAACTTTTGGGCTAACGTTGGCGCCACAAGTGCACCAAGGATGGCCAACGTTGGTGCAAAAGTTAGACCCCTAACTTTTGCACCAACGTGAGTATCAGCAAGTTATGTTGGCTGATATGAAAAGTTGGACCAAAAGTTAGACCCTAACTTTTGCTCCAACTTTTGGTCCAACTTTTGCAAACTCCAACCCGGTTCAATTGGTTCACTTTGGTTCTTCTCCAAACTTCAAGAGCAATCAACCAAGGCCTCTTTCAACCCAATTCCACCAAGAGCAAAGGCCCAACTCAAGGCTTGAAGATCATTTGAAGAAAGTGTATAAATAGGATAGAATTCAAGTTCTTCAGGGAGCTTTCTTTTTGAATTTTCATAATAGTTTTCGGAGAGCTTTGGATATTGAGTGATCTTTAATTTCTTAGTCTGGGGGAAGGAGAATTCACTTCTCTTCCTCTTAGTTTTATTGCTTTCAATTTCAATTACAATTGTCTTGGATCTTGGGTTGGAGAATTGAAGAAATTTTGTTTCAATCTCATCCTTGGATCTCTCTGTTTTATTTACTGCTTGATTGAATTTAATTTCTGTTAATTGCTCTTCGTCTACTTTCCTTGCAATTTACAATTCCCTTGCGATTGTTCTTGTTGGATCTAGGAAGGCATTGAGATCTAGACTTGGTTTTCTAGTCTCTAGATCCTGAGATCTGATTTCCCAATTTACATTTTGTTTCTTGCTTTTAATGTTCATTTACTTTACTGCTTCAAGATCCGATTCAACCCAAACACTCTTTTACTTTTCTGTTTGATGCAAGTTACTTTTCTTTGTTTAATTTCCGCAAATCCAACTCCCAATCCCCTTTACATTTCGAGCCATTTACATTTCTTGCACTTTAAGATTCCGCAATTTACATTTCTTGCGCTCTAAGTTTCTGCCATTTAATTTCTTGTTCTTTAAGATTCAGCAATTTAATTTCCTGCTCTCTTTAATTTCATGCAATTTAAATTCTGCAAATCACAAATCACCCAACCAAATCTTGATTCGCTTGACTAAATCAACCACCAAACTAAAATTGCTCAATCCTTCAATCCCTGTGGGATCGACCTCACTCCCGTGAGTTTTTATTACTTGATGCGACCCGGTGCACTTGCCGGTTAGATTTGTGTGTTTTGGGAGAAATTTATTTTTCCACCAAAATACTCATCAAGTTTTTGGCGCCGTTGCCGGGGATTGATTAGATTGACAATGATTAAGTGAGGTGGTAATATAGATCAAGCACTTTTTCTTTAATTTTGATTAACCCACTAACTGTTTGATTTTTTTCTTAAACTAACTAACACTTCAATCTAGCAGTAGATTGAAGTGTCACTGGTTTTGTGCATTTCTCATGCTCTGCTTGTATGTCAGGTACAAGAAGAACCACACCCAATTTTCATGAACAAGACGAAAGAACTCTCAGGAGGTTAAGAAGAGCTGAAAGAGGGAAAAATATTGTTGGAGAAGAGGAATCAGACGAAGAATTCCAAGAGATGGAGGAACATTCAACCAATCCACCAGGTGGAGCAGACAACAACAATGACAACCCACCCTAGAGGAGAGTTTTGGCTTCCTATACCTTTGCAAATCCTAGACATTGTGCGAGCAGCATCTTGGCTCCAAATGTCAATGCAAATAATTTTGAACTCAAGCCACAACTCATCACTTTGGTTCAGAACAATTGCCCTTTTGGTGGAGGACCACTTGAAGACCCACACCAACACTTATCCACTTTCTTGAGGATATGCAACACTGTCAAAACTAATGGTGTGTCTCCTGACAGTTACAAGCTGATGCTATTCCCATTTTCTCTCAGGGACAAGGCCACTCAATGGTTGGAATCTTTTCCAAGGGACAGCATCAATAACTGGGATGATTTGGTAACCAAGTTTCTTGCCAAGTTTTACCCACCTCAGAGGATTATAAGGTTGAAGGCTGAGGTACAAACATTTACACAAATGGAGGCTGAACCCATCTATGAGGCATGGGAGAGGTACAAGGCTCTAATCAGGAAATGTCCCCCTACCATGTTTAATGAGTGGGAGAAGCTGCAGAACTTCTATGAAGGCTTAACACTGAAATCCCAGGAAGCTTTGGATCATTCAGCTGGAGGTTCCTTGCAACTCATGAAAACTGCAGAGGAGGCTCAAGAACTCATTGATATGGTGGCCAACAACCAATATTTCTTTGCTCATCAAAGAGGCCGCCAACCATCACAAAGGAGAGGAGTAATGGAACTAGAAGGAGTGGATTCAATCCTGGCTCAAAACAAATTAATGCAGCAGCAAATTCAACAACAATTTGAGCAAATGACCAAGAGGATTGATGGCCTCCAAGTTGCAGCAGTTAACACCAGCCAACCATCAGCCACATGGGGGCAAAATGAAGAAATCCAAGAGGAGCAACAGCAGGAACAAGTCCAGTACATGCATTCAAGCCCAAATGAATTCTATGGTGATACCTACAACCCCTCATGGAAAAATCACCCCAACCTCAGATGGGGAGACACTCACAACCAGAACCAACACCCATGGCAGAGGAACTCAAACCAAAACAACCCAAGAAACAACCAAAACTACAACCAGCAGCAGACTAACCAAAACACATACAGAAAACATCAAAACAACTACCCTAATCTCAACCAGTACCAATCCAATAACCAACCCACCAACCAAAATGCCTATCATCCACCACCCACATCTCACAACCCACCACAAGCACCACCTGAACCTCAAAGACTCACCAATTTAGAGACCTTGATAGAAAAAATGATGAAACACCAGGAAATAACAAACAAAAACCATGAAGCATCATTAAAGAGCCTAGAGAGGCAGATTGGGCAACTCTCCAAGCAAGTATCTGTTGAGAGACCTTCAAACTCACTGCCCAGTGACACAATCCCAAATCCCAAGGAGGAATGCAAGGCAATACAATTAAGGAGTGGGAGAACATTGATAAGCAACAATGACACTACAAAGAAACAAGCAGAGAACAGCAAAGAACCAACAGAGGATGAGAAGCAAGCAAAGGACGATGAAGCTAAGGAGCAAGTTGTGATGCCAAACAAAAGCACTGAGAAACTTAAAGAGAAGGACAACCAGTTACATAGCTCAAAGAAAGTGGCTCAGGGACAGCAGCAGATAGGAAAGAGCATCACACCTCCACTGCCATATCCCCAGAGGTTCAACAAAGAGGTTAAAAACCAGCATTTTCACAAATTCCTTGAGATTTTTAAGAAGCTGGAAATCAATATTCCCTTGGCTGAAGCACTTGAGCAAATGCCTCTGTATGCCAAATTCTTGAAGGAGCTTGTCAACAAGAAAAGAAGCTGGGATGAGAAAGAAACCATAATGATTATTGAGGAATGCAGGGCCTTGATTCAAAAGGGGCTTCCTCCCAAGCTTGAGGACCCAGGGAGCTTCCTGTTGCCTTGCACCATTGGGGAATTGACCATCACTAAAGCAATGTGCGATCTCGGAGCAAGTATTAACTTAATACCATCCTCCCTGGTGAAAAAGCTGCATATAGAGGAGGTCAAACCAGTACAAATGTCTCTGGAGCTGGTAGATAAGTCAATGGTATACCCCAGGGACGTAATTGAAAATCTTTTGGTCAAGGTGGACAGTTTTATATACCCTGCTGATTTTGTGGTTCTAGAATTAAACGATGATGATGGTGACTCTGTTATACTGGGAAGGCCATTCTTGGCCACTGCTAGAGCTATCATAGACGTAGAGGAAGGGGAATTAACTCTCAGGATGCATGACCAGAGTGTCACTCTGAAGGTACTACCAGAGGCACAATTTAGCAAGGAGAAGAAAGACTATATGAAAAATGACCAGGAAGGTCACAGTAACATCCCAATGCTAAGGATTGTGCAGACTGATGAAGAAGCCCAAGAGGATATTAGAGTACTAGCCACTGAAAAGAGAGGTCCCCAAGGAAAGCCTACGGCCAGAAAAGAAGGATCAACAAAAGGAAAGATGAAACGAAGAAACAAAGCAAAAAGGGGTTGGAAGAACAGAAAGATTCCAACAGAGGGGCTTTCCAAAGGTGACAAAGTGCAACTGATATATCAACAGCTGGGGGCAAATCAACAAACTGAGGACTACTACACTGTCAGCAACATACTCTCATTAGAGCATGCTGAAATTGAACACCAGAGAACAAAGATGAAGATCACGGTCAGAGGAGACAAATTGAGACTCTACAAGCACCAACCACCATAAAAGAAAGCCTCAATGTCAAGCTAATGACAATAAAAGAGCGCTCCATGGGAGGCAACCCATGCTTTAAGATTCATGTCATTTTAAATTCAATAAGTTATGATCATTTGAGCATGAATTCTTTTCTCTTTTCATGAACATGTCCATTGCCTGCATGCACTGTTTTGAAACATATGCTGAGAATTCTAAGTTTGGTGTGCTTTCAAGCACACTAAACCAACGTTACAAATAATTCCGTTTTGCAAGCTTAAAAGCATATGGCCAAACACTAAAGTTTGGTGTCCACATAGCTTCATGAAAATTTGAAATTCATGCATCAATAATCATACAATTGTTGTTTTCCAAAATCTTATAAATGGAAAAATTCTTATTCGGTAATGAAGGCATCAATTGTGATGTACCCTTTGACAAGAAACAAGTTTGGTGTTCATCAAAACTTGATGAACCGATTTAGGGACACAATTGACCCTTCATGAAAAAAAGAGAGAAAAAGAAAATTAGGATGAAAGCAATTCTTATAAACATTTAACTAAGAGTGACATTGGGATTTTACTAATTGGAGGAAGAGACACAATTTCTTCATGCATGACCAAACATTAAGTTTGGTGTCCTCCAAAGATGAGTCACGGTTCATTTGGATATAAGAATTGATGATTCATATAAAAGGAATACTCTTGCCATAGTTGGACAAAACTAATGTATGTTGTGATGACTAGGTGGTCAAAGAATCTTCAATGAGAGAGACAAGACAAAGGAAAGCATAGCATGAGGACAAAATCTCATCACATGCTTCGAAAAAGAAATCTGCCACTCCTTGAGAATGATCACGGCAAAGGCAAGTGAAGAAGCAAGCCTTGTCTTCATTCATCCTTACATGCACACATTTGATCCCCATAGTGTCTAGTTGCATCTTAGCCTTTCATTACTCAAACGTACCACCTAAAGCCATGCACATGACCGAATCACTCCAACCTTGGAAACTTCATTCCCTTCATCACTCCTCAACATAACAAGCTCTGTTCAACATTTCTCTTGCTTTAAACTCCAACCATTTAAACTTCCCTTCATCATTTCTTGTCATAACAAGTTCGGTCTCAATTTATTCTTGCTCCAAACACACATCAAATTCTCCAACATTCTTCACACTCTCTCTAACCTCACAAAACTCAACCAATCAAGTAATCATGGCCTCTTCCTCAAGAACCAAACGAAGAAAAGGGAAAGACCCCATGGTGGAGGAAGACACACATGGATATGACCAATGGAGATTCAACTCTCGGTACCATCAAATGCAAATTGAATGGATGAACGAGAAAAGGATCTATCCTGAAATTCCACTCTTGTTGCCGGATGATGGATGCCAAGAAATGAAGGACAAAATTCGAAAGAGGAGGTGGGAGGAACTTGCATCACCAGCCACCCGAATCAATGCCAATATCATAAGAGAGTTCTATGCAAATGTCTCAAGGCTTGACATGCGTGAGCCCCCAACGTACAAGAGCTATGTGCGGGGGGTGGAAGTAGACTTTAGCCCGGATGCAATCAAGAAAGTCTTGAAACTAAAGTCAGTCCGCTTTAGTGAACCGGGATACCAACAAAGATTGAATGAGGATCAGGATTATGATGAGATTGCAAGAGACATTTGTATGGAGAACTCAGAGTGGGAAGGAGATGACAAGAACAAATATAAGTATCTGAAGAGATGTAACCTCACCCCGGAAGCAAAAGGATGGTATGAGTTGATGAAAAGATCAATTCTGGGCACACTGAACACCTCAGAAGTTAACAAGGAGAGAGCCGTGATGCTGCATTGCATCATTGTGGGAGGAGAGATAAGAGTTCATGAAATCCTTGCAAAAGACATTCAAAAGCTGGCTGAGAAGAATTCGGCCGGATCTTGGTTGTACTATCCGAGTACCATTTGGAGGTTGTGTGCAAAGGCCAAAGTTCCAATGGAAGAGGAGAATCCAATGTGGTTAAGCCAAGGCATGCCCATAACCATTGAACGAATGATGATGCCCCTTGAAGCACATCAAGGCCGAAGACCACATGGAAGAAGGGAAAGAGAAGAACCAATGGAAGAAGATGAGCCACACATAGAAGAAGAGCCACAAGAGGAGGAGGAACAGCCACACTTTTTCCCACATGGCAATATAGATATGACTCAAATGCAAGAAGCAATAGGAAGATTGTCACAACAGTACATGAGAATTCAAGAAAGGCAAGAGGAATACCATTCTCTATACATGAAAAACCAACAAGCACAAGAAGAAAGGGAGCTAAGAATAATGAACAAACAAAGTGAATTCGAGTCAAGATTCCTTGTGATGCAAGAAGAACATGCTTTTCAATCTCATGAATCTTTTGGAAAGTTGGAACAAATGCAAGCTGAAAATTTGAGGGCTCTCAAAGAGTTCACAACACTCCAAGATGCAAGGTATGAAGTACAAGCCGATTACAACATCAATAGCTAAATCAAACTGAACTATATTGGAGAACATTTGCACAACATGGATCCGGTTTTCCCAACTTTTGATGAATTCTTTAAAAAGAGAAGTGAGGTAGAGGTAAGCAATGCTATGAGACTTGAAGATAGAGTAGAGGAGGCTACGAATAAGGCTGGATTTTGGCGAGGTCAACAGGCAACAAACACGGATGGTGGGAACACTAGCAACCAAGTGTATGAAAGGAGAAAGAAAAAGCATGACAAATGAAAGGTGGACTTGCTCCTTGTTCATCACTACAAAGAAAAAAGCATGCATTCTGTCTGTTCTAAGTTGTCTTTGCATCTTTAAGTAGTTCTTTTTAATTAATAGTCTTTGCATTATGTTTGTTTCTTTTAAAATAAGTAGGCTAGTTTATGTGTGTGCTTGTGTGTTTACTTTCACTTGACAAGAAGCATGTTTTGTCCCCTGCATCTTTAAGTTCAATAAAAGAAATGTTTGAATGTGAAGCAAGATAGTCTCTGTTAGATAGAAGTAGAATAAAAGTAAATGGTGGTATGTGTGTGGTTGTATAATAGCTCACTTTTAGTGAATAAAGAGCTAGGATATCTCATTCTAAGTAAAGAGTGGCCTACTGTCTATGAATCTCAATTAAATAAAAAAAAATTCCTTGGTTAGAAAGAAAAACAAAAAGAAAGAAAGAAAAGAGATAGCCAAAAAGTGGCAGAACAAAAGGAAACAAAAAGAAACAAAGCTGGACACCAATAGCTTGAACTTTAAAATATATGCCTGTGGTGTCTTTGTACTAGGATCTGCTTGGATTAGTAAGCTCTTAGGAGTGCATCAACACTCGGTGACTTGGGTTAACTAATCCGGGATCATCAGCTGAAAGTCCACTATCAAGAGAAACCTAACTACAAGGCATTTAGTAACCCAAAGAGGTGCTGGGCATCAATGTTTTAAGAAGGAATGTGAGCCAAGTGTCTATGGTGAATAATGTGTCAAGTATAAAGAAAAGGAAATGAACTTGCTACACATGACACTCAAATAAAGCTTATAAACAAAGTAATTGCCAAGGATAAAGGAATAATGAGAGGTCACAGCAGTATGTTACTTGAAGCTTGAAGGAGACTTTCTAGGCCTAGGAGTCAATAAGAAGTGAGTATTTACATATCCACACAAAATCCCATGAACTATCAATAATACTCTGCTAGCATGAACATCCTCTTCCATTTCATTCTTTCTTCTCAATAAAACTTTTCTTGCTTAGGGACAAGCAAGCTTTAAGTTTGGTGTTGTGATGACAAGTCATCTTAGCCTATTTTAACTAGTCTTTTTCTTTTGTTTTCATTAGAATTATGCACTTTCTTGAGCTACAAGCAAGCCAATTAGGTAGATTTTCATGTTTCCTTTGATTTAATCAACCATGTATGAATTCATGCTATTTCATGAGGTTTTATACTATAATTGTCACATATTATGAAAGAATGAATATCTCATGATTTTAAGCATAGCTTTGATGTGTTTGGTTGATTAATGATAGGTGAAGAAAGCTTGGAGAAAGGTTGAAGCAAGAAGGAATAGCTAGGAGTAAAGAGAGGACAATGGAATAAGTGAAATTGAACCAGGAAGCAAAAAGCTGGACCTAAAGTTAGCCTCAAACTTTTGCACAAACTTTTGGGTGAAAAGTTAGCCCCAATGTTAGCCCCTAACTTTTGGGCTAACGTTGGAACTTGAAAATCACTCCCTGGGTACCAAAAGTTTGCGCCAACGTTAGCCCCTAACTTTGAGGCTAACGTTGGCACATGAAAATCACCCCTGGGCACCAAAAGTTTGCGCCAACGTTAGCCCCTAACTTTGAGGCTAACGTTGGCATGAGAAAAACACTCCCTGGGCACCAAAAGTTTGCGCCAACGTTAGCCCCTAACTTTGAGGCTAACGTTGGCACATGAAAACTACAAGGGGAGGAGCAAAAGTTTGCGCCAACGTTAGCCCCTAACTTTTGGGCTAACGTTGGCGCCACAAGTGCACCAAGGAAGGCCAACGTTGGTGCAAAAGTTAGACCCCTAACTTTTGCACCAACGTGAGTATCAGCAAGTTATGTTGGCTGATATGAAAAGTTGGACCAAAAGTTAGACCCTAACTTTTGCTCCAACTTTTGGTCCAACTTTTGCAAAACTCCAACCCGGTTCAATTGGTTCACTTTGGTTCTTCTCCAAACTTCAAGAGCAATCAACCAAGGCCTCTTTCAACCCAATTCCACCAAGAGCAAAGGCCCAACTCAAGGCTTGAAGATCATTTGAAGAAAGTGTATAAATAGGATAGAATTCAAGTTCTTCAGGGAGCTTTCTTTTTGAATTTTCATAATAGTTTTCGGAGAGCTTTGGATATTGAGTGATCTTTAATTTCTTAGTCTGGGGGAAGGAGAATTCACTTCTCTTCCTCTTAGTTTTATTGCTTTCAATTTCAATTACAATTGTCTTGGATCTTGGGTTGGAGAATTGAAGAAATTCTGTTTCAATCTCATCCTTGGATCTCTCTGTTTTATTTACTGCTTGATTGAATTTAATTTCTGTTAATTGCTCTTCGTCTACTTTCCTTGCAATTTACAATTCCCTTGTGATTGTTCTTGTTGGATCTAGGAAGGAATTGAGATCTAGACTTGGTTTTCTAGTCTCTAGATCCTGAGATCTGATTTCCCAATTTACATTTTGTTTCTTGCTTTTAATGTTCATTTACTTTACTGCTTCAAGATCCGATTCAACCCAAACACTCTTTTACTTTTCTGTTTGATGCAAGTTACTTTTCTTTGTTTAATTTCCACAAATCCAACTCCCAATACCCTTTACATTTCGAGCCATTTACATTTCTTGCACTTTAAGATTCCGCAATTTACATTTCTTGCGCTCTAAGTTTCTGCCATTTAATTTCTTGTTCTTTAAGATTCAGCAATTTAATTTCCTGCTCTCTTTAATTTCATGCAATTTAAATTCTGCAAATCACAAATCACCCAACCAAATCTTGATTCGCTTGACCAAATCAACCACCAAACTAAAATTGCTCAATCCTTCAATCCCTGTGGGATCGACCTCACTCCCGTGAGTTTTTATTACTTGATGCGACCCGGTACACTTGCCGGTTAGATTTGTGTGTTTTGGGAGAAATTTATTTTTCCACTAAAATACTCATCACTCATAGTAAAGTCCAGAAATGTGAATTTTATTTAAAAGCTAATAAAAATATACTAAAAACTAACTAAATCATACTAAAAACTATGTAAAAACAATACCAAAAAGCGTATAAATTATCCGCTCATCAGTTGTATTGTTACTTAATTCCCTCTGATTTGAAATGCTTTAGTTGGAAGTCTAAATGTACCCCTGCTGATTAGTCTAAGTTGTTTGCAATCTGTTTTGTTTACTGTCCTTTTATTCTACAATTAATTGGTCAAGCTGGAATGTCTTCCTCATTTGCATTTGCTTGAATTTATGTCTTGTTTCCTTTTGCATAAATAAAAGAAAGTGTTAAAACAGAAAATGAAATTGTCCAATTTGATAGGAATGAGAATAAAGTTCAGTGGTGGTATATGCTAGATTGTTCAAGTAAGCTCACTAATAAAGAAGAAGGGTAGAGTATTCTTTTTAAGTCTGAACTTAGAACTATCTGTGAAATCTTGGTAAAAGACTCTTGGAGAAAGAAAGAGTAAGAAGGAAAGGAAGAAAAGCCAAGAATTGGCAACAAAAATGAAAGAAACAAATAATAAAGCTAGACCCCAACGGCTTCGACCTTAAGATATATGCCTGTGGTGCTATTGTACTGGGATCTGCTTGGACAAGTAGGTTCTGATGAGTATTTTAAAACTTGGTAACTTTGATTAACTAATCCGGGATTACCAACCGAAAGTCTACTATCAAGAGCAGCCTAGCTACAAGGCATTTAGCAACCCAAAGAGGTGCTGGGCACCAATGGTCTTAAGAACAAATTGTAAGCCAAGTGTCTGTGGTGGGTATGTGTTGATTGAAAAACAAAGCTAAAAAGCTACTACAACACATAACACTTAGCTGCAAATAAAAGTGTAAGCCTCTCAACAGAAGAAAAACAAAAAAAATTGAACATCAAGGATCAATAAATAAAGGTTTTCACAGTAGCACCTTAGTTAGCACTTAAAGGATATCTCAAACCTGAAAACTAATAAAAGTAGAGCTTCAATTACAGTCTGCATGAAACCCCATGCACCTAGACTGAGTGCTCTCAAATAAGAACAAATATATTTTTCTGTTTTCTTACATCTTTCTACTGCTTGCTTGGGGACAAGCAAGATTTAAGTTTGGTGTTGTGATGACAAGTCATGTTGTGCATATTTTCTTAGCAATTTTTACTTGTTTTCATTAGGTTTCATGCATTTCTTAGGCAATAAGTAAGTGATTGGATTGGAATTTTATGCTTGTATGGATTCAATCAAACATTATGACTTTTGTGCATTATCACAAAATTTATGCAAGAATTATGTGATTATTATGAATGATGCAAAATTTTATGATTTTAGCAAGGCTTTGATTGCATGTTTGATTGATGACAGATGAAAAGATGCAAGGAAGAAACAGAGAGAGAAGCAGGGCAGAGGAACGCTACGTTCATTTGGAGAACGTTACGTTCTCTAGCTTTTGAGCTGCGACGCATACGCGTACAGGACGCGCACACGTAGAACATGGATTTTGGAAGATCCACGCGTACACGTGGGTGTGATTAACGTTCGTTACAAAAGAACGCTACGTTCACTTTCAAAGAATGCCTGCAACAATTTCAAAATCTGAAACTCAACTTTGGCCATCGACATCTATGAATAAGGGACGCGTACGCGTGGGTGTAGAATCTTTGAAGAAGCACGCATACGCGTGGATGGCGCGGAAGTGGGGAGTTGATAATTTGACTTCAACGCGTACGCATGAAAGACGCGTACGTGTGGGGTAGCGTTCTTGGCTTCTCAAAGAGAACGCTACCAAGGGATGCGCAAGCGTGTATCACGCGTACACGTGACAAGGTTTGCAGAGAGAAACGACCTGCACGCATAGGTGATGCGTACGCGTCGCTAGAGCCAAAATAAAGAACGACACACACGCGTGAGAGACACGTACGCGTCGATGAATGAACGCTGTGCTCTCTTTGAGAACGCTACGTTCTTCTGAAGCTGCATGGAAATACCAATACAGACCCATTCTGACTTGCTTCAAAAAAAGGTCTGATGCTAGGGCATCTTGGCCAGTTTTACTGACCTTTTTTTTACTGTTTTTAGGGTAGTTTCATGCATTTCTTTAGGAAATAAGCTAGTTTTGGGTAGATATTCACCTACACCTTGATTCAAGCATACATTGTGCATTTTACATTATTTCATGAGAATTTTGCATGAATTTAGTGACAAATTGTATGCTGCATTACCCATGACTTGGACTAGAACTTTGATGCACTCTGTTGCTTGATTTCAGGACCAAAGGAAGCAAGGAAAGGGAGGTAACTTGCAAGGTTAATGAGAAAAGTGATTGCCAATAACACTCTCAAAGCCATCATTTCCCACGTTAAGAGTCACGTTAACTAAGTTAACATGCACTCTAACGTGGAGAAGGGAAGTTGAGCCAACGTTAGTGACACTTAACATTGTCACTAACGTTGGCAAACACTCATGAGTGGCCACGTTAGAGCCCACGTTAACTAGTTAACCTAGTTAACGTGGCCTCTAACGTTAAAGGGGGAAGAGAAGCCAACGTTAGTGACATTCAACATTGTCACTAACGTTGGCCTAAGGATGCAACACACCACGTTAACTCCCACGTTAACTTGGTTAACGTGGGAGCTAACGTGAGAAGTGAGAGTTGTCGACAACATTAGTGACACTCAACATTGTCACTAACGTTGGAAGCAACCACACAACCCCCCAAGGAGCCACGTTAACTTCCACGTTAACATAGTTAACGTGGAAGCTAACGATGAGGAATGAATGATGAGCCAACGTTAGTGACACTCAACATTGTCACTAACGTTGGGATGGCTAAGAATGGCCACGTTAGAAGCCATGTTAACCTAGTTAACGTAGACTCTAACGTGAGATCTAGGGGCACATTGGAACGTTAGTGACAATGTTGAGTGTCACTAATGTTTTCGAAGTTTGGCAAGGCCACGTTAGAAGCCACGTTAACCTAGTTAACGCGAGCTTTAACGTGAAGCAAATAGGGGCACACTGGAACGTTAGTGACAATGTTGAGTGTCACTAACGTTCTCGAAGTTTGGCAAGGCAACGTTAGAAGCCACGTTAACCTAGTTAACGTGGGCTCTAACGTGAGGCAAAGGGGTACATTGGAACGTTAGTGAAAATGTTAAGTGTCACTAACGTTCTCGAACTTATACTTTCACTAAATATTAACACCCCTAATGCCCTGAGCTAAAGTCTCTACCCACTTAGTACTTTCTCTCTGCAAGTAAAGCCAAGCCCAAATGAAGAAAAGAACTGCTTCAAACTCAAGATCCAAAGGCCCAAGACTTGAAAAGCAAACTAGAAGCTGAGAAGAGTAGTATATATAGGAGTAGCTTTGAATTGTTAAAGGGAGTTCGGAAAGTTGGAAAAAGAGAATTACTCTCTGTATTTTACTTTCTCTGCAATTTCTAGTTCTATGATGTATTCTCCATCTTTATTTTCATTTTCAAGAGCTATGAACAACTAAACCCCTTTCATTGGGTTAGGGAGCTTTGTTGTAATTTGATGGATCAATACTAATTTTCATGATTCTTCTTCTATCTTTTCTCTTGATTTTACTTGAAAGCTTTCGATCTTCATCCCATTGAGTAGTTATCTTGGAAGAGAAGCTATTCAAACTTGGATCTCTTTTGAACCTTGAAAGAGGAATGAAGAGATCAAGCTAGAAATGCTTTCTCATGCTGGACCAAATTGGGTTTGGATGGGTATTTGACTATAACCCTCTCAATACTTGATTTGGGAAATGCATGTGGTATAATCAGTGACCATACTTCATCTCTTCTCATGAGCAATTGACCAAGGAATTGGCTATTGATCAAGATTTGAGAGATTGAATTGCAAGAAATTGTAATTCAATCACTTAAGATTGCCAAGGAGATCAATGAGTGCATTGATTGAGGAAGAGATGAAAATGAACTTGATCCGGAGAATTGCAACATCTCCTAAGCCCAATGAACTCCCCATCTCTGATCTTACCCATTCTCTTTAATTTCTTCCATTTACTTTTATGAGCAAATCCCCCATTCCCATTTACAATTCTGCAATTTATTTTCAGTCATTTACTTCCAGTCCTTTAATTCTAGCATTTACTTTTCTGTTATTTACATTCCCGCCATTTTATTTTCTGTAACTCTCAAACCAAATTCTGGATTCGTTCAACTAGAACATTCTTCTAATTAAAGTTGCTTGATCAATCAATCCCTGTGGGATTCGACATCACTCTATTGTGAGTTTTTACTTGACGACAAATTCGGTTCACTTGCCAAAAGGAGATTTGTTGAGAGACAAGTTTTCCGTGCATCAAGGTCAAAAAGCCTAATCCAAGCACTTGAAGACTGAATTGGAAAGTGTATAGATAGAGGAGAATTTGATTTTAATTAGCGGGTTAGCTAGCAGATCGGGAAACTCTGCACTGAATTTCATTTTCATTTTCCTTCTGTTCTTCATGTTCTGCATTTTTTTTCATTTCTGTTTTGTACTAGAGCAATGATGAACTAAACCCCAACTTCATTAGGAGGAGGAGCTCTATTATAATTCCAATGAATCAATGAAATTCTTCTTCTTCTCAATTTATTTGTGTAGCTATAGGATAACTTCTATTTTGATTGTGAATTTCTCACTCTGGAAGGGGGTTAAATTCCATTGAATACTTGTGTGAGCCTTGCAAGAGGAATCACTTGTATTAGAATTGGAGCTCTATCCTTCACTACTCTCTTGATCAACACCATTCGGGAGGAATTGAGATCCTGAGAGTTAGTGTGGCTTATGGATGAGAGACATGCACTCAACCTCTTCTCATGACAATTAGATCAAGAAATTGGCAAGATTGATTGTGATTAGAGAGATTGGATTACCAAGGAATTGGGATCCAATCAATTTCAATCTGCTATAGATCTACCCATATGATTGAGAAAGGAGTTGAGATCTATTTGATTTATGAAGGATTATGATATCTCCAATCCCTGATGAATCACTTTCTTTGAATTTCTTCAACTTAGATCTCTCTAATTTCACTGCAATTTACGTTGTTCATTTCTGTTTTGAGTCCCAACACCCAATTCCCTTTATAATTCACGAAGTTTAAGCTTCCTTGCCATTTAAGTTTCTGCACTTTTACTTTTCTGTACTTTAAGATTCAGCTATTTACATTCCTTGCAATTTAAGATTTAGTCCTTTTAAATTTCTTGCACTTTAAGTTTCAGTTATTTAAGCTTCCTGCCAATTACCTTCCAAGTTCTTTACAATCGGCATTTAGATTTCTTGTAATTTACTTTCTGTTAAGCCAAATTTCAGTCAATTCATCAATATTAGCTTAACTAAATTCATCACCATACTAAAGTTTCTTAATCCATCAATCCCGGTGGGATCGACCTCACTTTCGTGAGTTTTACTACTTGTGGGATCGACCTCACTTTCTGTTATTTTGTGTGGAATCAATTTTCCCTAATCAGGAACCCCCTTGGTGGTGTTCAACGCCAGCTCCTTGCCCTTCATTGGGCGTTGAACACTCAGGGTGCTCCCTTGGTGGCGTTCAATGCCAGGACTCTATTCCTCATTCGGCATTGAACCCCCAGGGTACCTCCCTGGTGGCGTTTAACGCCAGGTCTTTGATGACTTGCATCATCTACCCTTCTTTCTTGCATAAAAAAGACCATAAAAGAGCATAAATCTCATTTGCTCAGTACAATTCATGCATTATTCGATGGATATTATGATACATTACTTTGAGATGAGTTGTGCTGAATTTCAGGTGAAAAAGGCATCAAAAATGGGTAGAAGACAACCAGAAGCTGGGCGTGTGAAACTGGCATGCCACTTGGGAGAAAACGCCACAAAAATGCACTGGCGTGGTACGCCAGGAGCTAGGCGTGGCATGCCAGTATTGAATTCAGGGGAAAACTCTAAGCATGCATGTGGGCGTGGCACGCCAGGGATTGGGCATGGCACGCCAGGTTGGGCGTGGCACGCCTAACCCATCAGCCACTATGGGCGTGCCACTTGAGTAAAGGGGCGTGGCACGCCAACTGACCACTCCAGGAAGAACCTTCACTATGGCATGCCACTTGGTATCGAAGGCGTGGCACGCTAGCTCCAAGAAGTCACTTAGGCGTGCCACTCAAGAACCCAGGCGTTGCATGCCATGCTTGAGGAGTTCACAAATGTATGGGCGTGCCACTTGAGCAGCATGGCGTGGCACGCTAGTACAATAATCCAGAGAAGGGGCTGAAGGCAATTGAGGACTGGGCGTGCCACCTGAGGTCGAAGGCGTGGCACGATAACCTCTCAATCTCACTTAGGTGTGCCACCTGAGCAACCAGGCGTGGCACGCCAGTGAACAAAGAGACCAAAGCAAGGGCTGGGTGTGCTACTTGGTGTCGAATGCGTGGCACACCAACCCAAGCATCTCACTATGGCGTGCCACTTGAAGGCTGAGGCGTAGCACGCCAGCTGCTGGAACCAAGGCAAAATCACGGGCGTGGCATGCCAGCCTCTAGGCGTGGCACGCTGGTATAAATTTCCAGAGAGGGTGAAGAAGGCCAAATACATGAGGCGTGCTACTTGGTGTCGAATGCATGGCACGCCATCCACTATTCCTCACTTGGGCGTGCCACTTGGATCGCAGGCGTGGCACGCCAGTGTCATTCAGAGAGCAAAGAAGCATTGGGGCCTGCCACTTGAGTTCGTGGCGTGGCACGCCAAACAGAGGACCATTTATTCACAAAGGGGCGTGGCACGCCAGACCCTGGGCGCACCACGCTAGTTCAACTTTCCAAAGAAGCTTGGCCAAGCATACAGCAAGGGCGTGGCACGCCAGACCCTGGGCATGCCACGCTAGTTCAAGTTTCCAGAGGCAAAGAGAAATGAAAAAAGGCTAGGGTGTGCCACTTGAGCTCGAAGGCGTGGCACGCCAAGGTTGTTAGTGAAGACGAGCGTGCCACTTGAAGGGCTGGGCGTGGCATGCCAAGCTAGAATTGAAGAGCACGTGACACACCACTGGAGCGCCAACCACACGCCAACTGGGAAGTCACGCTTATTGAGCTTCTTTTCCCTCCAAAATGTAATTTTCCTTTTTCACTTTTTTAATTCTTTTATTTTTATTAGGAGTAGTATAAATACCCCCAAGGAGTACTGAAGAGGGGGTTAAGCAGTTAGTTTTAGATCTACTTTTACACTTCACTTTTGAGTACTTTTCTTTGAGCTATGAGTAGCTAACTTCCCTCTCATTGAGAGAGGGATCTCTGTTGTACTTGATGGATTGATAATAGTGAAATTCTTCTTCTCTTCATCTTCTCTTTGATTTGCTAGAAGGAATTTTGTTCTTAATGCTTAGTGTTCAATTATCTTTGAAAAGAGATTGAATGCAAAATGGGTTTCATGGGAACCTTGGGAAAGGAAACATGAAACCATGCTTGAAATCCCTTCTCACACTTGAGTAGAATCTGGGTTTTGGTGTTTGGATATGTGACATATAATCCTCCTTCTACTTGGACCTATGATGGTGTGTGGTATAATCAGGGACCAAGCATATCTCTCTTCATGAGCAATTAGACCAAGGAATTGGCTGTTGATCAAGATCTGAGAGATTAGGTCACCAAGGGATTGGGGCTCAATCAATCATGATTGCCAAGAGGTCAATGAGTTGCATGATTGAAGAGGATATAGGCTAGATTTGATCCAAAGAGACAACATCTCCTGATCTCAATGAATTTCCCCATTCTTATCTATCCCTTTTCTTTATAGCTTAATTTTACATTCAGCAATTCTCCATTCCCATTTACATTCAAGTCAATTATGATTCTGCACTTTACATTCTGCCATTTCCATTTCTGGACTTTATTGCTTTTCTTTATATTCTAGCCATTTACGTTTATGTCATTTATAATTCGATAAATTCACAATCTATTTGTTCCGCTTGACTAATTCATCAATCAATTAAAACTGCTTGAATTTACCAATCTCTGTGGATACGATCCCACTCCACTGTGGGTTATTACTTGAAGATAATATTTGGTGCGCTTGCCAAAGAACGGATTTACCAATTTTTTGAATGGGGTGTGAAGTCGACTCCTCAAGTTTTATGGCGCCGTTGCCGGGGATTGGCTTAAATTTGACAGTGATTAAATTGATTGGAGAACTAGATTAAGCAATTTAAATTTCTTGTTATTTTATTTTCTTTTATTTAGCATCTTTTATTCTTTTCTTCTATCTCTACTCAGAGTTTTATTTCTTTCTTCTTTGATTATTTTAGTTATTCATCATCCATATTTTCAATCTTCTAACTGTTCGATTAATTGCATCAACAAAGCTAATCACTAATCTCAACAAGATTTTTCATACTGCACTTATTCTCTGCTGGTTATTTGCCAATTGTATGACAGATAGAAGAGGAGAGACTTCATCTCCCTTTGATAGTGAAATTGAGATGACCCTCCTTAGGCGAAGGAGAGAAGCAAGAGACAAAGGCATAATTGGAGAGGAACTAGTGGAGAAAAATCTAGAAACCACCATGGAAGAAGAAGCACATAACCATGTTGAAGAGGAAGCTGGAAATCATGCTGGGTAAGAAAGGAGAGTCTTAGGCTCCTACATCAACCCAAACCTAGGAAATTGTGGCAGCAGCATCTTAAAACCAACAATTCATGCTAATAATTTTGACCTGAAGCCTCAACTCATCACACTTGTTCAGAATAATTGCTCATATGGAGAAAGTGCCCAAGAAGACCCTAATCAACATCTCAACACATTCTTGAGGATATGTGATACTGTAAAGTCCAATGGGGTACCCCCTGACATCTACAAACTACTCTTGTTCCCTTTCTCACTCAGAGATAAGGTAGCAAAGTGGTTGAAATCATTTCTCAAGGATAGCCTAACTACATGGGAGGAGGTCGTGAACAAATTCCTTGCAAGATTTTACCCTCTACAAAGAATCAACAGGCTGAGAGCTGAGGTGTAAACCTTCAAACAACAAGATGGAGAAACACTCTATGAGGCATGGGAGAGATTCAAAGATCTGACAAGAAGATGCCCACCAGAAATGTTCAATGAGTGGGTACAACTACATATCTTCTATGAGGGGCTATCCTATGAATCAAAGAAGGCCGTGGATCATTCTTCAGGAGGCTCACTCAACAAAAAGAAAACCATTGAAGAAGCCATAGATGTCATTGAGACTATAGCTGAATATGAGTATTTCTATGCTTCAGAAAGGACTCAGAAGAAAGGAGTGCTAGAACTAAACTCTGTAGATTCCTTGTTAGCTCAGAACAAGGCAATTGCAGCTCAAATAGCAGCCTTAACCAAGAGGATGGAGGCCAATCAAGCCTCAGTCATTCAAGACCAAACTCCTCAACAAGAAGGGAATGCACCAGAATCTAAAGGTGACTGGGAACAAGCTAATTATGTGAATAACTCATCCAGACCACCATATGACCCACACTCTAAGACATACAACCCAGGTTGGAAGAACCACCAAAATTTTGGGTGGGAAAACCAACAAAACCACAACCAGGACCACAACAAAACTTATCCATCAAATTAGGATTCCACCCATAACCCCAACCATCAAACAGGGAACCATAAACCCTACTAACTCACAAAACACATCATACCATAGCAACCAACCCATACACAACAACCTCAATCAAGACACACCACCCTCAACTATGCAACCTTGTGAAATCAAGAGCAACTTTGAAAGGATGGAGGCCGCAATAGCACAACTATCATTATAGATTACAGGGGTAGTCTCCACCCTCATGGACAGACAAGCACAAACTGAAAGAACGATAGACGCTAATCTAGAAGAATACAGGTCAAATCTGAAAAATCAAGGCGTAGCAATCTCAAAGTTGGAAGCACAAGTGGGATTTTATCCAAGCAAATCCCACTTTCCACACACACATTTCCCAGTGACACCATGGCTAATCCAAGAGGGGAATGCAAGGCCATTACACTAAGAAGTGGAAAGGTTGTGGAGGAAGGAACCCCAAACAAAGACAACCATGAAGAAGAAGTTGCAAAAAAGCATGGGAATAAGGATGAAGAAGAGATCCCTGCTCCACCTCCACCAAAACTAGTCTTGAAGCCTTATGTGCCAAAAGCACCATACCCACAAAGACTGGGAAAAGGTGGGAAGGATGGCCAATTCTCTAAGTTCCTAGAGATCTTCAAGAAGCTCCAAATCAACATACCATTTGCTGAGGCATTAGAACAAATACCACTTTGTGCAAAATTTTTGAAGGAGCTTATAACAAGAAAGAGGAACTGGGAGGCAAAAGAGACCATAGTATTGACTGAGAAATGCAGCGCCATCATACAGAAGAAGCTGCCTCAAAAGCTGAAAGACCCAGGGAGCTTTCAAATCCCCTACATCATAGTGGATATCACTACTGAGAAAGCTTTGTGTGACTTGGGAGCTAGTATAAATCTCATGTCCCTAACCATGATGAGAAGGATGAAGATTGAGGAAGTTAAGCCAACAAGAATGGCACTTCAATTGGCTGACAGAACATTTAAGTTTCCACATGGGGTGGTGGAAGACTTGCTAGTGAAAGTGGGGAATTTCATTTTCCCTGCTGATTTCGTTGTGCTGGACATGGAAGAAGAGGCCAACACGTCAATCATCCTAGGAAGGCCATTTCTAGCTACTGCTGAAGCCATCATTGATGTGCAAAAAGGAGAACTAGTCTTGAAATTGCATGAAGAGAAAATGGTCTTCAACGTCTTTAAAGCAATGAGTTACCCCAAAGAATCCATAGGAGAATGCATGCTGGTAGACACCATGGAACAGATAGTTCAAGAAGTCTTGGAAGAAGAACAATGTGAAGGAACCATTGAGATGGAACAAGCACCAGATGGAGAACCACCACAAGAAACCATGAGATATTCAATCATGCCAACTACCATAGACAACAAAGATGCAGAGGCACCAAAACTAGAGCTGAAACCCTTACCACCCAGCTTGAAATATGCATATTTGGGTGCCAACAACACTCACCCAGTGATCATAAATTCAAGTTTGAGTAAGGAACAGGAAGAGGAGCTTATCCAAGTGCTGAGACAACACAAGGATGCCATAGGCTAGACACTTGCAGATTTAAAAATGATCAACCCTTTAATGTGCATGCACAAAATCCTACTTGAAGAAGATGCCAAACCTTCAAGGTAGTAAAAAAGGAGGCTGAACCCAACTATGAATGAAGTGGTTCAGAAAGAAGTGTTGAAATTGTGGCAAGCAGGGGTGATCTACCCCATCTCAGACAGCCCTTGGGTAAGCCCGGTGTAAGTAGTCCCAAAGAAGGGAGGGATCATTGTTGTGGTAAATGAGAAGAATGAATTGATACCCACAAGGATAGTGACTGGATGGTGTATGTGCATCAACTACCGGAAACTCAATGAAGCCACCCGGAAAGATCACTTTCCCCTACCTTTCATGGACCAGATGCTTGAAAGATTGGCAGGACATGAGTATTATTGCTTCCTGGATGGGTATTCGGGCTACAATCAAATTGTTGTAGACACCAAGGATCAAGAAAAAACTTCATTTATTTGTGCATATGGTGTCTTTGCTTATAGGAGAATGCCCTTTGGATTGTGCAATGCACCTGCAACATTCCAAAGGTGCATGCTCTCCATTTTTTCAGACATGATTGAGAAGTTCATAGAAATATTCATGGACGACTTTTCTGTATTTGGGAACTCATATTTTGATTGCCTATTCCATCTTGCTCTTGTGCTAAAAAGGTGCCAAGAAATCAACCCGGTTTTGAACTGGGAGAAGTGCCATTTTATGGTAACTGAAGGGGTGGTTCTTGGTCACAAGATCTCAAAAGATGGCATAGAAGTGGACAAGGAAAAAGTGGAAGTAATTGAGAAATTACCTCCACTTTGCAATGTCAAAGCAATCAGAAGTTTTTTGGGACACGCTGGGTTCTATAGGAGGTTTATCAAAGATTTTTCAAGGATTGCAAAACCCCTTAGTAACCTACTTGTCTCAAATACTCCCTTTGTTTTTGATAGAGAATGCAAGGTAGCCTTTGCTGAACTTAAGAAGAAACTCTCCTCTGCACCTATTATAGCACCACAAAACTGGGATCTTCCCTTTGAACTAATGTGTGATGCATCTGATTTTGTTGTTGGTGCTGTTCTAGGACAGAGGAAAGACAAGCTAGTACATGTTATTTACTATGCTAGCAAGGTCCTTAATGAGAATCAAAGGAACTATACCACCACGGAGAAAGAACTTTTAGCCATAGTTTTTGTTTTTGATAAGTTTAGATCATATCTTATTGGCTCAAAAGTAATTGTGTTCACTGATCATGCAGCACTCAAAAACTTGCTTACCAAACAAGAATCTAAGCCCAGACTAATAAGATGGATTCTGCTGCTCCAAGAATTTGACATTGAGATTAAAGATAGAAGCGGAGCAGAGAACAAGGTAGCTGACCACCTCTCAAGGATCCCACAAGAAGAAGAAATACATCAAGTAGCAGTAAATGAGAGCTTTCCTGATGAACAATTGATGATGATTCGAGTAGCCCCTTGGTTTGCAGACATAGCTAACTTCAAGGCTATTGGAGAACTACCAACTAACATCAATAAGCACATGAGGAGGAAGCTAATCAAGGATGCCAAACACTACATCTGGGATGACCCCTATTTGTTCAAGAAGTGTGTTGATAGAATCCTAAGAAGGTGTATATCCTATGAAGAAGGGCAGGAAGTATTATGGCAGTGCCATGGATCTGCATATGGAGGTCATTTCAGTAGAGAAAGAACAGCAACAAAAGTGCTTCAATCTGGATTTTACTGGCCAACAATGTTTAAGGATGCTAAGGAATTGGTGTCAAGGTATGATGAATGCCAAAGAGCTGGTAATCTAACCAAGAGAAATGAAATGCCACAGCAATTCATACTAGAGCTGAAATTATTTGATGTATGGGGGATTGAGTTCATGGGATCCTTCCCAACCTCCTACTCAAATAGCTACATATTGGTGGCTGTTGATTATGTCTCAAGGTGGGTAGAAGCCATAGCCACTGCAACAAATGACAACAAAATTGTGATAAGCTTCTTGAGAAGGAACAACTTCAGCAGATTTGGAGTTTCCAGAGCTCTCATTAGTGATGGAGGGATACACTTCTGTAACAAACAACTTGAGACACTCCTTCTCAGATATGGAGTCAAGCACAAAGTGGTAACTCCATACCACCTATAGACCAACGGGCAAGCTGAAATTTCTAACAGAGAGCTAAAACGAACCCTTGAAAAAACTGTTGGAAGCTCAAGAAAAGATTGGTCTAAGAAGATAGATGATGCACTATGGGCCTACAGGATAGCCTATAAGACTCCCATTGGGATGTCTCCATACCAACAGGTATATGGCAAGGCTTATCACTTACCAGTTGAACTTGAGCATAGAGCATTTTGGGCTCTAAAAATGTTAAACTATGATGAGCAAGCTGCTACAGAAAAGAGATTAATGCAACTCAATGAGCTGGAGGAGTGTAGAAATCAAGCATATGAGAATGCAAAAATCTACAAAGAGAACACAAAAAGGTGGGATGACCAAAAGATATCAAGAAGGGAGTTCTCTGAAGGACAGAAGGTGCTACTCTATAACTCAAGACTCAAGTTCTTCCCGGGGAAACTTAAGTCTCGATGGTCAGGACCTTTCACCATACTCAAGGTGTTTTCCTATGGTCATGTAGAGCTCATGGAGGACAAGACTCAGAGAATTTTTACTATCAATGGCTATAGACTCAAACACTACTTGGGAGGCTCCTTAGAGGAGCAGAGAGTAAGCTACAAGCTCAACTAAAGATGAAGGAATGTCAAGCTAGTGACAATAAAGAAGCGTTAGTTGGGAGGCACCCCAACACCTTATCCTTTTTGAATTATTGCTTTTCTTAGAAGTAGTTTAAAATCTATTGCTTTAGATAGTTTAATTTTCAGTCTCACATTTGTGTTACATTACCAAATTAGGATTAGATTGCAATAGTAGGTTAGAAAGTTTGATATTAGCTTTGGTAGTTAGAATATTCTTACACTCTTCTATTTCTCTCTATTCTGGAATTGCAACTTGATGAAGGCATGACCAATGATGAGTAAATGGGATGAGAACTAGCTAAATTGCTAAGTTTGGTGTGGCCATTCACCCACTTAATCTAGGCTTACAACCAATTAGTAGCATGATTTTGAAGAGTAAGTCCAGAGGTTAAGTTTGGTGTGGCCACCACCAAAGATCACCTAGCAAGCCCAAGTTACTCAATTTGAAAGCACTTAATGTTTTGGGTAAGAACATGAACGTGGTCTAATGAGTTCAGAGGAATTGGAATCAAAAGAAAATGAAAAGATTGGTGTTATTCCATTCTTATGAACACGTTAAATACACAATGATGGAACCAATTTATTAAGATGCCAAATGATTAAGTTTGGTGTCCAAGGGACACCCATCAGTTGCAATCTAAACTACTCTTGATGAGAAGAAATGTGAAGGGGTTCTTTTGTCATTACTAATGGGTTTTAGTTTCAATTTCAAGAGAGAAGTGATGCCAGGGCATTTTGGCCAGTTTCACTGACCTTTTCTTTACTATTTTTAGGGTAGTTTAATGCATTTCCTTAGGAAATAAGCTAGTTTTGGGTAGATATTCACTTACATCTTGATTCAAGCATACATTGTGTATTTTACATGATTTCATGAGAATTTCGCATAAATTTAAAGACAAATTGGATGTTGCATTTCCCATGACTTGGACTAGAACTTTGATGCACTTTATTGCTTGATTTCAGGACAAAGGAAGCAAAGAAGAACCACGTTAGTGGCTATGTTAGTTACACTAACGTTAAAACTAACGTGGAATGGGAGTAACTTGCAAACTTAATGCGAAAAAGTGATTGCCAATAACGCTCTCGAAGCCATCATTGCTCACGTTAAGAGTCACGTTAACTAAGTTAACGTGAACTCTAGCGTGGAAGAAAGGAAATGGAGCCAACGTTAGTGACACTTAACATTATCACTAACGTTGGACCAAGCTCATAAGTGGCCACGTTAGTCACCACGTTAACTTAGTTAGCGTGGCCTCTAATGTTAAGAAGAAAGGGGGGAAGCCAACGTTAGTGACATTCAACATTATCACTAACGTTGGCCAAGTCACATTAAGCCACGTTAACTCCTACGTTAACCTAGTTAACGTGGAAGCTAACGTGGGAAGACAAAGTGTTTGACAACGTTAGTGACACCAAACATTGTCACTAACGTTGGAAGGAACCCACACAAGCCCCAATAAGCCACGTTAACTCCCACGTTAACTTAGTTAACGTGGAAGTTAACGTGAAGAAGGGAGGTGACGCCAATGTTAGTGACACCCAACATTGTCACTAACGTTGGAAGGAGCCCACACATGCCACCATGAGCCACGTTAACTCCCACGTTAACTTAGTTAACGTGGAAGCTAACATGGATAAGGGAATGATGAGCCAACGTTAGTGACACTCAACTTTGTCACTAACGTTGGAGATGGCTAGCATGGCCACGTTAGAAGCCACGTTAACCTAGTTAACGTGGACTCTAACGTAAGAAATAGGGGCACATTGGAACGTTAGTGACAATGGTAAGTGTCACTAACGCTCTCGAAGATTGGCAAGCCTATGTTAAAAGAGCCACGTTAACTAAGTTAACGTGGACTCTAACGTAGGGAAGGGGGGAGACTTCTCAACATTACTGGGAAAGGTAAGTCCCAGTAACGTGTGCGAAGGGTATAGAGGCAATGTTAGTGGCAACGTTTGTGCCACTAACGTTGAAGTTAACGTGGCTCTTACTTGGGTGAGGAACGTTAGTGAAAAAGGTGATTGTCACTAACGTTCTCGAACCTATATTTTCACTGAACTTTAACACCACTAACGCCCGGAGCTAAAGTCTCTGCCCACTTCACACTTTCTCTCTGCAAGTAAAGCCAAGCCTAATGAAGAAAAGAACTGCTTCAAACTCAAGATCCAACGGCCCATACCCAAGACTTGAAGAGCCAACTAGAAGAATAGAAGAATAGTATATATAGGAGTAGCTTTGAATTAAAAAGGGAGTTGGAAATTATAGGGAGCCTCTGAGCATAGAATTACTCTCTGTATTTACTTTCTCTGCACTTCTAGTTTCATCATGTATTCTCCATCTTTGTTTTCATTTTCTAGAACTATGAACAACTAAACCCCTTTCGTTGGGTTAGGGAGCTCTGTTGTAATTTGATAGATCAATACTAGTTTTCATTATTCTTCTTCTATCTTTTCTCTTGATTTTACTTGAAAGCTTTCGATCTTCATCCAATTGGGTAGTTATCTTGGAAAAAAAGCTATTCATACTTGGATCTCTTCTGAACCTTGAAAGAGGAATGAAGAGATAATGCTAGAAATGCTTTCTCATGCTGGACCAAATTGGGTTTGGATGGATATGTGACTATAATCCTCTCAACACTTGATTTGGGAAATGCATGTGGTATAATCAGTGACCATACTTCATCTCTTCTCATGAGCAATTGACCAAGGAATTGGCTATTGATCAAGATTTGAGAGATTGAATTACAAGAAATTGTAATTCAATTACTTAAGATTGCCAAGGAGATCAATGAGTGCATTGATTAAGGAAGAGATGAAAATGAAATTGATCCGGAGAATGCAACAACTCCTAAGCCCAATGAACTCCCCATTTCTGATCTTACCCATTCTCTTTAATATCTGTCATTTACTTTTATGAGCAATTACCCATCCCCATTTAAGATTCTGCAATTTACTTTCCGTCATTTACGTTCAGCTCAATTTCTAGCATTTACTTTTCTGTTATTTACTTTCCCGCCATTTAATTTTTTGCAATTCTCAACTCAAATTCTGATTCGCTCAACTAGAACATTCCTCTAATTAAAGTGGCTTGATCAATCAATCCTTGTGGGATTCGACCTCACTCTATTGTGAGTTCTTACTTGACGACAAATTCGGTACACTTGCCGAAGGAAATTTATTATGAGACAAGTTTTTCTTGCATCAAGTTTATGGCGCCGTTGCCGGAGATTGATTGTGCATCAACAATGATTAAATTGAAGGATAACTAGATTGAGCATTTTATTTTTTGTTTTATTTAATTTTCTGTTTGAGTCATTTACTTTCTGTTTTAGTTAATTTCTTCCCTTCCCCCTACTTTTTCTTTGTTACTTACCATTCATTTCACTAACCCACTAACTGTTTGATATATTGCATCACTCACACTAATAGTAATTCTAACAGATATACTTTCTGCACCTATTCTCTTTGCTTGTACTTGTTGGTTGTATGACAGGGAGAAGAAGTGGGGCTTCAACTTCCTTTGATTCTGAACCTGAGAGAACCTTCCTTAGACTAAGGAGGGAGGTAAGACAAGAATGTGTAGTTGGTGCTGAAGAAGTGGAGGAACACCTTGAGGAATACTTTGAACCAAACATGGAAGAAAACATGGAAAACCATCGTGAAGAAGAAGCTCACAACCATGGCGGAAGAGGACGAGCAAATCATGCTGGGGAGGATAGAACAGTTTTAGGCTCTTACATCAATCCAAACCCAGGAAACTGTGGAAGTAGCATTCAAAAGCCAACCATCCATGCCAACAATTTTGAACTAAAACCACAGCTCATCACCCTTGTTCAGAACAACTGTTCGTTCGGAGGAAGTGTCCAAGAAGACCCCAATCAATATTTAACCACCTTCCTGAGAATATGTGACACAGTGAAGTCTAATGGTGTTCATCCTAACGCCTATAGACTGCTCTTATTTCCATTCTCACCCAAGGATAAGGCAGCCAAGTGGCTGGAGTCTTTCCCGAAGGAGAGCTTGACAACTTGGGAATATGTGGTGAACAAATTCTTAGCAAGATTTTACCCCCTCAACGAATCAATAGGCTGAAAGCTGAGGTCCAAACTTTCAGGCAACAAGATGGTGAGACTCTATATGAAGCATGGGAGAGGTTTAAGGACCTAACAAGGAGGTGTCCACCAGATATGTTCAATGAATGGGTGCAGCTGCACATTTTCTATGAAGGGCTCTCTTATGAGTCAAAGAAGGCCGTAGACCATTCATCCGAAAGATCTTTGAACAAGAAGAAGACCATTGAGGAGGCCATAGATGTCATTGAAACAGTAGTAGAGAACAACTACTTCTATGCTTCCGAAAGAGGGAACACAAGAGGAGTGATGGAGCTAAACAATGTAGATGCTCTGCTGGCTCAGAACAAGCTCATTACCCAGCAGTTGGCTGACCTCACCAAGAAGATGGAGAGGAACCAAGTAGCAGCAATCACCACTTCATCAACAACCCAAGAAGGAGTGAATGAAGAAGCAGAGGGAAGTCAGGAGCAAGTCAACTACATTGGGAATTCACCTAGGCAAAACCATGATCCATACTCCAAGACCTACAACCCTGGATGGAGGAATCACCCAAACTTTGGGTAGGAAAATCAACAAGACCAAAGCCTTGATCAAAGACGCCCAAATCCCAACAATGCAGCTCACCAACATTTCACATCTAGGCCATATCAACACTCCCATAACAACACCTCTCCACATCCACATCAAAACCAAAATAACTTACCTCATTCTTCCACCTCTGATCCCAATCTAAAATCTTTGGATGACAGACTCTCAAAGATTGAGAATCTACTTGAAGGCATAGGCAAGGAGATTCAAGATAGTAAAGCGTTCCGAGAAGAAATAATGTCCAATATACAGAATCAGGATGCTGCCATCAAAAAACTGGAGACACAAATTGGCTACTTATTCAAGCAAATTCCAAGCCACAACCTTCACAACAAGACTAGCTCAACACAAAGGGAGGAGTGTCAGGCTATCACCCTTCGGAGTGGGAAGGAACTGAAGGAAACCCCCCAGAAACCACAAGAAAAGGACTCAGATAAAGAGGAAGAAGAGCAGGATGGAACTCAAGTTCCTAATCTGAGTTCACAAAAAGGGAAAGGAGTACTGAAGCCAGACATACCAAGAGTCCCATATCCTCAGCAATTAAAGAAGAAGGGGGATGACAACCAGTTTTCGAGATTTTTGGAAATCTTCAAGAAACTACAAATCAACATACCCTTTGCTGAAGCAATAGAACAAATGCCACTCTACGCCAAGTTTTTAAAGGAGCTAATGACTAAGAAAAGAAGCTGGAAGGACAACGAGACTGTGATATTAACCGAAGAATGTAGTGCTATCATTCAGCACAAACTACCCCAGAAATTGAAGGATCCCGGGAGTTTTCAGATCCTTTGTATTATAGGGGAAATCACAGTGGAAAAGGCTCTTTGTGACTTAGGAGCCAGCATCAATTTGATGTCGGTAGCTATGATGAGAAAGATGAAGATTGAGGAAGCTAAACCAACAAAGATGGCCTTACAATTGGCAGACCGATAGTTCAAGTTCCCGCATGGCGTCGTAGAAGATTTGCTGGTGAAAGTGGGAGATTTTATCTTCCCAGCAGACTTTGTAGTGCTGGACATGCAGGAGGAAGCCAAGGCTTCCATCATCCTGGGAAGGCCATTCTTGGCCACTGGTGGAGCTGTCATTGATGTACAAAAAGGAGATCTCACCCTGAGATTACACAATGAAAAGATGACGATCAATGTGTTCAAAGCCATGAGTTACCCACAAGAACAACTGGGGGAATGTATGAGGTTGGACTCACTTGAAGAGGAGGTGCAAGAAAGTTTTGAAGAAGAAGAGTGTGAAGAACCCGAAAGAGTAATAAAAGAACAATGTACATCAAGTGAAGAGGTTGCAACAATAGAAATTGGCACACCAGGTGCACCAAAGGAAGAGAACGAAAAGTCAGAAGCACCTAAACTTGAACTCAAAGCACTGCCACCCACTCTCAATTATGCATACTGAGGAGAAAATGAAAATTACCCAGTGATCATAAGCTCATACCTCAGCAAAGATCAAGAGGATAAACTGATCAAAGTACTGCGACAACACAAGGATGCCATTGGTTGGACACTTGCTGACCTGAAGGGGATAAGTTCGGCCATATGCATGCACAAGATACTGTTGGAAGATGATGCCAACCCATCCATTCAATCCCAAAGGAGGCTGAACCCAATCATGAAGGAAGTGGTACAGAAGGAAGTTATGAAGTTATGGCAAGGGGGGTAATTTACCCAATCTCAGACAGCCCCTGGGTTAGCCCAGTGTATGTCGTCCCAAAAAAGGGAGGAATTACCGTGGTTCCCAATGAGAAAAACGAACTAATTCCTACAAGGACAGTCACAGGATGGCGGATGTGCATAGACTACAAGAAGCTCAACGAAGCTACACGAAAAGATCATTTCCCCCTTCCATTCATGGATCAGATGTTGGAAAGACTTGCAGGGCACGCATATTATTGTTTTCTCGACGGTTATTCAAGATATAACCAAATAGTGGTTGATCCCAGAGATCAAGAGAAAACCTCATTCACTTGCCCATATGGAGTGTTTGCTTACAGGCACATGCCATTTGGGCTATGTAATGCACCTGTGACTTTCCAACGCTGCATGCTTTCTATCTTTTCAGATATGATAGAAAAATTCATTGAAGTTTTTATGGATGATTTCTCGGTATTCGGAGATTCCTTCTCTAGTTGCCTACATCACCTCGCCTTGGTATTGAAAAGATGCCAAGAAACCAATTTGGTCTCGAACTGGGAGAAATGTCACTTTATGGTGACAGGAGGAATAGTCCTTGGTCACAAAGTTTCTAACCAAGGCATTGAGGTTGACAGAGCTAAAGTAGAACTTATTGAAAAACTACCTCCACCCAGTGATGTCAGGGCAATTAGGAGCTTTTTGGGGCATGCTGGTTTTTACAGAAGGTTTATTAAAGATTTTTCAAAGATAGCCAAGCCCTTAAGCAATCTCCTTGTATATGATACACCATTTATCTTTGATGAAACATGCATGTTAGCCTTTGAAAATTTAAAAATGAGGTTGTCTTCTGCTCCTATCATTTCCCCACCTGATTGGAATTTACCGTTTGAATTGACGTCTGATGCATCTGATTTTGCAGTTGGGGCAGTGTTAGGATAGAGGAAAGACAACTTAGTCCATGTGATATACTATGCTAGCAAAGTCCTTAATGATACTCAAAGAAATTATACCACTATCGAAAAGGAGTTACTAGCAATAGTTTTTGCTTTTGACAAATTTAGATCATACCTCATTAGTGCTAAAGTGATTGTTTTTACAGATCACACAGCACTTAAATATTTGTTTGCCAAGCAAGAATCAAAACCAAGACTAATAAGATGGATCTTATTGCTGTAGGAATTCAATATTGAAGTCAAAGACAAGAAAGGAGTGGAGAACAAGGTAGCAGATCACCTATCCAGGATTCCGCATGATAAAGATGGAACACCAGATACAAGTGTGAACGAGTTCTTCCCTGATGAGCAGTTGATGATAGTTCACAAAGCACTATGGTTCGCAGACATTGCCAACTTCAAGGCAACTGGGGCATTGCCTCCAGAGACCAATAAACATCAAAAAAGGAAGCTCATGAATGATGCAAAGTACTTTGTCTGGGATGAGCCATATCTATTCAAGAAGTATTCAGATGGAATCCTTAGAAGATGTGTTTCGGAAGAAGAAGGACGAGAGGTCCTATGGAATTGTCACGGCTCATGCTATGGAGGCCACTTTGGAGGGGATAGAACTGCAGATAAGGTGTTACAAAGTGGATTCTTTTGGCCCACCCTTTTCAAGGATGCCAAAGAACTAATAAAGAGCTGCAATGAATGCCAAAGATCTGGAAACTTGCCCAAAAGAAATGAGATGCCACAAAATTTCATCTTGGAACTGGAATTATTTGATGTGTGGGGAATCGATTTCATGGGACCATTCCCAACCTCATATGCAAACAAGTACATCTTGGTAGCAGTGGATTATGTTTCCAAGTGGGTAGAGGCTATTGCAACCCCAACGAATGATAACAAGGTAGTCATGAACTTCCTCAGGAAGAATATCTTTAGCCAGTTTGGAGTCCCACGAGCACCATCAGTGATGGAGGGAGCCATTTTTGTAACAGACCACTAGAAGCTCTTCTCCTACGATATGGGGTAAAACACAAGGTAGCCACACCTTACCATCCCCAAACAAGTGGACAAACTGAGATATCCAACAGAGAGCTAAAGAGGATTCTGGAAAAGACTGTGGGTGCATCAAGAAAGGATTGGTCGAAGAAGCTGGATGATGCTCTTTGGGCATACAGAGCAGCATTCAAAACACCACTTGGAATGTCCCCATATCAACTAGTGTATGGGAAAGCTTGTCATTTACCATTGGAGCTGGAACACAAAGCTCTCTGGGCTATCAAGATACTAAATTTTGACAGTATTGCTGCTGGTGCAAAGAGGATCTTGCAGCTGCAAGGGATGGAGGAATTCAGGTCACAAGCCTATGAAAATACCAAGATGTATAAAGAGAAAGCAAAGAGAAGACATGACCTGCATCTTGCACCAGGAGTTTTGAAAAGGGGCAGCAAGTACTCCTTTACAATTCCAAATTGAGACTATTCCCAGGAAAACTCAAATCAAGGTGATCCGGACCTTTTCTTGTCACAAAAGTTTCGCCATATGGACACATCGAAATCATGGATGAAGGTTCAGAGAGGACTTTTACAGTGAAAAGACAAAGACTCAAGCATTATCTAGGCAACATGGGGGAAAACCCCAGAGTAAATCACCATCTCAAGTAAAGGAGGAACCGTCGAGCTAGCGACAATAAAAGAGCGCTCTGTTGGGAGGCAACCCAACCTCAGGTAGTTTCCTTTTCATCTTTATTTCAATAAGGATCACAAGTTGTTTCCCCTGTATTGCGAGGAGCTAAGTTTGGTGTTCCACACCAAAACAATTTAAGAGTGAAAGTGTGATTCTAAGTTTGGTGTTCCACCAAAGACATTAGTTAGAATTACACCCCACTCCCAAAACACATTGCTAGCTCCAACCAATCAAGGGAAACCACTTAGATGTAGTTAGACTTTAGTAATAATTGTTTTGTTAACAACAAGATATGAGGTTCTCTGCATATATGCAATGTTTGTACTGGGTAAGGAACTAAGTTTGGTGTTCACACACCAAATTAAGTTCAAAAGCCAGAAGCATACATGCAAGCTAACTATGTCTCAAGTGCTTTGGGAACAAGCAACTTTCAATAACTTTGCAGGAATCTTATGAGGAAATGGTGCACCTTCACCCAAGGAAGTGAAGTAGCAAGGACTAGGATGATGACAAAGAAAGAGGGCAACTAGAAATCATCACCCGAAGGTTGCATTGTTACTTAATTCCATTATACTCAGAATTGTTGAAAATTGGAAGTCCGAATGCACTTTTGATTAATAGTTACTCGTAGTTGGAACCTTTTTCAATTCTGTCTCTTAAGTTTTTGTGTTGAAGAGGTCTCTGTGTGCTGGTCTTTATGTCACCGCATCCTTACTTTGCTTACTTGTATGCTTGTCCCTTTAAATTAAATGAAAAGAGAATGAGTATTTTTAAAGACCAGAGAGGAGTTCATACTATGGAATAAGTTCATGAGTTTATGGTATAGTCATAAGTTAGCTAAGTTGGTTCAACCATAAGGTGGGAGGACAACTATCTGTCATGAATACTATGCTTGAGACACACCCCATGAGACTAGCTAAATAAGAAGATCGGGTAAAGTATATTTTTTGTCCCTGAAGTTTGGCAAAAGTTTCAAAAATACCCTTAAGTTTTATTTTGTTTCAATTTTGTCCTAGAAGTTTTCGATTTGCATCAAATATACCCCCGACGGCTAAATTTTCAAAAAATTTAAGACCAATCTAACAATAATGTATGAAAATGATGCTTGATTTGCTTATGTTGTAGGGTTGTTCTTATGAAATTGTTGTTGAATTGGTCTTAAATTTTTTGAAAAATTAGCCGCCAAGGGTATATTTGATACAAATCGAAAATTTTTGGGACAAAATTGAAACAAAATAAAACTTAGGGATATTTTTTAAATTTTTGTCAAACTTCAGGGACAAAAAGTATACTTTACCCTAAGAAGATCCTAATAAGAAAAAGGGAAAGAACAATCAAAGTTGAGGAATAAAAGAAAAAGAACAAGCAATAAGGCTAGGCACCAATGGTTTTTAATCTTGAGGCATGTGTCTGTGGTGCTCCTGTGTGAGGGATCTACTTGGATGAATAAGCTCTTAGGGGTGCCTTATCACTTGGTAACTTGGGTTAACTAACTTCGGATTATCAGCTGAAAGTCCACTATCAAGAGTAACCCTCAATACAGAGCATTTAGTAACCCAAAGAGGTGCTGGACACCAAGGTCTCAAGAAAAGAAAATAAATAAACTTTATTCCTGTGGTGTGTATGTATGGGGGAGAGACTTGAGCAAGTAAGTCCTTAGGGGTGCTTCAACACCTAGCACCTTGAACCAACTGGTTCGGGAGTGTTGGCTGAAAGCTTATTTTAAAGAGTTGCCCCCTTACAGAGCACCTAGCTTAAGAACAAAAATAAGCCCTGAAATGACAACAAAAGGATCAATGAATAAAAGTCTCATGGGATGCAATCACAGTGAGTATTCTAGGACATGATAAAGGTCTGAAAGCCAGGAATGAACCTAAGTTGCTATGCATGAAACCACCATAAAACCAGGGACATGACTTCCACAAGAATGACTCATTTCTCTTGGCATTCCATTCATCATTCTCTTGTTCCAGTACTTGCTTAGGGATAAGCAAGCTTTAAGTTTGGTGTTGTGATGCCAGGGCATTTTGGCCAGTTTCACTGACCTTTTTTTTTACTGTTTTTAGGGTAGTTTAATGTATTTCCTTAAGAAATAAGCTAGTTTTGGGTAGATATTCACTTACATCTTGATTCAAGGATACATTGTGCACTTTACATGATTTTATGAGGATTTTGCATGAATTTAAGGACAAATTGGATGTTGCATTTCTCATGACTTGGACTAGAACTTTGATGCACTTTATTGCTTGATTTCAGGACAAAGGAAGCAAAGAAGAACCACATTAGTGGCTACGTTAGTTACACTAACGTTAACACTAACGTGGAATGGGAGTAACTTGCAAAGTTAATGAGAAAAAGTGATTGCCAATAACGCTCTCGAAGCCATCATTGCCCACGTTAAGAGTCACGTTAACTAAGTTAACGTGAACTCTAACGTGGAAGAAAGGAAATCGAGCCAACGTTAGTGTCACTAAACATTATCACTAACGTTGGACCAAGCTCATAAGTGGCCACGTTAGTCACCATGTAAACTTAGTTAACGTGGCCTCTAACGTTAAGAAGAAAGGGGGGAAGCCAACGTTAGTGACATTCAACATTATCACTAACGTTGGCCAAGTCACATTGAGCCACGTTAACTCCCATGTTAACCTAGTTAACGTGGAAGCTAACGTGAGAAGACAAAGTGTTCGACAACGTTAGTGACACCAAACATTGTCACTAACGTTGGAAGGACCCCACACAAGCCCTAATAAGCCACGTTAACTCCCACGTTAACTTAGTTAACGTGGAAGTTAACATGAAGAAGGGAGGTGACGCCAACGTTAGTGACACCCAACATTGTCACTAACGTTGGAAGGAGCCCACACAAGCCACCATGAGCCACGTTAACTCCCACGTTAACTTAGTTAACGTGGAAGCTAACGTGGATAAGGGAATGATGAGCCAACGTTAGTGACACTCAAATTTGTCACTAATGTTGGAGATGGCTAGCATGGCCACGTTAGAAGCCACGTTAACCTAGTTAACGTGGACTCTAACGTGAGAAATAGGGGCACATTGGAACGTTAGTGACAATGGTAAGGGTCACTAACGCTCTCAAAGATTGGCAAGCCTACGTTAAAAGAGCCACGTTAACTAAGTTAACGTGGACTCTAACATAGGGAAGGGGGGGACTTCTGAACGTTACTGGGAAAGGTAAGTCCCAGTAACGTGTGCGAAGGGCATAGAGACGACATTAGTGGCAATGTTTGTGCCACTAACGTTGAAGTTAACGTGGCTCTTACTTGGGTGAGTAACGTTAGTGAAAAAGGTGATTGTCACTAACGTTCTCGAACCCATATTTTCACTGAACGTTAACACCACTAACGCCCGGAGCTAAAGTATCTGCCAACTTCACACTTTCTCTCTGCAAGTAAAGCCAAGCCTAATGAAGAAGAGAACTGCTTCAAACTCAAGATCCAAAGGCCCATACCCAAGACTTGAAGAGCCAAGTAGAAGAACAGAAGAGTAGTATATATAGTTGTAGCTTTGAATTAAAAAAGGAGTTGGAAATTATAGGGAGCCTCTGGGCATAGAATTACTCTCTGTATTTACTTTCTCTGCACTTCTAGTTTCATCATGTATTCTCCATCTTTGTTTTCATTTTCCAGAGCTATGAACAACTAAACCCCTTTCATTGGGTTAGGAAGCTCTGTTGTAATTTGATGGATCAGTACTAGTTTTCATTATTCTTCTTCTATCTTTTCTCTTGATTTTACTTGAAAGCTTTTGATCTTCATCCAATTGGGTAGTTATCTTGGAAAAGAAGCTATTCATACTTGGATCTCTTCTGAACCTTGAAAGAGGAATGAAGAGATCATGCTAGAAATGCTTTCTCATGCTGGACCAAATTGAGTTTGGATGGATATGTGACTATAATCCTCTCAACACTTGATTTGGGAAATGCATATGGTATAATCAGTGACCATACTTGGACTCAAGTTTGCCTTAAACTTGGACTCAAACGTGAGGAAGAGAGCAACCACACCCTGGAGGCACACCATGTTTGCGCCAACGTTTGCCTCAAACTTGAGGTCAAACGTTGGCTTGAAGATTCTTCACCCATAAGAAGCAACGTTTGCGCCAACGTTTGCATCAAACTTGAGGTCAAATGTTGGCGCCATAAAAGCAAAGAAGAGCACTTCTGTTTGATGCATTGAGTGAGCCACGTTTGCACCAACGTTTGCCTCAAACGTTAGGCCAAACGTTGGCCAAAGGAGTAGCATGGGAGAAGCCATGTTTGAGCTCACGTTTGACCTCAAACGTTGGCTCAAACATGGATGACAGCAACTTGGCCGAGCTGCATAATGTCACACACGAAGACGTTTGAGTCAACGTTTTCCTCAAACATTGACTCAAACGTGAATGGTTCATGGTCCGGTTCACAAGTGGATTTCTTCCCAACACCAAGAGCAATCAATGGAGGCTATCTTCAATCCAATTTCATCAAGGCCAAGGCCTAAACTCAAGGCTCTAAGACCATTAGAAGAAAGTGTATAAATAGAAGTTAGTTTGATTTAGGAAAACACATCAACTTTTACTTTTGAATTTACACCTTTTGGAGGATTTTTCTTACCTGGATCTGGGAGGAGAATTGAATTCTCTTCCTCTTTGATTTTCTTGTTTTCTTTACCGCAAATCTTACTTGAGTCTTGGGTGTGGAGAATTGAGGAAATTCTGTTTCAATCTCACCTTGAGATCTCTTTTTGTTTCTTTCACTGCACTATTGCAGAATTGAGATTTGAATTCAAGTTTTCTTACTGTTTTGATCTTTAATTTGTTGCAATTGATTTATGAATTGGATCAAAGAAGGTAGTGAGATCTAGACTTAGTTTTCTAGTCTCTTGACCCCTGAGATCTAAAACTTCCTTTTAATTCTTCTGTTGAACGTTTCTTCAAGTCAATTTACATTTTCTGTTTGAGATCTACTGCAATTAAATTCATCTTTTACTTCCCTGATTGTTGCAATTTACTTATCCTTGTTTAATTTCTGCAAATCCAATTCCCAATTCCCTTTATAATTCAAGCAATTTACATTTTTTGCACTTTAAGTTTCAGTCATTTACATTTCTTGCAATCTAAGTTTCTGCAATTTAATTTCTTGCTCTTTAAGATTTAGCACTTTTATTTGCTTTTCTCTTTAATTTACTGCAATTTCCCCTTCCCCTTTACAATTCATGCAATTTAGCTTCTGTCAATTACAAATCACTCAACCAATACTTGATTTGCTTGACTAAATCAACCACTAAACTAAAATTGCTCAATCCTTCAATCTCTATGGGATCGACCTCACTCACGTGAGTTATTATTACTTGATGCGACCTGGTACACTTTCCGCTGAGTTTTGTGTTGGATCATTTTCCACACATCAAGTTTTTGGTGCCGTTGCCGGGGATTGAAATAGATTGACAATGATTAAGTGAAGTGGAGATCTAGATCAAGCACTTTTTCTTTTTTGTTTCTTTATTTTTATTTACTAACCCACTAACTGTTTGAATTTTTGCTTGAGCTAACTGAAACTTTACTTTAGCAATAGAGTGAAGTTTTCTTGGTATTCTCTGGCTTTGTGTGATTTTCATGCTTGTGCTTATTGAATATACGAGAGAAGCAATTTTCTTCTATTTATTTTTCAAGTTTATCAACTGTTTGACACATTGTGTCAACTAATTCTCCAATCATATTCTGGCATGAATATACTCTATCTTCATCTGGACCGTTTGTGATTGTGCAGATCATGGAGGGGAACTCAACGAATTCCAGTAATCATGGGAGTAATGTCCCCACCTTAGATGATAATGCAACCCATAACTTGAAGCACCCACTCATCACCATGAACGATGTTGCTCAATGGTTTGAAGCTTTCCCACAAGGAAGCATCATCGGATGGGAAGAACTAATGAGTGAACTCCTGGCCAGGTTGAAACCACGTCAGGGAATTGTTAAACCAGAGGCAGAAGTGCAACCATTCACACAAGAGAAGGAAATTGAAGGTGTCCGTGCAGTCATGAACCAAAACAAGTAGATGCATCAGCAGACTCTACAACACCAAGATATGATGGTCATAAAAATCAATGAGCTGCGAACTGCTGTAGTACATGCATACAACCTAACTCAAAACTCATACGGTTGGAATCAATCTGAACAAAGTTTTGGAGCAATTAACCATGAGCAACAAAGTTATGAGCAATCACACTCTCCAAATAGTTCCTCTAGCATGTTCCAACATAAGTCTCAGAATGATGTGTACAGCCCACCCTGGAGAACTCATTCTAATTGGAGTGGGGTCGAACACTGACGTTAAGATTTTTGCTAGTAAAGAATGTCATAGAAACAGTCGCGTTGTAGATATAGTCTCTAAACTGACAAAAATCCCTTCGTACAAATGTTTTGGTTGTCACAAGTAACAAACCCCTTTGAAATGATAACCGAGTATTCAAACCTCGGGTCATCTTCTCAAGGAATTGCAGGGAAGTATGTTCTTATTATTGGTTATGAGTTTGTAAATTGGGGTTTAGGAAGTAAGGTGGGAATATGTTATATGACAAATAAAATAAAATAATAATAATAAAATAAAATCTCTTGGCAAGGTATAAGAACTGGAGGTCCTATCCTTATCAATTGTGATGAAATTTAGATTTTAATCTCACTTTGTTAACCTCTAACTATGAAGGTAGATCAAGTGGATTAATCAGCTTAATCCTCAGGTCCTAGTCAATTACGATGGAAAGACTAGAGTTATTGGAGCAACTCCCAATTTCAACCACTCCTTTATTTGACAGCTCAAGCGTTACCAATTACTTAACCAAAGCCAAAAGGAAGAAAATATCTAAATTAAATAGCATCAATATAAATAAAGTAAAGCAAAATTAAATCTGAAAATTCCTCAAATTATATTAATAAAAGCAATCCAATCTAACATGAAAGATTTATGAATCAAATGGGCAACATAAGTAATTAACAAATAAAAGTATTAGAGTATCTAAAAGTAGAAGAGAAATAATAACTGAAGAACATTGAACCTGGGATTGAGAGTCACTCTAAAACTAAGAGAAATCCTAAATCTTAATCCTAAGAGAGAGGAGAGAACCTCTCTCTAAAAACTACATCTACTCCTAAATATTGTGAATTGTGAGAGCCTTCCTCATGAATGGATGCATTCCCCCACTTTATAGCCTCTAATCTGTGTTTTCTGGGCCGCAAACTGGGTCAGAAACAGTCCAGAATTTGCTGGGTTCGAATTTTAGTGCGCTGATTTCCGTCACTGCGACGCGGCCGCATGGATCACGCGGTCGCGTCTCCTAGCGTCAGGAGAACTATAACATATTATATATCAAATCGAAGCCCCGGACGTTTGGACCTCTGTAGCTAAAGTTCTAGCCGTTTGCGTGCAGAGAGGTCAGGCTGGACAGCTTAGCAATTTCTCCAACTTCTTGCATTCCTTCCACTTTTGCATGCTTTCTTCCCATCCTCCAAGCCATTCCTGCCTTATAATATCTGAAAACACTTAACACACATATCAAGGCATCTAATGGTAATAAGAGAGGATTAATAATAAGCAAATATAAGTCCAAAGAAGCATGTTTTCAATCAAAGCACATAATTAGGAAGGAAATATAAAACCATGCAAATAGTATGAATAAGTGGGTAAAGAGTTAATAAAAACCACTCAATTGAGCACAAGATAAACCATGAAATAGTGGGTTATCAACCTCCCCACACTTAAACACTAGCATGTCCTCATGCTAAGCTCAAGAGAAGCTATAAAGAAATGAAGAGGAATGGTAGAATGTATGAAATGCAACCTATGAATGCAACTACATGCTAAATGCTTTTACTTACTTGGTTAAGAGTAAATAAGTTCTCCAAGAATAAATATGAACTGGATTTCACTAATTCAAATAAAAAAAATGAAGTACAAATAGACTTTCAAGAAGAAAATAGCTCATGAAAGTAGGGAACAAGGAATTGAGCATCGAACCCTCACTGGTAGTGTATACACTCTAATCACTCAAGTGTTTTAGGTTCGATTCTCTCAATTCTCTACTAACCTTACTTTCTAAGGCTTGCTCTTCATCTAACAATCAACATAAATTTAATGCATAAATACACAAATCATGAGGTCTTTTAAGGGTTGTAATGGGGTTAGGGTCAAGGTAGGATTGTATTTGGTCAAGTGGACTAAAATCTGAATCCTTAATTAACTTAAACTTTTCCCACCTAACTTAAACAATTCATGTAATCATAATACAACATCTAACCATCCATTAACCATGTTTTCCACATATTCATGCATTCTAATTTCAAGTACAACTCATATGCATTGCTTTCACTACTTACTTTGGGGCATTTTGTCCCCTTTTATTAATTGCTCTTTTTCTTTTCTTTTTCTCTCTCTTTTTCTTCTTTTTCTTCTTTTTATTATTATTATTATTATTTTTTCTTTTGTTTTTCTCAATGCATATGATTAATTTATTGAATGCATGAACATGTCCTATTTCTTTCACATTTTCATAAAGATATATAACACCCAATTCTTAAACCTAACATTTTCAAACCCACTTTTTCCACACTTAAATCATAATTATTTTCATTAGTCTAAGCTAACTAAGGATTCAAATTAAGGACATTATTATTTTTTCGCTTAGAGTTAGTGATGAGCTAAAGTAAAGAACAAAGGGATAAAATAGGCTCAACATTGGTTTGCAAGGGATAATGAAAGGTAAGGCCATATGGGTATGTAAGCTTAGTGAAACAAAGACCTCAATCATGTAAGTGCATGCATACATTAAACCATGGAAATATAGAATTAAGCAAGAAAAGATCACAATTTTAGAGAGAAAAACACACATCAAAAAATAAAATATTGGTTGGTAAAATGCAACCAATTCAAATAGGCTCAAAAATCTCGCAGGTTTTGTGTGTTCGAGCTCTAAACCATGTTCCAGTATAATATTTCTTCAAACAAGTGTAATATTAAATTTTATTCAAATTAGTGAAATGCTCTAAAAGGTTTCTTGAAAAAGAAAATATTACTTCAACCAAGTGGTAAAATATGCAAAAATCAAACAAACATGCAAATGCAACAACTAATCTACAAAGAAAATTTAAACATTGGTGTTTGAGACAAGAAAGTACTAACCCATGGAGATCGGTATCGACCTCCCCACACTTAAAGATTGCACCGTCCTTGGTGCATGCTGAGATGTGCAGGTGGACGGGTTGCTCCAATTGACCCTTGTAGATGGAGGCGCCTTAGTTGGAGATCTCTTAGTTCCTTTCCTTGCTGGTGTCTTGTCAGTGGCCTTCTCTTTTCCTTTCTTGGTACCCATGCCTAAGGAAGAAGAAAAAGAAAGAGTGTGAAATATAGAAAACTAAGACCGGAAGGGAGGAAATTCCAAGTGATAAGGAATGCCAAAGGAAAGATGATAGTCCATCTACATGGTAGCTACAACATGTAGGTAAGACAAAAATAAAGATTAAAAAGGGCAATTCAAAATAATTAGATGCAAGAGGGTAAAACATGCAAATAATAGGCATGAGAAGCATAGCTCAAGCATCAAGTAATAAATGTGCCAAATTAAAGAGCATGTGTAATGATGACAATTGTGAATGATAATCCCAAATACATTGGGTGTGCAAGTTAAAATAGGGATGAAAATAATGTAATCCAAATGTATATGAGAGCCATAAGTAAATGTTAATTGTCAAATCTCTTCTCCGAGTAGCCACGTGCTCAAATAAAATAAGGCACTTATCCAAATAAAACTCCAACACCAATGAGAATAATGCAATGAATGAAATATGCAAATAAATGAAGTAAAATAAAATGAGAGGGAAAAGGGATGAGAAGAAGAAAAAGAAAGTGAGAAAGGAGAGAGAAGGAAGAAATTAGGATTAGAAAAGAGAAGATAAGAAAATTGGCACCAATCTGGATAGGTTGTGCACGCTGGCGACGCGGTCGCGTGGGTGACGCAGTCGCATGGTGCGCGATAAGGTTGGGTGACGCGGACGCGTGGGGCACGCGATCGCGTGACTTGATTTGTGTTAGTAGCGCGAGTGCAGCCTCGCGGTCGCACAACTTTCTGTTCAACTCTCAGTATTGCCAAAATCCAGGGTGATGCGATCGTGTGGTCGACGCGATCGCGCGGGTGGCCTTATTTCCAATGTGACGCGGACGCGTGGGTGACGCGTTCGCGTGGCAGGGCTTGTGCTACTAGCACGGGTCCAGCCCAATTCCATCTCAACTTTCTGCCATACACCCTTTTTTCGCCGATTTCAGGTAACGCAGCTACGTGGGTGATGCGGTTGCGTGGGAGGCCATTATTCCCATATGACGCGGTCGCGTCAGCGACACGGTCGCGTGGGGTGATTTGTGCCATTGGCACACCTCCAGCGCTTCTCCTGCGAAACTCTCTGTTTATATTAATATTGTCTCCCATCTCCTTGCGACGCGGACGCGTCGCTGATGCAGCTGCGTCGCGTGCTCGCTCTCTTTTTTTTTTTTTTTGTAATCTAAAAAATGCAGAATGCAGTGTTAATATGAATGTGATGCAAAACTCCAGGTTCAATATAACAAAATAAAATAAAATTCAAAAACAAATAAAACTAAATAAAAATGAAAAAGGACGATCATACCATGGTGGGTTGTCTCCCACCTAGCACTTTTAGTTAAAGTCCTTAAGTTGGACATTTGATGAGCTTCCTATTATGGTGGCTTATGCTTGAATTCATCCAGGAATCCCCACCAGTGTTTGTGATTCCAGTAACCTCCGGGGTCCCAAACTAAGCATGTAAAGCCCTTAAGAAGCTTCAAACAGATTCTTAGGCTCCCGGGATAACAAGTGTCAAAGCAGATTCCAGGATCCCAAATCTTGCTTTTATACCCATCCATGTCGGGATCTGTATTTTTCCAACTCGGTGATAAGTGATTTGAATTCTCACTGTAGCTACCAAACAGCGTCCTAGACCCATTCAGTTGAGCTTTACACCAACCTTTGCATTTAAACTTTGAGCACACAACCATGTTGAACCTTGCTTGACAATTCTTGTCACTGGCTATCTTCCTCTTACTCTTAATGCCACAAAGAGCTCTAAGTTGACCATCCGTCTCCAGTAGCCCATATTCAGGTGGGATTAGAAAGCTATGGGATATGAATTTTACCCACTTGAATGTTGTGAAGGATGATGGCAACTTAGGGGGAGGTATTTTTAATGAAATTGCAAGCTCCACTCCCTTGTGCTCTTTTCTGATAACTACCACTTCTTTGCAAGCTTCTTCAATTTCAACCTCTTCCTCTTGGTAGCTCTCTATCAATTCAATCTCCTCTTCATTGCTTTCCAAGGGCATGGGAGGTTGTGCTTCTTCTTCTTGAATCTCCATCTCTTGATCAACCTCTTCTAAGTCTTCAACTATGATATGCTTTGGAGGTTGTACACCCTCCTCAGCATCAATTTCAGTCTCGGAAGGAGGCTCTATGACTGGACTTTCCCATGGAGGTTCTGCATCTCCTAAGTCTTCAACCACTTCTTCTTCTTCTTGAACAATGACAGCTTCTTCTACTTGTTCTAGTACGAATTCATTCTCTGTCTTGTCCACTGGGGTTTCTGGTATCTCCTTCACGCTATGCTCTTCACTAGACTGTCCACATGGGGCTGTGGCTGATCCTTGTGTATTTAAGCATCTAGAAGCCCATTGAATTAATACTTGCCCCAGTTGTTGAACGGTTGCCTGAAATTTAATTACTGTTTCCCTTAGGCGATCCTCTGCTTCTCAGGTTGCCGGACTTGGACATGATACAAAAGAAAGTGGTGGTGGTTGGGAGTGATTGGATTGGAATTGGGGTGGTTCTATATATGGTTCATATGGCTCATAAGGTGGTTGGTATGGTGGTTGAGGGTTAGGGTCTTATGGAGGTGAATGGCGGAAAAGGGGCTTGTGAGTATGGTGGTCCAAAGTCATGTTGAGGAAAGGGTTCATAGGCATATGGTGGTGGTTGTTGATAGTCCATTGGAGGTGGTTGTTGCCATGAGGGTTGATCAAATCCTTGTGGCTCCTCCCATCTTTGATTGTTCCAACCTTGATGCCTGTTCTCATTGTAATTTCTTCTTCCTGCAACATTATTGTAACCACGCTCATAGCCAAAGGGGTGAGAGTTCATGTAACAAATAAAAAAATAAAAACAAATTTAAATTAAAAGGTTATTTAAATTTTGAATTTGAAAATTAAATTTTGAAATTTGATTTTTGAAATAAGATAAGATAAGATAAAAATTTTAAAAATAAAAATCTGAAATTTTTTTTTTCGAAAAAATTAATTAAAAATATTTTTGAATTTAATGAAGAAAGAGAAAAACAATAAAATGACACCAAATTTCAAATTTTTAGATCAAAATGAAGAAAACAAATAAGAACAGCTTGAAGGTCAAGATGAACGCGAAGAACAACTTGAAGATCAAGATGAACACTAAGAACAAATTTAAAAAAAAAAATTTTTATAACTAAATAAAAACAAATAACCTCTTAATTTATGAAAAAGCAAAAATAAAAACAAAAATAAAAACAAATAAACAAGCAAAAATCAAAAAAATATTTACAATAACCAATAATAAGGCACACATTTGCAATTCCCCGGCAACGGTGCCATTTTGACGTTAAGATTTTTGCCAGTAAAGAATGTCATAAAAACAGTCGCGTTGTAGATATAGTCTCTAAACCGACAAAAATCCCTTCGTACAAACGTTTTGGTTGTCACAAGTAACAAACCCCTTTGAAATTGATAACCGAGTATTCAAACCTCGGGTCGTCTTCTCAAGGAATTGCAGGGAAGTATGTTCTTATTATTGGTTATGAGTTTGTAAATTGGGGTTTAGGAAGTAAGGTGGGAATATGTTATATGACAAATAAAATAAAATAATAATAATAAAATAAAATCTCTTGGCAAGGTATAAGAACTGGAGGTCCTATCCTTATCAATTGTGATGAAATTTGGATTTTAATCTCACTTTGTTAACCTCTAACTATGAAGGTAGATCAAGTGGATTAATCAGCTTAATCCTCAGGTCCTAGTCAATTCCGATGGAAAGACTAGAGTTATTGGAGCAACTTCCAATTTCAACCACTCCTTTATTTGACAGCTCAAGCGTTACCAATTACTTAACCAAAGCCAAAAGGAAGAAAATATCTAAATTAAATAGCATCAATATAAATAAAGCAAAGCAAAATTAAATCTGAAAATTCCTCAAATTATATTAATAAAAGCAATCCAATCTAACATGAAAGATTTATGAATCAAATGGGCAACATAAGTAATTAACAAATAAAAGTATTAGAGTATCTAAAAGTAGAAGAGAAATAATAACTGAAGAACATTGAACTTGGGATTGAAAGTCAATCTAAAACTAAGAGAAATCCTAAATCCTAATCCTAAGAGAGAGGAGATAACCTCTCTCTCTAAAAAACTACATCTACTCCTAAAATTGTGAATATGAAAGCCTTCTTATGAATAGATGCATTCCTCCACTTTATAGACTCTAATATGTGTTTTTTGGGCCGAGAACTGGGTCAGAAACAGCCCAGAAATCGCTGGTCTCGAATTTAAATGCGCTGATTTCCGTCACTGCGACGTGGCCGCATGGATCATGCGGTCGCGTCACCTAGCGTCAGGGGAACTATAGCATATTATATATCAAATCGAAGCCCCAGACGTTAGCTTTCCAACACAACTAGAACCGCGTCGTTTGGACCTCTGTAGCCAAAGTTATAGCCCTTTGAGTGCAGAGAGGTCAGGCTGGACAGCTTAGCAATTTCTCCAACTTCTTGCATTCCTTCCACTTTTGCATGCTTTCTTCCCATTCTCCAAGCCATTCCTGCCTTATAATATCTGAAAACACTTAACACACATATCAAGGCATCTAATGGTAATAATAGAGGATTAATAATAAGCAAATATTAGTCCAAAGAAGCATGTTTTCAATTAAAGCACATAATTAGGAAGGAAATATAAAACCATGCAAATAGTATGAATAAGTGGGTAAAGAGTTAATAAAAACCACTCAATTGAGCACAAGATAAACCATGAAATAGTTGTTTATCAAACACCAAAATCAAAGACCAAGGGACTTTAACTGCAACTACCCCAACTTCAAAAACCAGCATAAAAACCACTTTCACAACAACAACCATCACGCACCACCCCAATGCACACAATCCCAACCCCATCATACCTCACAACTCGCCCAAAACGACTCTCATCAACCATCACAGTTGACACAACCACAACCAACTCTAAACTTTCAAAGAATCTATGTTCTAGAAATGATGATGGAGAGATTCGTGAAAGCTCAAGAGATGGCAATAATAGAACAGGAAGAAGCAAGAAAAAAACAAAAAATGATAAGCAGAAACCAAGAAGCCTCACTCAAAAAAATTGAGAGGCAAATGGAACAACTGGCTAAGAACCTTGCAGAAACAAGCGAGCGGATGGCAAATATGTCTCTCAGGGCCACCGAAGACGACCCAAAGAACAGCGAAAAAGCTGCTAGGTTGAAAAAAGGGAAAGCAGTCATGGAGGAAGGTGAGAGGGCTACAGGAAAAGAAACAATCATCAAGGAAAAGCCCACAGTAAGAGGAGGAAACCAAAGGCAACAGAAGCCTCAACTTCCATGATCAGAGGATGAAGGATGTCAAGCTAATGAGAATAAAAGAGCGCTTGTTGGGAGGCAACCCAACGTGAGGTAGTTATCTTTTCATAGCGAGTTTAATAAAAAAGGGTCAATTAGTTTTGTCTATACTGCAACGAGCTAAGTTTGGTGTTACACACCAAAACAATGTAAGGGAGAACGAAGGATTCTAAGTTTGGTGTTCCACCAAAATTTTATCATAAAACGCATTCTCACTTTCTGCATAATGCTAGCTTCAAGCATTTAGATAAACTAGTTAACTATTCTGTTATTTCCTAAGTTTTCAGTTTTATTGCTTTTGAAAAAGAAAAAAGAGTTTCACACATGGTTAATCTGATGCATGAGAACCATTGGCAAGGTACTAAGTTTGGTGTTCCCACACCAAAGTAAGTTCAAAGTCCCACAAATAAATCATGCATGCTAACCATTTTTTTTAAGTGCTTGGAGAACAAGCAACTTTCAATATCACTGCAGAGCACCATACAAACTTTTGGAAAGATTAAGCATCATCAATCAAAGAGATGAAAGAGGAATGTGAAGACCAGCAATGATGATGATGAGGAGGAGGACAGCAAGTAAATTTCAAAAGGTTGTATTGTTCAGTGACTATTTTATATCAGATACTGCTATGATTGAAAGTGATATAATACCCCTGCCTGTCTGCATAGTATAGTTTTTCTGTAATTCAATAACTAAGATGCTTGATTATTCACAACACTACACTTTTCAAACTGGCGTGCACTCAAGATTTCAAAAAAAAAAAAGGCACCACATGATAGTTCTTTGAAAAGAAGGATTGAGGAATTAAACCATTTTGAGGCAAGCAAAAGATTAGGAGAAGTGGTGGTTCTAGTTGTATAATTATGTATTGAGGTTGCATGCTTATGAAAACTTGCCTGGGAGCTCATAGGCAGGACATAGAGTTCAAAGAAGTATTGTGGAGATTCTCAAACATTTATTGATCCAAGAAGCAGCAAACAAAAGAAAGAAAACACAAAAATGAAAGAACATGGCCCAAGGCTCTGAGCATCAATTACTAGGCAGAAAAGAAGGAAGAAACAAAAACTCAAAGAGTTGTTATCCTAGTAAATGCTTGTGGTCGAATTGTGTCAAAGAGAGAGGCTTGAGCAAGTAAATCCTTAGGGGTGCTTTAACACCTAATACCTTAAAACCAACTGGTTTAGGAGTATTGATTGAAAGCTTATCTAAAAAGCCGCTTTGAGACATGACACTTAGAGTCAAGGCCAAGATATAGAAATCATAAGCTGCTTCAAGGTGATTACCTATAGAGAGATCTCCATGATATCATTTGGATGAAAGTCCTAAGACCTAAGACTTCCAAGATATAGGGACTAGTAAGCACTGAAGCCCTTGCATGAGCATATAATTTAGAGTTCACCCCACTGTCACTTAATCACTTCACTCACAGGAAATTACAAGTTATTCTTCAATCCATCCTGATGGAAATAACTTTTGAGCATAATTATCTTCTTGCTTGAGGACAAGCAAGTTTTAAGTTTGGTGTTGTGATGACAAGTCATCTTAGCCTAATTTTACTAGTCTTTTTCTTTGATTTTCAATAGGTTTTATGCACTTTCTTGGGTCACAAGTAAGCCATTTGGGTGGAATTTCATGTTTCCTTAAATTCAATCAACCATGGATGAATTGATGCATTTTCATGAGTTTTGTGCCATAATTGCTTAGATGACAAGAAAAAGAATAACTCTCATGATTAAAAATGAGGCACAAACGAATTATACCACCATAGAGAAAGAACTCTTGGAAATTGTATATGCATTTGACAAATTTAGACAATACATGACTAGTTCAAAAGTTGTAATGTATACTGATCATGCTGCTCTCAAGTATCTCATGTCTAAACAGGATTCCAAGCCAAGACCTATCAGGTGGGTGCTGTTGCTACAAGAATTTGACATTGAAGTGAGAGATAGGAAAGGAAGTGAAAACCAAGTTACAGACCATTTATCAAGATTACCACAAGAGATCAGCCAAGATACACCACAACTAGTGAATGAGAAGTTCCCAGATGAACATCTTCTTCAAGTCCAACAAGCACCTTGGTTTGCTGATATCGGAAACTACAAGGTTGGAAGGAAGATTCCCCAAGAATTCACCAGGCAACAACTGAGAAAGCTGCTTAATGAAGCCAAGAAATTTTTGTGGGATGAGCCCTTCCTATTCAAGAGATTTCCAGATGGAATGATCAAAAGGCGTATTCCTGAAAATGAGATGAGAGGCATACTGTAGCATTATCATGGTTCAGCGTATGGTAGACACTTTAAGCCAGAAAGAACAACTGCTAAAGTACTTCAAAGTGGATTTTATTGGCCAACTATATTCAAAGATGCCAGAGAATTTTTGCACCAATGAAATGAATGTCAAAGAGCTGGAGGGCTAACAAAGAGGAATAAAATGCCTCAAAGCTTCTTTTTGGAAGTGGAACTATTTAATCTCTGGGGTATAGATTTCATGGGGCCCTTTTCCCCTTCCTATTCCTTTAAATACATTCTGGTAGCAGTGGAATATGTCTCCAAGTGGGTAGAAGCCATAGCAACAACTGCTTGTGATGCACCAATAGTCCTTCAATTTCTTAAGAGACACATCTTCACTAGATATGGGGTGCCTAAGGGTCTTATTAGTGATGATGGTAGCCACTTTTGTAATAAACACATGAGAAAGTTGCTCCATAACTATGGGGTAATTCATAAGTGGCCACACCATACCACCCTCAAACTAATGGGCAAGCTAAATTGGAAAATAGGGAGCCAAAGAGAATCTTGGAGAAGACAGTAGGAATCACTAGAAAAGACTGGGCAAGAAAATTGGATGATGCTCTATGGGCATATAGAACAGAATTCAAAACTCTAATTAGAAAGTCACCCTTTCAGCTAATCTATGGCAAATCACCTTCCTATTGAGCTCGAACATGAAGCTTTATGGGCCACTAAGCTTCTCAATATTGACTCTCAAACAGCAGGAGAGAAAAGGCTCTTGTAACTCAATGAGCAGGATGAGTTTAGATTGGAAGCTTATGAGAATGCTAAGATATACAAGGAGAGAGCTAAAAGATGGCATGACAAGAAGATCACAAGAAAAGAATTTGAGCGAGGGCAACATGTGTTATTGTACAACTCTAGGCTCAAAATTTTTCATGGGAAACTCAAGTCTAAATGGACTGGCCCTTATCTGGTGACCAAAGTTTCTCCATATGGAAGCCTTGAACTTCTAAATAAAGCTACAAAGGACACATTCATAGCAAATGGTCACAGAGTTAACATTATCTGGGAGGATCTTGGAACAAAGAAGAGAGCATCCATGAGCTGGGATGAACAAGAATGAAGGATGTCAAGCTAGTGACAATAAAAGAGCGCTTGTTGAGAGGCAACCCAACTAGGGGTAGTTTTCTTTTTCTAGCTATTTCAATAGAAGAGTTAAGTAAGTTTATCTGTATTGCAAGGAGCTAAGTTTGGTGTTACACACCAAAACAATTTAAGGGTGAATGTAGGATGGTAAGTTTAGTGTTCCACAAAAAATTTCATTAAAAACACATTTCAACCCTCTGGATAAATGGTCACTGGCTCCAAACAATCAGGGAAGCTACATAACCATTGTTTGCTTTCTAGTTCATAGTTGTTTTATTTAATAAATGCACAAGGTTTCATGTGTGTGTTAATCTGCTGCATAAGAGACATTGGCAAGGAACTAAGTTTGGTGTTCACACACCAAAGTAAGTTCAAAAGCCTACAATCAATCATGCATGCTAACCATCTTTCAAGTGCTTGGGGAACAAGCAGCTTCTAACAACTTTGCAAGAATTCAATCAATCTCTTGGAATAACTAGGCACCATCATCCAAGGACACAAAGAAGAAGACAAAGCTATGGATGATGATGATAAAGGGAGAGCTAGGAGACATCACCAAGAGGTTGTTGGTGCACGAAATTGTGATCCTTAACAATGGCGCCAAAAATTTGGTGCTCGGAACGTAATTCACACACTTTGTCACAACTTCGCACAACTAACCAGCAAGTGCACTGGGTCGTCCAAGTAATAAACCTTACGTGAGTAAGGGTCGATCCCACGGAGATTGTCAGCTTAAAGCAAGCTATGGTCACCTTGTATATCTCAGTCAGGCGGATTCAAATGGTTATAGAGTTTTAATAATTAAAAGACAAATAAAACGTAAAATAAAGATAGAGATACTTATGTAATTCATTGGTGAGAATTTCAGATAAGTGTATAGAGATGCTTTCGTTCCCCCTGAACCTCTGCTTTCCTGCTGTCTTCATCCAATCCTTCATACTCCTTTCCATGGCAAGCTTTGTGTAGGGCATCACCATTGTCAATGGCTACTTTCCATCCTCTCAGTGAAAATGGTCCAAGATGCACTGTCACCGCACGGCTATTCATCTTTCGGTTCTCGATCATACTTGAATAGGATTCAGTAATCCTTTTGCGTCTGTCACTACGCGCAGCACTCGCGAGTTTGAAGCTCGTCACAGCCATCCCTTCCTGGATCCTACTCGGAATACCACAGACAAGGTTTAGACTTTCCAGATCTCAAGAATGGCCGCCAATAATTCTAGCCTATACCACGAAGACTCTGACCTCACGATCAGAAGGCTAAGAGATACACATTCAAGCTTGTTTGCATGTAGAACGGAAGTGTTCATCAGGCACGCGTTCATAAGTGAGAATGATGATGAGCGTCACATAATCATCACATTCATCATGTTCTTGTGTGCGAATGGATATCTTAGAGAAGAAATAGGCTTGAATTGAATAGAAAAATAGTAGTATTTTGCATTAATTCATAAGGAACAGCAGAGCTCCACACCTTAATCTATGGTGTGTAGAAACTTTACCATTGAAAATACATAAGAACAAGGTCTAGGCATGGCCGAATGGCCAGCCCCCATAAATGTCTAAGATCGCATAAGACTAATCAAAGATCAGCCCCCAAAGACTCTGAATACAATAGTAAAAAGTTCTATCTATACTAAACTAGTTACTAGGGTTACAGAAATGAGTAAATGATGCAGAAATCTACTTTCGGGGCTCACTTGGTGTGTGCTTGGGCTGAAAATTGAAGCTTACACGTGTAGAGGTCTTTCTTGGAGTTAAACGCCAGTTTGTAACCTGTTTTTGGCGTTTAACTCTGCTTTGCAACCTGTTTCTGGCGTTTAACTCCAGAATAGGGCAGAGAGCTGGCGTTGAACGCCAGTTTGCATCATCTAAACTCGAGCAAAGTATGGACTATTATATATTGCTGGAAAGCCCTGGATGTCTACCTTTCAACGCAATTGAGAGCGCACCATTTGGACTTCTGTAGCTCCAGAAAATCCACTTGAGTGCAGGGAGGTCAGAATCCAACAGCATCTGCAGTCCTTCTTCAACCTCTGAATCTGATTTTTGCTCAAGTCCCTCAATTTCAGCCAGAAATTACCTGAAATCACAGAAAAACACACAAACTCATAGTAAAGTCCAGAAATGTGAATTTTATTTAAAAGCTAATAAAAATATACTAAAAACTAACTAAATCATACTAAAAACTATGTAAAAATAATACCAAAAAGCGTATAAATTATCCACTCATCAGTTGTATTGTTACTTAATTCCCTCTGATTTGAAATGCTTTAGTTGGAAGTCTAAATGTACCCCTGCTGATTAGTCTAAGTTGTTTGCAATCTGTTTTGTTTACTGTCCTTTTATTCTACAATTAAGTGGTCAAGCTGGAATGTCTTCCTCATTTGCATTTGCTTGAATTTATGTCTTGTTTCCTTTTGCATAAATAAAATAAAGTGTTAAAACAGAAAATGAAATTGTCCAATTTGATAGGAATGAGAATAAAGTTCAGTGGTGGTATATGCTAGATTGTTCAAGTAAGCTCACTAATAAAGAAGAAGGGTAGAGTATTCTTTTTAAGTCTGAACTTAGAACTATCTGTGAAATCTTGGTAAAAGACTCTTGGAGAAAGAAAGAGTAAGAAGGAAAGGAAGAAAATCCAAGAATTGGCAACAAAAATGAAAGAAACAAATAATAAAGCTAGACCCCAACGGCTTGGACCTTAAGATATATGCCTGTGGTGCTATTGTACTGGGATCTGCTTGGACAAGTAGGTTCTGATGAGTATTTTAAAACTTGGTAACTTTGATTAACTAATCCGGGATTACCAACCGAAAGTCTACTATCAAGAGCAGCCTAGCTACAAGGTATTTAGCAATCCAAAGAGGTGCTGGGCACCAATGGTCTTAAGAACAAATTGTAAGCCAAGTGTCTGTGGTGGGTATGTGTTGATTGAAAAACAAAGCTAAAAAGCTACTACAACACATAACACTTAGCTGCAAATAAAAGTGTAAGCCTCTCAACAGAAGAAAAACAAAAAAAATTGAACATCAAGGATCAATAAATAAAGGTTTTCACAGTAGCACCTTAGTTAGCACTTAAAGGATATCTCAAACCTGAAAACTAATAAAAGTAGAGCTTCAATTACAGTCTGCATGAAACCCCATGCACCTAGACTGAGTGCTCTCAAATAAGAACAAATATGTTTTTCTGTTTTCTTACATCTTTCTACTACTTGCTTGGGGACAAGCAAGATTTAAGTTTGGTGTTGTGATGACAAGTCATGTTGTGCATATTTTCTTAGCAATTTTTACTTGTTTTCATTAGGTTTCATGCATTTCTTAGGCAATAAGTAAGTGATTGGATTGGAATTTTATGCTTGTATGGATTCAATCAAACATTATGACTTTTGTGCATTATCACAAAATTTATGCAAGAATTATGTGATTATTATGAATGATGCAAAATTTTATGATTTTAGCAAGGCCTTGATTGCATGTTTGATTGATGACAGATGAAAAGATGCAAGGAAGAAACAGAGAGAGAAGCAGGGCAGAGGAATGCTACGTTCATTTGGAGAACGTTACGTTCTCTAGCTTCTGAGCTGCGACGCATACGTGTACAAGACGCGCACACGTAGAACATGGATTTTGGAAGATCCACGCGTACACGTGGGTGTGATTAACATTCGTTACAAAAGAATGCTACGTTCGCTTTCAAAGAATGCCTGCAACAATTTCAAAATCTGAAACTCAACTTTGGCCATCGACATCTATGAATAAGGGACGCGTACGCGTGGGTGTAGAATCTTTGAAGAAGCACGCATACGCGTGGATGGCGCGGAAGTGGGGAGTTGATAATTTGACTTCAACGCGTACGCATGAAAGACGCGTACGTGTGGGGTAGCGTTCTTGGCTTCTCAAAGAGAACGCTACCAAGGGATGCGAAAGCGTGTATCACGCGTACACGTGACAAGGTTTGCAGAGAGAAACGACGTGCACGCATAGGTGATGCGTACGCGTCGCTAGAGCCAAAATAAAGAACGACGTACACGCGTGAGAGACACGTACGCGTCGATGAATGAACGCTGTGCTCTCTTTGAGAATGCTACGTTCTCCTGAAGCTGCATGGAAATACCAATACAGACCCATTCTGACTTGCTTCAAAAAAAGGTCTGATGCTAGGGCATCTTGGCCAGTTTCACTGACCTTTTCTTTACTGTTTTTAGGGTAGTTTCATGCATTTCTTTAGGAAATAAACTAGTTTTGCGTAGATATTCACCTACACCTTGATTCAAGCATACATTGTGCATTTTACATTATTTCATGAGAATTTTGCATGAATTTAGTGACAAATTGTATGCTGCATTACCCATGACTTGGACTAGAACTTTGATGCACTCTGTTGCTTGATTTTAGGACCAAAGGAAGCAAGGAAAAGGAGGCAACTTGCAAGGTTAATGAGAAAAGTGATTGCCAATAATACTCTCAAAGCCATCATTTCCCACGTTAAGAGTCACGTTAACTAAGTTAACGTGCACTCTAACGTGGAGAAGGGAAGTTGAGCCAACGTTAGTGACACTTAACATTGTCACTAACGTTGGCAAACACTCATGAGTGGCCACGTTAGAGCCCACGTTAACTAGTTAACCTAGTTAACGTGGCCTCTAACGTTAAAGGGGGAAGAGAAGCCAACGTTAGTGACATTCAACATTGTCACTAACGTTGGCCTAAGGATGCAACACACCACGTTAACTCCCACGTTAACTTGGTTAACGTGGGAGCTAACGTGAGAAGTGAGAGTTGTCGACAACGTTAGTGACACTCAACATTGTCACTAACGTTGGAAGCAACCACACAACCCCCCAAGGAGCCACGTTAACGTGGAAGCTAACGATGAGGAATGAATGATGAGCCAACGTTAGTGACACTCAACATTGTCACTAACGTTGGGATGGCTAAGAATGGCCACGTTAGAAGCCACGTTAACCTAGTTAACGTAGACTCTAACGTGAGATCTAGGGGCACATTGGAACGTTAGTGACAATGTTGAGTGTCACTAATGTTCTCGAAGTTTGGCAAGGCCACGTTAGAAGCCACGTTAACCTAGTTAACACGGGCTTTAACGTGAAGCAAATAGGGGCACACTGGAACGTTAGTGACAATGTTGAGTGTCACTAACGTTCTCGAAGTTTGGCAAGGCCATGTTAGAAGCCACGTTAACCTAGTTAACGTGGGCTCTAACGTGAGGCAAAGGGGTACATTGGAACGTTAGTGAAAATGTTAAGTGTCACTAACGTTCTCGAACTTATACTTTCACTGAATATTAACACCCCTAATGTCCTGAGCTAAAGTCTCTGCCCACTTAGTACTTTCTCTCTGCAAGTAAAGCCAAGCCCAAATGAAGAAAAGAACTGCTTCAAACTCAAGATCCAAAGGCCCAAGACTTGAAAAGCAAACTAGAAGATGAGAAGAGTAGTATATATAGGAGTAGCTTTGAATTGTTAAAGGGAGTTCGGAAAGTTGGAAAAAGAGAATTACTCTCTGTATTTTACTTTCTCTGCAATTTCTAGTTCTATCATGTATTCTCCATCTTTATTTTCAGTTTCAAGAGCTATGAACAACTAAACCCCTTTCATTGGGTTAGGGAGCTCTGTTGTAATTTGATGGATCAATACTAATTTTCATTATTCTTCTTCTATCTTTTCTCTTGATTTTACTTGAAAGCTTTCGATCTTCATCCCATTGAGTAGTTATCTTGGAAGAGAAGCTATTCAAACTTGGATCTCTTTTGAACCTTGAAAGAGGAATGAAGAGATCAAGCTAGAAATGCTTTCTCATGCTGGACCAAATTGGGTTTGGATGGGTATGTGACTATAACCCTCTCAATACTTGATTTGGGAAATGCATGTGGTATAATCAGTGACCATACTTCATCTCTTCTCATGAGCAATTGACCAAGGAATTGGCTATTGATCAAGATTTGAGAGATTGAATTGCAAGAAATTGTAATTCAATCACTTAAGATTGCCAAGGAGATCAATGAGTGCATTGATTGAGGAAGAGATGAAAATGAACTTGATCCGGAGAATTGCAACATCTCCTAAGCCCAATGAACTCCCCATCTCTGATCTTACCCATTCTCTTTAATTTCTGCCATTTACTTTTATGAGCAAATCCCCCATTCCCATTTACAATTCTGCAATTTATTTTCAGTCATTTACTTCCAGTCCTTTAATTCTAGCATTTACTTTTATGTTATTTACATTCCCGCCATTTTATTTTCTGTAACTCTCAACCCAAATTCTTGATTCGTTCAACTAGAACATTCTTCTAATTAAAGTTGCTTGATCAATCAATCCCTGTGGGATTCGACATCACTCTATTGTGAGTTTTTACTTGACGACAAATTCGGTACACTTGCCAAAAGGAGATTTGTTGAGAGACAAGTTTTCCGTGCATCAAGGTCAAAAAGCCCAATCCAAGAACTTGAAGACTAAATAGGAAAGTGTATAGATAGAGGAGAATTTGATTTTAATTAGCGGGTTAGCTAGCAGATCGGGAAACTCTGCACTGAATTTCATTTTCATTTTCCTTCTGTTCTTCATGTTCTGCATTTTTTTTCTTTTTTGTTTTGTACTAGAGCAATGATGAACTAAACCCCAACTTCATTAGGAGGAGGAGCTCTATTATAATTCCAATGAATCAATGAAATTCTTCTTCTTCTCAATTTATTTGTGTAGCTATAGGATAACTTCTATTTTGATTGTGAATTTCTCACTCCGGAAGGGGGTTAAATTCCATTGAATACTTGTGTGAGCCTTGCAAGAGGAATCACTTGTATTAGAATTGGAGCTCTATCCTTCACTACTCTCTTGATCAACACCATTCGGGAGGAATTGAGATCCTGAGAGTTAGTGTGGCTTATGGATGAAAGACATGCACTCAACCTCTTCTCATGACAATTAGATCAAGAAATTGGCAAGATTGATTGTGATTAGAGAGATTGGATTACCAAGGAATTGGGATCCAATCAATTTTAATCTGCTATAGATCTACCCATATGATTGAGAAAGGAGTTGAGATCTATTTGATTTATGAAGGATTATGATATCTCCAATCCCTGATGAATCACTTTCTTTGAATTTCTTCAACTTAGATCTCTCTAATTTCACTGCAATTTACGTTGTTCATTTCTGTTTTGAGTCCCAACACCCAATTCCCTTTATAATTCACGAAGTTTAAGCTTCCTTGCCATTTAAGTTTCTGCACTTTTACTTTTCTGTACTTTAAGATTCAGCTATTTACATTCCTTGCAATTTAAGATTTAGTCCTTTTAAATTTCTTGCACTTTAAGTTTCAGTTATTTAAGCTTCCTGCCAATTACCTTCCAAGTTCTTTACAATCGGCATTTAGATTTCTTGTAATTTACTTTCTGTTAAGCCAAATTTCAGTCAATTCATCAATATTAGCTTAACTAAATTCATCACCATACTAAAGTTTCTTAATCCATCAATCCCGGTGGGATCGACCTCACTTTCGTGAGTTTTACTACTTGTGGGATCGACCTCACTTTCTGTTAGTTTGTGTGGAATCAATTTTCCCTAATCAGGAACCCCCTTGGTGGTGTTCAACGCCAGCTCCTTGCCCTTCATTGGGCGTTGAACACTCAGGGTGCTCCCTTGGTGGCGTTCAATGCCAGGACTCTATTCCTCATTCGGCATTGAACCCCCAGGGTACCTCCCTGGTGGCGTTTAACGCCAGGTCTTTGATGACTTGCATCATCTACCCTTCTTTCTTGCATAAAAAAGACCATAAAAGAGCATAAATCTCATTTGCTCAGTACAATTCATGCATTATTTGATGGATATTATGATACATTACTTTGAGATGAGTTGTGCTGAATTTCAGGTGAAACAGGCATAAAAAATGGGTAGAAGACAACCAGAAGCTGGGCGTGTGAAACTGGCATGCCACTTGGGAGAAAACGCCACAAAAATGCACTGGCGTGGTATGCCAGGAGCTAGGCGTGGCATGCCAGTATTGAATTCAGGGGAAAACTCTAAGCATGCATGTGGGCGTGGCATGCCAGGGATTGGGCATGGCACGCCAGGTTGGGCGTGGCACGCCTAACCCATCAGCCACTATGGGCGTGCCACTTGAGTAAAGGGGCGTGGCACGCCAACTGACCACTCCAGGAAGAAACTTCACTATGGCATGCCACTTGGTATCGAAGGCGTGGCACGCTAGCTCCAAGAAGTCACTTAGGCATGCCACTCAAGAACCCAGGCGTTGCATGCCATGCTTGAGGAGTTCACAAATGTATGGGCGTGCCACTTGAGCAGCATGGCGTGGCACGCTAGTACAATAATCCAGAGAAGGGGCTGAAGGCAATTGAGGACTGGGCGTGCCACCTGAGGTCGAAGGCGTGGCACGATAACCTCTCAATCTCACTTAGGTGTGCCACTTGAGCAACCAGGCGTGGCACGCCAGTGAACAAAGAGACCAAAGCAAGGGCTGGGTGTGCTACTTGGTGTCGAATGCGTGGCACACCAACCCAAGCATCTCACATGGCGTGCCACTTGAAGGCTGAGGCGTAGCACGCCAGCTGCTGGAACCAAGGCAAAATCACGGGCGTGGCATGCCAGCCTCTAGGCGTGGCACGCTGGTATAAATTTCCAGAGAGGGTGAAGAAGGCCAAATACATGAGGCGTGCCACTTGGTGTCGAAGGCATGGCACGCCATCCACTATTCCTCACTTGGACGTGCCACTTGGATCGCAGGCGTGGCACGCCAGTGTCATTCAGAGAGCAAAGAAGCATTGGGGCCTGCCACTTGAGTTCGTGGCGTGGCACGCCAAACAGAGGACCATTTATTCACAAAGGGGCGTGGCACGCCAGACCCTGGGCGCACCACGCTAGTTCAACTTTCCAGAGAAGCTTGGCCAAGCATACAGCAAGGGCGTGGCACGCCAGACCCTGGGCATGCCACGCTAGTTCAAGTTTCCAGAGGCAAAGAGAAATAAAAAAAGGCTAGGGTGTGCCACTTGAGCTCGAAGGCGTGGCACGCCAAGGTTGTTAGTGAAGACGAGCGTGCCACTTGAAGGGGTGGGCGTGGCATGCCAAGCTAGAATTGAAGAGCACGTGACACACCACTGGAGCGCCAACCACACGCCAGCTGGGAAGTCACGCTTATTGAGCTTCTTTTCCCTCCAAAATGTAATTTTCCTTTTTCATTTTTTTAATTCTTTTATTTTTATTAGGAGTAGTATAAATACCCCCAAGGAGTACTAAAGAGGGGGTTAAGCAGTTAGTTTTAGATCTACTTTTACACTTCACTTTTGAGTACTTTTCTTTGAGCTATGAGTAGCTAACTTCCCTCTCATTGAGAGAGGGATCTCTGTTGTACTTGATGGATTGATAATAGTGAAATTCTTCTTCTCTTCATCTTCTCTTTGATTTGCTAGAAAGAATTTTGTTCTTAATGCTTAGTGTTCAATTATCTTCGAAAAGAGATTAAATGCAAAATGGGTTTCATGGGAACCTTGGGAAAGGAAACATGAAACCATGCTTGAAATCCCTTCTCACACTTGAGTAGAATCTGGGTTTTGGTGTTTGGATATGTGACATATAATCCTCCCTCTACTTGGACCTATGATGGTGTGTGGTATAATCAGGGACCAAGCATATCTCTCTTCATGAGCAATTAGACCAAGGAATTGGCTGTTGATCAAGATCTGAGAGATTAGGTCACCAAGGGATTGGGGCTCAATCAATCATGATTGCCAAGAGGTCAATGAGTTGCATGATTGAAGAGGATATAGGCTAGATTTGATCCAAAGAGACAACATCTCCTGATCTCAATGAATTTCCCCATTCTTATCTATCCCTTTTCTTTATAGCTTAATTTTACATTCAGCAATTCTCCATTCCCATTTACATTCAAGTCAATTATGATTCTGCACTTTACATTCTGCCATTTCCATTTCTGCACTTTATTGCTTTTCTTTATATTCTAGCCATTTACGTTTATGTCATTTATAATTCTATAAATTCACAATCTATTTGTTCCGCTTGACTAATTCATCAATCAATTAAAACTGCTTGAATTTGCCAATCTCTGTGGATACGATCCCACTCCACTGTGGGTTATTACTTGAAGATAATATTTGGTGCGCTTGCCAAAGAACGGATTTACCAATTTTTCGAATGGGGTGTGAAGTCGACTCCTCAAGTTTTATGGCGCCGTTGCCGGAGATTGGCTTAAATTTGACAGTGATTAAATTGATTGGAGAACTAGATTAAGCAATTTAAATTCCTTGTTATTTTATTTTCTTTTATTTAGCATCTTTTATTCTTTTCTTCTATCTCTACTCAGAGTTTTATTTCTTTCTTCTTTGATTATTTTAGTTATTCATCATCCATATTTTCAATCTTCTAACTGTTCGATTAATTGCATCAACAAAGCTAACCACTAATCTCAACAAGATTTTTCATACTGCACTTATTCTCTGCTGGTTATTTGCCAATTGTATGACAGATAGAAGAGGAGAGACTTCATCTCCCTTTGATAGTGAAATTGAGATGACCCTCCTTAGGCGAAGAAGAGAAGCAAGAGGCAAAGGCATAATTGGAGAGGAACTAGTGGAGAAAAATCTAGAAACCACCATGGAAGAAGAAGCACATAACCATGTTGAAGAGGAAGCTGGCAATCATGCTGGGTAAGAAAGGAGAGTCTTAGGCTCCTACATCAACCCAAACCTAGGAAATTGTGGCAGCAGTATCTTAAAGCCAACAATTCATGCTAATAATTTTGACCTGAAGCCTCAACTCATCACACTTGTTCAGAATAATTGCTCATATGGAGAAAGTGCCCAAGAAGACCCTAATCAACATCTCAACACATTCTTGAGGATATGTGATACTGTAAAGTCCAATGGGGTACCCCCTGACATCTACAAACTACTCTTGTTCCCTTTCTCACTCAGAGATAAGGCAGCAAAGTGGTTGAAATCATTTCTCAAGGATAGCCTAACTACATGGGAGGAGGTCGTGAACAAATTCCTTGCAAGATTTTACCCTCTACAAAGAATCAACAGGCTGAGAGCTGAGGTGTAAACCTTCAAACAACAAGATGGAGAAACACTCTATGAGGCATGGGAGAGATTCAAAGATCTGACAAGAAGATGCCCACCAGAAATGTTCAATGAGTGGGTACAACTACATATCTTCTATGAGGGGTATCCTATGAATCAAAGAAGGCCGTGGATCATTCTTCAGGAGGCTCACTCAACAAAAAAAAAATCATTGAAGAAGCCATAGATGTCATTGAGACTATAGCTGAATATTAGTATTTCTATGCTTCAGAAAGGACTCAGAAGAAAGGAGTGCTAGAACTAAACTCTGTAGATTCCTTGTTAGCTCAGAACAAGGCAATTGCAGCTCAAATAGCAGCCTTAACCAAGAGGATGGAGGCCAATCAAGCCTCAGTCTTTCAAGACCAAACTCCTCAACAAGAAGGGAATGCACCAGAATCTAAAGGTGACTGGGAACAAGCTAATTATGTGAATAACTCATCCAGACCACCATATGACCCACACTCTAAGACATACAACCCAGGTTGGAAGAACCACCAAAATTTTGGGTGGGAAAACCAACAAAACCACAACCAGGACCACAACAAAACTTATCCATCAAATCAGCATTCCACCCACAATCCCAACCATCAAACAGGGAACCATAAACCCTACTAACTCACAAAACACATCATACCATAGCAACCAACCCATACACAACAACCTCAATCAAGACACACCACCCTCAACTATGCAACCTTGTGAAATCAAGAGCAACTTTGAAAGGATGGAGGCCGCAATAGCACAACTATCATCATAGATTACAGGGGCAGTCTCCACCCTCATGGACAGACAAGCACAAACTGAAAGAACGATAGATGCTAATCTAGAAGAATACAGGTCAAATCTGAAAAATCAAGGCGTAGCAATCTCAAAGTTGGAAGCACAAGTGGGATTTTATCCAAGCAAATCCCACTTTCCACACACACATTTCCCAGTGACACCATGGCTAATCCAAGAGGGGAATGCAAGGCCATTACACTAAGAAGTGGAAAGGTTGTGGAGGAAGGAACCCCAAACAAAGACAACCATGAAGAAGAAGTTGCTGAAAAGTATGGGAATAAGGATGAAGAAGAGATCCCTGCTCCACCTCCACCAAAACTAGTCTTGAAGCCTTATGTGCCAAAAGCACCATACCCACAAAGACTGGGAAAAGGTGGGAAGGATGGCCAATTCTCTAAGTTCCTAGAGATCTTCAAGAAGCTCCAAATCAACATACCATTTGCTGAGGCATTAGAACAAATACCACTCTGTGCCAAATTTTTGAAGGAGCTTATAACAAGAAAGAGGAACTGGGAGGCAAAAGAGACCATAGTATTGACTGAGAAATGCAGCGTCATCATACAGAAGAAGCTGCCTCAAAAGCTGAAAGACCCAGGGAGCTTTCAAATCCCCTACATCATAGTGGATATCACTACTGAGAAAGCTTTGTGTGACTTGGGAGCTAGTATAAATCTCATGTCCCTAACCATGATGAGAAGGATGAAGATTGAGGAAGTTAAGCCAACAAGAATGGCACTTCAATTGGCTGACAGAACATTTAAGTTTCTACATGGGGTGGTGGAAGACTTGCTAGTGAAAGTGGGGAATTTCATTTTCCCTGCTGATTTCGTTGTGCTGGACATGGAAGAAGAGGCCAACACGTCAATCATCCTAGGAAGGCCATTTCTAGCTACTGCTGAAGCCATCATTGATGTGCAAAAAGGAGAACTAGTCTTGAAATTGCATGAAGAGAAAATGGTCTTCAACGTCTTTAAAGCAATGAGTTACCCCAAATAATCCATAGGAGAATGCATGCTGGTAGACACCATGGAACAGATAGTTCAAGGAGTCTTGGAAGAAGAACAATGTGAAGGAACCATTGAGATGGAACAAGCACCAGATGGAGAACCACCACAAGAAACCATGAGATATTCAATCATGCCAACTACCATAGACAACAAAGATGCAGAGGCACCAAAACTAGAGCTGAAACCCTTACCACCCAGTTTGAAATATGCATATTTGGGTGCCAACAACACTCACCCAGTGATCATAAATTCAAGTTTGAGTAAGGAACAGGAAGAGGAGCTTATCCAAGTGCTGAGACAACACAAGGATGCCATAGGCTAGACACTTGCAGATTTAAAAATGATCAACCCTTTAATGTGCATGCACAAAATCCTACTTGAAGAAGATGCCAAACCTTCAAGGTAGTAAAAAAGGAGGCTGAACCCAACTATGAATGAAGTGGTTCAGAAAGAAGTGTTGAAATTGTGGCAAGCAGGGGTGATCTACCCCATCTCAGACAGCCCTTGGGTAAGCCCGGTGTAAGTAGTCCCAAAGAAGGGAGGGATCATTGTTGTGGTAAATGAGAAGAATGAATTGATACCCACAAGGATAGTGACTGGATGGTGTATGTGCATCAACTACCGGAAACTCAATGAAGCCACCCGGAAAGATCACTTTCCCCTACCTTTCATGGACCAGATGCTTGAAAGATTGGCAGGACATGAGTATTATTGCTTCCTGGATGGGTATTCGGGCTACAATCAAATTGTTGTAGACACCAAGGATCAAGAAAAAACTTCATTTATTTGTCCATATGGTGTCTTTGCTTATAGGAGAATGCCCTTTAGATTGTGCAATGCACCTGCAACATTGCAAAGGTGCATGCTCTCCATTTTTTCAGACATGATTGAGAAGTTCATAGAAATATTCATGGACGACTTTTCTGTATTTGGGAACTCATATTTTGATTGCCTATTCCATCTTGCTCTTGTGCTAAAAAGGTGCCAAGAAATCAACCCGGTTTCGAACTGGGAGAAGTGCCATTTTATGGTAACTGAAGGGGTGGTTCTTGGTCACAAGATCTCAAAAGATGGCATAGAAGTGAACAAGGAAAAAGTGGAAGTAATTGAGAAATTACCTCCACTTTGCAATGTCAAAGCAATCAGAAGTTTTTTGGGACACGCTGGGTTCTATAGGAGGTTTATCAAAGATTTTTCAAGGATTGCAAAACCCCTTAGTAACCTACTTGTCTCAAATACTCCCTTTGTTTTTGATAGAGAATGCATGGTAGCCTTTGCTGAACTTAAGAAGAAACTCTCCTCTGCACCTATTATAGCACCACAAAACTGGGATCTTCCCTTTGAACTAATGTGTGATGCATCTGATTTTGTTGTTGGTGCTGTTCTAGGACAGAGGAAAGACAAGCTAGTACATGTTATTTACTATGCTAGCAAGGTCCTTAATGAGAATCAAAGGAACTATACCACCACGGAGAAAGAACTTTTAGCCATAGTTTTTGTTTTTGATAAGTTTAGATCATATCTTATTGGCTCAAAAGTAATTGTGTTCACTGATCATGCAGCACTCAAAAACTTGCTTACCAAACAAGAATCTAAGCCCAGACTAATAAGATAGATTCTGCTGCTCCAAGAATTTGACATTGAGATTAAAGATAGAAGCGGAGCAGAGAACAAGGTAGCTGACCACCTCTCAAGGATCCCACAAGAAGAAGAAATGCATCAAGTAGCAGTAAATGAGAGCTTTCCTGATGAACAATTGATGATGATTCGAGTAGCCCCTTGGTTTGCAGACATAGCTAACTTCAAGGCTATTGGAGAACTACCAACTAACATCAATAAGCACATGAGGAGGAAGCTAATCAAGGATGCCAAACACTACATCTGGGATGACCCCTATTTGTTCAAGAAGTGTGTTGATAGAATCCTAAGAAGGTGTATATCCTATGAAGAAGGGCAGGAAGTATTATGGCAGTGCCATGGATCTGCATATGGAGGTCATTTCAGTGGAGAAAGAACAGCAACAAAAGTGCTTCAATCTGGATTTTACTGGCCAACAATGTTTAAGGATGCTAAGGAATTGGTGTCAAGGTATGATGAATGCCAAAGAGCTGGTAATCTAACCAAGAGAAATGAAATGCCACAGCAATTCATACTAGAGCTGAAATTATTTGATGTATGGGGGATTGAGTTCATGGGATCCTTCCCAACCTCCTACTCAAATAGCTACATATTGGTGGCTGTTGATTATGTCTCAAGGTGGGTAGAAGCCATAGCCACTGCAACAAATGACAACAAAATTGTGATAAGCTTCTTGAGAAGGAACAACTTCAGCAGATTTGGAGTTTCCAGAGCTCTCATTAGTGATGGAGGGATACACTTCTATAACAAACAACTTGAGACACTCCTTCTCAAATATGGAGTCAAGCACAAAGTGGTAACTCCATACCACCTATAGACCAACGGGCAAGCTGAAATTTCTAACAGAGAGCTAAAACGAATCCTTGAAAAAACTGTTGGAAGCTCAAGAAAAGATTGGTCTAAGAAGATAGATGATGCACTATGGGCCTACAGGATAGCCTATAAGAATCCCATTGGGATGTCTCCATACCAACAGGTATATGGCAAGGCTTATCACTTACCAGTTGAACTTGAGCATAGAGCATTTTGGGCTCTAAAAATGTTAAACTATGATGAGCAAGCTGCTACAGAAAAGAGATTAATGCAACTCAATGAGTTGGAGGAGTGTAGAAATCAAGCATATGAGAATGCAAAAATCTACAAAGAGAACACAAAAAGGTGGGATGACCAAAAGATAGCAAGAAAGGAGTTCTCTGAAGGACAGAAGGTGCTACTCTATAACTCAAGACTCAAGTTCTTCCCGGGGAAACTTAAGTCTCGATGGTCAGGACCTTTCACCATACTCAAGGTGTTTTCCTATGGTCATGTAGAGCTCATGGAGGACAAGACTCAGAGAATTTTTACTATCAATGGCTATAGACTCAAACACTACTTGGGAGGCTCCTTAGAGGAGCAGAGAGTAAGCTACAAGCTCAACTAAAGATGAAGGAATGTCAAGCTAGTGACAATAAAGAAGCGTTAGTTGGGAGGCACCCCAACACCTTATCCTTTTTGAATTATTGCTTTTCTTAGAAGTAGTTTAAAATCTATTGCTTTAGATAGTTTAATTTTCAGTCTCACATTTATGTTACATTACCAAATTAGGATTAGATTGCAATAGTAGGTTAGAAAGTTTGATATTAGCTTTAGTAGTTAGAATATTCTTACACTCTTCTATTTCTCTCTATTCTGGAATTGCAACTTGATGAAGGCATGACCAATGATGAGTAAATGGGCTGAGAACTTGCTAAATTGCTAAGTTTGGTGTGGCCATTCACCCACTTAATCTAGGCTTACAACCAATTAGTAGCATGATTTTGAAGAGTAAGTCAAGAGGTTAAGTTTGGTGTGGCCACCACCAAAGATCACCTAGCAAGCGCAAGTTACCCAATTTGAAAGCACTTAATGTTTTGGGTAAGAACATGAACGTGGTCTAATGAGTTCAGAGGAATTGGAATCAAAAGAAAATGAAAAGATTGGTGTTATTCCATTCTTATGAACACGTTAAATACACAATGATGGAACCAATTTATTAAGATGCCAAATGATTAAGTTTGGTGTCCAAGGGACACCCATCAGTTGCAATCCAAACTACTCTTGATGAGAAGAAATGTGAAGGGGTTCTTTTGTCATTACTAATGGGTTTTAGTTTCAATTTCAAGAGAGAAGTGATGCCAGGGAATTTTGGCCAGTTTTGCTGACCTTTTCTTTACTATTTTTAGGGTAGTTTAATGCATTTCCTTAGGAAATAAGCTAGTTTTGGGTAGATATTCACTTACATCTTGATTCAAGCATACATTGTGTATTTTACATGATTTCATGAGAATTTTGCATAAATTTAAAGACAAATTGGATGTTGCATTTCCCATGACTTGGACTAGAACTTTGATGCACTTTATTGCTTGATTTCAGGACAAAGGAAACAAAGAAGAACCACGTTAGTGGCTATGTTAGTTACACTAACGTTAAAACTAACGTGGAATGGGAGTAACTTGCAAAGTTAATGAGAAAAAGTGATTGCCAATAACGCTCTTGAAGCCATCATTGCTCACGTTAAGAGTCACGTTAACTAAGTTAACGTGAACTCTAGCGTGGAAGAAAGGAAATGGAGCCAACGTTAGTGACACTTAACATTATCACTAACGTTGGACCAAGCTCATAAGTGGCCACGTTAGTCACCACGTTAACTTAGTTAACGTGGCCTCTAATGTTAAGAAGAAAGGGGGGAAGCCAACGTTAGTGACATTCAACATTATTACTAACGTTGGCCAAGTCACATTAAGCCACGTTAACTCCTACGTTAACCTAGTTAACGTGGAAGCTAACGTGAGAAGACAAAGTGTTTGACAACGTTAGTGACACCAAACATTGTCACTAACGTTGGAAGGAACCCACACAAGCCCCAATAAGCCACGTTAACTCCCACGTTAACTTAGTTAACGTGGAAGTTAACGTGAAGAAGGGAGGTGACGCCAACGTTAGTGACACCCAACATTGTCACTAACGTTGGAAGGAGCCCACACATGCCACCATGAGCCACGTTAACTTAGTTAACGTGGAAGCTAACGTGGATAAGGGAATGATGAGCCAACGTTAGTGACACTCAACTTTGTCACTAACGTTGGAGATGGCTAGCATGGCCACGTTAGAAGCCACGTTAACCTAGTTAACGTGGACTCTAACGTAAGAAATAGGGGGACATTGGAACGTTAGTGACAATGGTAAGTGTCACTAACGCTCTCGAAGATTGGCAAGCCTACGTTAAAAGAGCCACGTTAACTAAGTTAACGTGGACTCTAACGTAGGGAAGGGGGGAGACTTCTCAACGTTACTGGGAAAGGTAAGTCCTAGTAACGTGTGCGAAGGGTATAGAGGCAATGTTAGTGGCAACGTTTGTGCCACTAATATTGAAGTTAACGTGGCTCTTACATGGGTGAGGAACGTTAGTGAAAAAGGTGATTGTCACTAACGTTCTCGAACCTATATTTTCACTGAACTTTAACACCACTAACGCCCGGAGCTAAAGTCTCTGCCCACTTCACACTTTCTCTCTGCAAGTAAAGCCAAGCCTAATGAAGAAGAGAACTGCTTCAAACTCAAGATCCAACGGCCCATACCCAAGACTTGAAGAGCCAACTAGAAGAATAGAAGGGTAGTATATATAGGAGTAGCTTTGAATTAAAAAGGGAGTTGGAAATTATAGGGAGCCTCTGAGCATAGAATTACTCTCTATATTTACTTTCTCTGCACTTCTAGTTTCATCATGTATTCTCCATCTTTGTTTTCATTTTCCAGAGCTATGAACAACTAAACCCCTTTCGTTGGGTTAGGGAGCTCTGTTGTAATTTGATAGATCAATACTAGTTTTCATTATTCTTCTTCTATATTTTCTCTTGATTTTACTTGAAAGCTTTCGATCTTCATCCAATTGGGTAGTTATCTTGGAAAAAAAGCTATTCATACTTGGATCTCTTCTGAACCTTGAAAGAGGAATGAAGAGATAATGCTAGAAATGCTTTCTCATGCTGGACCAAATTGGGTTTGGATGGATATATGACTATAATCCTCTCAACACTTGATTTGGGAAATGCATGTGGTATAATCAGTGACCATACTTCATCTCTTCTCATGAGCAATTGACCAAGGAATTAGCTATTGATCAAGATTTGAGAGATTGAATTACAAGAAATTGTAATTCAATTACTTAAGATTGCCAAGGAGATCAATGAGTGCATTGATTGAGGAAGAGATGAAAATGAAATTGATCCGGAGAATGCAACAACTCCTAAGCCCAATGAACTCCCCATTTCTGATCTTACCCATTCTCTTTAATATCTGTCATTTACTTTTATGAGCAATTACCCATTTAAGATTCTGCAATTTACTTTCCGTCATTTACGTTCAGCTCTATTTCTAGCATTTACTTTTCTGTTATTTACTTTCCCGCCATTTAATTTTCTACAATTCTCAACTCAAATTCTGATTCGCTCAACTAGAACATTCCTCTAATTAAAGTGGCTTGATCAATCAATCCTTGTGGGATTCGACCTCACTCTATTGTGAGTTCTTACTTGACGACAAATTCGGTACACTTCCCGAAGGAAATTTATTATGAGACAAGTTTTTCGTGCATCAACTTTATGGCGCCGTTGCCGGAGATTGATTGTGCATCAACAATGATTAAATTGAAGGATAACTAGATTGAGCATTTTATTTTTTGTTTGATTTAATTTTCTGTTAGAGTCATTTACTTTCTGTTTTAGTTAATTTCTTCCCTTCCCTCTACTTTTTCTTTGTTATTTACCATTCATTTCACTAACCCACTAACTGTTTGATATATTGCATCACTCACACTAACAGTAATTCTAACAGATATACTTTCTGCACCTATTCTCTTTGGTTGTATGACAGGGAGAAGAAGCGGGGCTTCAACTTCCTTTGATTCTGAACCTGAGAGAACCTTCCTTAGACTAAGGAGAGAGGCAAGACAAGAATGTGTAGTTGGTGCTGAAGAAGAGGAGGAACACCTTGAGGAATACTTTGAACCAAACATGGAAGAAAACATGGAAAACCATCGTGAAGAAGAAGCTCACAACCATGGCGGAAGAGGACGAGCAAATCATGCTGGGGAGGATAGAAGAGTTTTAGGCTCTTACATCAATCCAAACCCAGGAAACTGTGGAAGTAGCATTCAAAAGCTAACCATCCATGCCAACAATTTTGAACTAAAACCACAGCTCATCACCCTTGTTCAGAACAACTGTTCGTTCGGAGGAAGTGTCCAAGAAGACCCCAATCAATATTTAACCACCTTCCTGAGAATATGTGACACAGTGAAGTCTAATGGTGTTCATCCTGACGCCTATAGACTGCTCTTATTTCCATTCTCACCCAAGGATAAGGCAGCCAAGTGGCTGGAGTCTTTCCCGAAGGAGAGCTTGACAACTTGGGAATATGTGGTGAACAAATTCTTAGCAAGATTTTACCCCCTCAACGAATCAATAGGCTGAAAGCTGAGGTCCAAACTTTCAGGCAACAAGATGGTGAGACTCTATATGAAGCATGGGAGAGGTTTAAGGACCTAACAAGGAGGTGTCCACCAGATATGTTCAATGAATGGGTGCAGCTGCACATTTTCTATGAAGGGCTCTCTTATGAGTCAAAGAAGGCCGTAGACCATTCATCCGAAAGATCTTTGAACAAGAAGAAGACCATTGAGGAGGCCATAGATGTCATTGAAACAGTAGTAGAGAACAACTACTTCTATGCTTCCGAAAGAGGGAACACAAGAGGAGTGATAAAGCTAAACAATGTAAATGCTCTGCTGGCTCAGAACAAGCTCATTACCCAGCAGCTGGCTGACCTCACCAAGAAGATGGTGAGGAAGCAAGTAGCAGCAATCACCACTTCATCAACAACCCAAGAAGGAGTGAATGAAGAAGCAGAGGGAAGTCAGGAGCAAGTCAACTACATTGGGAATTCACCTAGGCAAAACCATGATCCATACTCCAAGACCTACAACCCTGGATGGAGGAATCACCCAAACTTTGGGTGGGGAAATCAACAAGACCAAAGCCTTGATCAAAGACGCCAAAATCCCAACAATGCAGCTCACCAACATTTCACATCTAGGCCATATCAACACTCCCATAACAACACCTCTCCACATCCACATCAAAACCAAAATAACTTACCTCATTCTTCCACCTCTGATCCCAATCTACAATCTTTGGATGACAGACTCTCAAAGATTGAGAATCTACTTGAAGGCATAGGCAAGGAGATTCAAGATAGTAAAGCGTTCCGAGAAGAAATAATGTCCAATATACAGAATCAGGATGCTGCCATCAAGAAACTGGAGACACAAATTGGCTACTTATTCAAGCAAATTCCAAGCCACAACCTTCGCAGCAAGACTAGCTCAACACAAAGGGAGGAGTGTCAGGCTATCACCCTTAGGAGTGGGAAGGAACTGAAGAAAACCCCCCAGAAACCACAAGAAAAGGACTCAGATAAAGAGGAAGAAGAGCAGGATGGAGCTCAAGTTCCTTATCTGAGTTCACAAAAAGGGAAAGGAGTACTGAAGCCAGACATACCAAGAGTCCCATATCCTCAGCAATTAAAGAAGAAGGGGGATGACAACCAGTTTTCGAGATTTTTGGAAATCTTCAAGAAACTACAAATCAACATACCCTTTGCTGAAGCAATAGAACAAATGCCACTCTACGCCAAGTTTTTAAAGGAGCTAATGACTAAGAAAAGAAGCTGGAAGGACAACGAGACTGTGATATTAACCGAAGAATGTAGTGCTATCATTCAGCACAAACTACCCCAGAAATTGAAGCATCCCGGGAGTTTTCAGATCCCTTGTATTATAGGGAAAATCACAGTGGAAAAGGCTCTTTGTGACTTAGGAGCCAGCATCAATTTGATGTCGGTAGCTATGATGAGAAAGATGAAGATTGAGGAAGCTAAACCAACAAAGATGGCCTTATAATTGGCAGACCGATAGTTCAAGTTCCTGCATGGCGTCGTAGAAGATTTGCTGGTGAAAGTGGGAGATTTTATCTTCCCAGCAGACTTTGTAGTGATGGACATGCAGGAGGAAGCCAAGGCTTCCATCATCCTGGGAAGGCCAATCTTGGCCACTGGTAGAGCTGTCATTGATGTACAAAAAGGAGATCTCACCCTGAGATTACACAATGAAAAGATGACGATCAATGTGTTCAAAGCCATGAGTTACCCACAAGAACAACTGGGGGAATGTATGAGGTTGGACTCACTTGAAGAGGAGGTGCAAGAAAGTTTTGAAGAAAAAGAGTGTGAAGAACCCGAAAGAATAATAAAAGAACAGTGTACATCAAGTGAAGAGGTTGCAACAACAGAAATTGGCACACCAGGTGCACCAAAGGAAGAGAACGAAAAGTCAGAAGCACCTAAACTTGAACTTAAAGCACTGCCACCCACTCTCAATTATGCATACTTAGGAGAAAATGAAAATTACCCAGTGATCATAAGCTCATACCTCAGCAAAGATCAAGAGGATAAACTGATCAAAGTACTGCGACAACACAAGGATGCCATTGGTTGGACACTTGCTGACCTGAAGGGGATAAGTTCGGCCATATGCATGTACAAGATACTGTTGGAAGATGATGCCAAACCATCCATTCAATCCCAAAGGAGGCTGAACCCAATCATGAAGGAAGTGGTACAGAAGGAAGTTATGAAGTTATGGCAAGGGGGGTAATTTACCCAATCTCAGACAGCCCCTGGGTTAGCCCAGTGTATGTCGTCCCAAAAAAGGGAGGAATTACCGTGGTTCCCAATGAGAAAAACGAACTAATTCCTACAAGGACAGTTACAGGATGGCGGATGTGCATAGACTACAAGAAGCTCAACGAAGCTACACGAAAAGATCATTTCCCCCTTCCATTCATGGATCAGATGTTGGAAAGACTTGCAGGGCACGCATATTATTGTTTTCTCGACGGTTATTCAAGATATAACCAAATAGTGGTTGATCCCAGAGATCAAGAGAAAACCTCATTCACTTGCCCATATGGAGTGTTTGCCTACAGGCGCATGCCATTTGGGCTATGTAATGCACCAGCGACTTTCCAACGCTGCATGCTTTCTATCTTTTCAGATATGATAGAAAAATTCATTGAAGTTTTTATGGATGATTTCTCGGTATTCGAAGATTCCTTCTCTAGTTGCCTACATCACCTCGCCTTGGTATTGAAAAGATGCCAAGAAACCAATTTGGTCTCGAACTGGGAGAAATGTCACTTTATGGTGACAGGAGGAATAGTCCTTGGTCACAAAGTTTCTAACCAAGGCATTGAGGTTGACAGAGCTAAAGTAGAACTTATTGAAAAACTGCCTCCACCCAGTGATGTCAAGGCAATTAGGAGCTTTTTGGGGCATGCTGGTTTTTACAGAAGGTTTATTAAAGATTTTTCAAAGATAGCCATGCCCTTAAGCAATCTCCTTGTATATGATACACCATTTATCTTTGATGAAACATGCATGTTAGCCTTTGAAAATTTAAAAATGAGGTTGTCTTCTGCTCTTATCATTTCCCCACCTGATTGGAATTTACCGTTTGAATTGATGTGTGATGCATCTGATTTTGCAGTTGGGGCAGTGTTAGGACAGAGGAAAGACAACTTAGTCCATGTGATATACTATGCTAGCAAAGTCCTTAATGATACTCAAAGAAATTATACCACTATCGAAAAGGAGTTACTAGCAATAGTTTTTGCATTTGACAAATTTAGATCATACCTCATTAGTGCTAAAGTGATTGTTTTTACAGATCACACAGCACTTAAATATTTGTTTGCCAAGCAAGAATCAAAACCAAGACTAATAAGATGGATCTTATTGCTGCAGAAATTCAATATTGAAGTCAGAGACAAGAAAGGAGTGGAGAACAAGGTAGCAGATCACCTATCCAGGATTCCGCATGATAAAGATGGAACACCTGATACAAGTGTGAACGAGTTCTTCCCTGATGAGCAGTTGATGATAGTTCACAAAGCACTATGGTTCGCAGACATTGCCAACTTCAAGGCAACTGGGGCATTGCCTCCAGAGACCAATAAACATCAAAAAAGGAATCTCATGAATGATGCAAAGTACTTTGTCTGGGATGAGCCATATCTATTCAAGAAGTATTCAGATGGAATCCTTAGAAGATGTGTTTCGGAAGAAGAAGGACGAGAGGTCCTATGGAATTGCCACGGCTCATGCTATGGAGGCCACTTTGGAGGGGATAGAACTGTAGCTAAGGTGTTACAAAGCGGATTCTTTTGGCCCACCCTTTTCAAGGATGCCAAAGAACTAATAAAGAGCTGCAATGAATGCCAAAGATCTGGAAACTTGCCCAAAAGAAATGAGATGCCACAAAATTTTATCTTGGAACTGGAATTGTTTGATGTGTGGGGAATCGATTTCATGGGACCATTCCCAACCTCATATGCAAACAAGTACATCTTGGTAGCAGTGGATTATGTTTCCAAGTGGGTAGAGGCTATTGCAACCCCAACGAATGATAACAGGGTAGTCATGAACTTCCTCAGGAAGAATATCTTTAGCCAGTTTGGAGTCCCACGAGCACTCATCAGTGATGGAGGGAGCCATTTTTGTAACAGACCACTAGAAGCTCTTCTCCTACGATATGGGGTAAAACACAAGGTAGCCACACCTTACCATCCCCAAACAAGTGGACAAACTGAGATATCCAACAGAGAGCTAAAGAGGATTCTGGAAAAGACTGTGGGTGCATCAAGAAAGGATTGGTCGAAGAAGCTGGATGATGCTCTTTGGGCATACAGAACAGCATTCAAAACACCACTTGGAATGTCCCCATATCAACTAGTGTATGGGAAAGCTTGTCATTTACCATTGGAGCTGGAACACAAAGCTCTCTGGGCTATCAAGATACTAAATTTTGACAGCATTGCTGCTGGTGCAAAGAGGATATTGCAGCTGCAAGAGATGGAGGAATTCAGGTCACAAGCCTATGAAAATACCAAGATGTATAAAGAGAAAGCAAAAAGAAGACATGACCTGCATCTTGCACCAGGAGTTTCGAAAAGGGGCAGCGAGTACTCCTTTACAATTCCAAATTGAGACTATTCCCAGGAAAACTCAAATCAAGGTGGTCCGGACCTTTTCTTGTCACAAAAGTTTCGCCATATGGACACATCGAAATCATGGATGAAGGTTCAGAGAGGACTTTTACAGTGAAAAGACAAAGACTCAAGCATTATCTAGGCAACATGGGGGAAAACCCCAGAGTAAATTACCATCTCAAGTAAAGGAGGAACCGTCGAGATAGCGACGATAAAAGAGCGCTCTGTTGGGAGGCAACCCAACCTCAGGTAGTTTCCTTTTCGTCTTTATTTCAATAAGGATCACAAGTTCTTTCCCCTGTATTGCGAGGAGCTAAGTTTGGTGTTCCACACCAAAACAATTTAAGAGTGAAAGTGTGATTCTAAGTTTGGTGTTCCACCAAAGACATTAGTTAGAATTACACCCCACTCCCAAAACACATTGCTAGCTCCAACCAATCAAGGGAAACCACTTAGATGTAGTTAGACTTTAGTAATAATTGTTTTGTTAACAACAAGATATGAGGTTCTCTGCATATATGCAATGTTTGTAATGGGCAAGGAACTAAGTTTGGTGTTCACACACCAAATTAAGTTCAAAAGCCAGAAGCATACATGCAAGCTAACTATGTCTCAAGTGCTTTGGGAACAAGCAACTTTCAATAACTTTGCAGGAATCTTATGAGGAAATGGTGCACCTTCACCCAAGAAAGTGAAGTAGCAAGGACTAGGATGATGACAAAGAAAGAGGGCAACTAGAAATCATCACCCGAAGGTTGCATTGTTACTTAATTCCATTATACTCAGAATTGTTGAAAATTGGAAGTCCGAATGCACTTTTGGTTAATAGTTACTCGTAGTTGGAACCTTTTTCAATTCTGTCTCTTAAGTTTTTGTGTTGAAGAGGTCTCTGTGTGCTGGTCTTTATGTCACCGCATCCTTACTTTGCTTACTTGTATGCTTGTCCCTTTAAATTAAATGAAAAGAGAATGAGTGTTTTTAAAGACCAGAGAGGAGTTCATACTATGGAATAAGTTCATGAGTTTATGGTATAGTCATAAGTTAGCTAAGTTGGTTCAACCATAAGGTGGGAGGACAACTATCTGTCATGAATACTATGCTTGAGACACACCCCATGAGACTAGCTAAATAAGAAGATCGGGTAAAGTATATTTTTTGTCCCTGAAGTTTGGCAAAAGTTTCAAAAATACCCTTAAGTTTTATTTTGTTTCAATTTTGTCCTAGAAGTTTTCGATTTGCATCAAATATACCCCCGACGGCTAAATTTTCAAAAAATTTAAGACCAATCTAACAATAATGTATGAAAATGATGCTTGATTTGCTTATGTTGTAGGGTTGTTCTTATGAAATTGTTGTTGAATTGGTCTTAAATTTTTTGAAAAATTAGCCGTCAAGGGTATATTTGATACAAATCGAAAATTTTTGGGACAAAATTGAAACAAAATAAAACTTAGGGATATTTTTGAAATTTTTGTCAAACTTCAGGGATAAAAAGTATACTTTACCCTAAGAAGATCCTAATAAGAAAAAGGGAAAGAACAATCAAAGTTGAGGAATAAAAGAAAAAGAACAAGCAATAAGGCTAGGCACCAATGGTTTTTAATCTTGAGGCATATGTCTGTGGTGCTCCTGTGTGAGGGATCTACTTGGATGAATAAGCTCTTAGGGGTGCCTTATCACTTGGTAACTTGGGTTAACTAACTTCGGATTATCAGCTGAAAGTCCACTATCAAGAGTAACCCTCAATACAGAGCATTTAGTAACCCAAAGAGGTGCTGGACACCAAGGTCTCAAGAAAAGAAAATAAATAAACTTTATTCCTGTGGTGTGTATGTATGGGGGAGAGACTTGAGCAAGTAAGTCCTTAGGGGTGCTTCAACACCTAGCACCTTGAACCAACTGGTTCGGGAGTGTTGGCTAAAAGCTTATTTTAAAGAGTTGCCCCCTTACAGAGCACCTAGCTTAAGAACAAAAATAAGCCCTGAAATGACAACAAAAGGATCAATGAATAAAAGTCTCATGGGATGCAATCACAGTGAGTATTCTAGGACATGATAAAGGTCTGAAAGCCAGGAATGAACCTAAGTTGCTATGCATGAAACCACCGTAAAACCAGGGACATGACTTCCACAAGAATGACTCATTTCTCTTGGCATTCCATTCATCATTCTCTTGTTCCAGTACTTGCTTAGGGACAAGCAAGCTTTAAGTTTGGTGTTGTGATGCCAAGGCATTTTGGCCAGTTTCACTGACCTTTTTTTTACTGTTTTTAGGGTAGTTTAATGTATTTCCTTAAGAAATAAGCTAGTTTTGGGTAGATATTCACTTACATCTTGATACAAGCATACATTGTGCACTTTACATGATTTCATGAGGATTTTGCATGAATTTAAGGACAAATTGGATGTTGCATTTCTCATGACTTGGACTAGAACTTTGATGCACTTTATTGCTTGATTTTGGGACAAAGGAAGCAAAGAAGAACCACATTAGTGGCTATGTTAGTTACACTAACGTTAACACTAACGTGGAATGGGAGTAACTTTCAAAGATAATGAGAAAAAGTGATTGCCAATAACGCTCTCGAAGCCATCATTGCCCACGTTAAGAGTCACGTTAACTAAGTTAACGTCAACTCTAACGTGGAAGAAAGGAAATCGAGCCAACGTTAGTGACACTAAACATTATCACTAACGTTGGACCAAGCTCATAAGTGGCCACGTTAGTCACCACGTTAACTTAGTTAACGTGGCCTCTAACGTTAAGAAAAAAGGGGGGAAGCCAACGTTAGTGACATTCAACATTATCACTAACGTTGGCCAAGTCACATTGAGCCACGTTAACTCCCACGTTAACCTAGTTAACGTGGAAGCTAACGTGAGAAGACAAAGTGTTCGACAACGTTAGTGACACCAAACATTGTCACTAACGTTGGAAGGAAGCCACACAAGCCCTAATAAGCCACGTTAACTCCCACGTTAACTTAGTTAACGTGGAAGTTGGTGCACGAAATTGTGATGTCCAGGCTCGAACAATCCCTGGCAACGTGAGCAACTTGGTGCGCGTAATCGTGATTACACACTCATAATTTGTCACAACTTCGATACAACTAACCAGCAAGTGCACTGGGTCGTCCAAGTAATACCTTACGTGAGTAAGGGTCGAATCCCACGGAGATTGTTGGTATGAAGCAAGATATGGTCACCTTGTAAATCTCAGTCAGGCGGATATAAAATAATTATGGAGTTTTCGAATAATAAATAAAAGAATAGGGATAGAGGTACTTATGTAAATCATTGGTAGGAATTTTAGATAAGCGAATGGAAATGCTTTTCGTTCCTCTGAACCTCTGCTTTCCTGCTATCTTCATCCAATCAGTCTTACTCCTTTCCATGGCTAGCTTTATGTGATACATCACCACTGTCAATGGCTACTTTCGGTCATCTCACGGGAAAATGATCCAATGCCCTGTCACGGCACGGCTAATCGTCTGGAGGCATCACCCTTGTCAATGGCTTCATCTTATCCTCTCAGTGAATAATATGCTCAGCACCCTGTCACGGCACGGCTATTCATCTGTCGGTTCTCGATCATGCTGGAATAGGATTTACTATCCTTTTGCGTCTGTCACTAACGCCCTGCAATCGCGAGTTAGGAGCTCGTCACAGTCATTCAATCATTGAATCCTACTCGGAATACCACAGACAAGGTTTAGACCTTCCGGATTCTCTTGAATGCCGCCATCATTCTAGCTTACGCCACGAAGATTCCGGTTAGGAGATCTAAGAGATACTCATTCTAGCTTATTTCATATAGAACAGAAGTGTTTGTCAGGCACGCGTTCATAAGGGAGAAGGATGATGAGCGTCACACATAATCATCACCTTCATCACGTTCTTGGGTGCGAATGGATATCTTAGAAGAGAAATAAGGAGAATTGAATAGAAAACAGTAGTACTTTGCATTAATTCTTTGAGAAACAGCAGAGCTCCACACCTTAATCTATGGAGTGTAGAAACTCTACCGTATGAAAATACATAAGTGAAGGTCCAGGCATGGCCGTATGGCCAGCCCCTATGGTCTAAGAACAATGCGTTCAAAGATGATCCTAAGATCCTGAGATGATCAAAAGATGCCTAATACAATAGTAAAAGGTCCTATTTATAATAAACTAGCTACTAGGGTTTACATGAGTAAGTAATTGATGCATAAATCCACTTCCGGGGCCCACATGGTGTGTGTTTGGGCTGAGCTTAAGTGTAGCACGTGCAGAAGCCATTTCTGGAGTTGAACGCCAGTTTCTGTGCCAGTTTGGGCGTTCAACTCTGGTTTTGGATCCTTTTCTGGCGCTGGATGCCAGATTTGGGCAGAAGGCTGGCGTTGAACGCCAGTTTACGTCGTCAATTTTTGGCCAAAGTATGGACTATTATATATTGCTGGAAAGCCCTGGATGTCTAATTTCCAACGCAATTGGAAGCGCGCCATTTCGAGTTATGTAGCTCCAGAAAAGCCACTTTGAGTGCAGGGAGGTCAGAATCCAACAGCATCAGCAGTCCTTCTTCAACCTCTGAATCTGATTTTTGCTCAAGTCCCTCAATTTCAGCCAGAAAATACCTGAAATCACAGAAAAACACACAAACTCATAGTAAAGTCCAGAAATGTGAATTTAACATAAAAACTAATGAAAACATCCCTAAAAGTAACTAGATCCTACTAAAAATATACTAAAAACAATGCCAAAAAGCGTATAAATTATCCGCTCATCACAACACCAAACTTAAATTGTTGCTTGTCCCCAAGCAACTGAAAATCAAATAGGATAAAAAGAAGAGAATATACTATAAATTCTAAACTATCAATGAAACAGAGCTTCAATCATATGAGCGGGACTTATAGCTTTTTGCCTCTTGAATAGTTTTGGCATCTCACTTTATCCATTGAGGTTCAGAATGATTGGCATCTATAGGAACTTCAGATTTCGAATAGTGTTATTGACTCAGCTAGTTCAGTATGATGATTCTTGAACACAGCTTCTTTATGAGTCTTGGCCGTGGCCCTAAGCACTTTGTTTTCCAGTATTACCACCGGATACATAAATGCCACAGACACATAATTGGGTGAACCTTTTCAGATTGTGACTCAGCTTTGCTAAAGTCCCCAATTAGAGGTGTCCAGGGTTCTTAAGCACACTCTTTGTTTTTGATTTGGACCTTGACTTTAACCGCTCAGTCTCAAGTTTTCACTTGACACCTACACGCCACAAGCACATGGTTAGGGACAGCTTGGTTTAGCCGCTTAGACCAGGATTTTATTCCTTTAGGCCCTCCTATCCACTAATGCTCAAAGCCTTGGGATCCTTTTTATTTGCCCTTGCCTTTTGGTTTTAAGGGTTATTGGCTTTTTCTGCTTGCTTTTTCTTTTTTTTTTCTTCTAAACTTTTTTTTTTTTCGCCCTTTTTTTTTTTTCTGCAAGCTTTGTTCTTTGCTGCTTTTTCTTGCTTCAAGAATCATTTTTATGATTTTTCAGATTATCAAATAACATGTCTCCTAGTCATCATTCTTTCAAGAGCCAACATATTTAACATTCTTAAACAACAACTTCAAAAGACATATGCACTGTTCAAGCATACATTCAGAAAACAAGAAGCATTGTCACCACATCAATATAATTAAACTAAGTTCAAGGATAAATTCGAAACTCATGTACTTCTTGTTCTTTTGAATTAAAACATTTTTCATTTAAGAGAGGTGATGGATTCATAGGACATTCATATCTTTAAGACAAAGTTACTAACTACTAATGATCATGTAATGAAGGCACAAACATAGATAAGCACATAACATAGAAAACGAAAAACAGAGAAAGCAAAAACAAGGAATGAATCCACCTTAGTGATGGTGGCGTTTCCTTCTTGAGGAACCAATGATGTCCTTGAGCTCTTCTATGTCTCTTCCTTGTCTTTGTTGCTCCTCCCTCATTGCTTTTTGATCTTCTCTTATTTCATGAAGCATGATGGAGTGCTCTTGATGTTCCACCCTTAGTTGTCCCATATTGGAACTCAATTCTCCTAGGGAGGTGTTGATGTGCTCCCAATAGTTTTGTGGAGGAAAGTGCATTTGAGGCATTTCCGGAATCTCATGGTGATGAGCTTCATACGCCTCTTGAGCTCCATGAGTGGGCTCTCTTGCTTGCTCCATCTTTTTCTTAGTGATGGGCTTTTCCTCTTTAATGAGGATATCTCTCTCTATGTCAATTCTAGCTGAATTGCATAGGTGGAAAATGAGGTGAGGAAAGGCTAACCTTGCCATGGTGGAGGACTTGTCAGCCACCTTGTAGAGTTCTTGAGGTATAATCTCATGAACTTCCACCTCTTCTCCAATCATGATGCTATGGATCATGATGGCCCGGTCTATAGTAACTTCAGACCGGTTGCTAGTGGGAATGATTGAGCATTGAATGAACTCCAACCATCCTCTAGCTATAGGCTTGAGGTCCAATCTTCTTAGTTGAACCAGCTTGCCTTTGGAGTCAATCTTCCATTGAGCTCTTTCTACACATATGTCCATAAGGACTTGGTCCAACCTTTGATCAAAGTTGACTCTCCTTGTGTAGGGGCGTGCGTTCTCTTCCATGTATGGCAAGTTGAACGCCAACCTCACATTTTCCGAACTAAAATCTAAGTATTTCCCCCGAACCATTGTAACATAGTTCTTTGGATCCGGGTTCTTACTTTGATCATGGTTCTTGGTGATCCATGCATTGGCATAGAACTCTTGAACCATTAGGATGCCGACTTGTTGGATGGGGTTTGTTAGAACTTCCCAACCTCTTCTTTGAATTTCATGTCGGATCTCCGGATACTCATTTCTTTTGAGTAAAAAAGGGACCTCAGGGATCACCTTCTTCTTGGCCACAACATCATAGAAGTGGTCTTGATGTGCTTTGGAGATGAACCTTTCCATCTCCCATGACTCGGATGTGGAAGCTTTTATCTTCCCTTTCCCTCTTCTAGAGGATTCTCCGGTCTTTGATGCCATCAATGGTAATGGAAAAACAAAAAAGCTATGCTTTTACCACACCAAACTTAGAATATTGCTCGCCCTCGAGCAATAAACAAAAGGATAGAAGAAGAAGAAGAAATATGGAGAGGGAGGGGGAGATGAGGTTTCGGCCAAGAGGAGTGTAGAGGGGTGTGTTGTGTGAATTTGATGAAGAATGGAGGGCTTTATATAGGGAAGGGAGGGGGGGTATTGGTTCGGCCATATGGGTGGGTTTGGGTGGGAAATTGGTTTTGAATTTTGAAGGTAGGTGGAGTTTATGAGGTAGGTTTATAGGGAAGAGTGGATGGATGTGAGTGGTGAATAGGTGATTGGGAAGAGAGTTTGAGGTGATTGGTGAAGGGCTTTTAGGGAAGAGTGTTTATGGGGTTGTGTGAAAGAGAGTGGTGAGAAGAAGTGAGTGGAGGTATGTGGGGATCCTGTGGGGTCCACAAATCCTGAGGTGTCAAGGCATTTACATCCCTGCACCATTAGGCATGTAAAAATGCCTTTGTATCCAACTCTGGGCGTTCAACGCCCATTTGTGTGCCATTTCTGGCGTTGAATGCCAGAACCATGCCTGTTCTGGTGTTCAGCGCCCAGAAGCTGCCCATTTTGGGCGTTCAGCGCCAGAACCATGCTCTGTTCTGGCGCTGAACGCCAGACAGATGCTCCTCCAGGGTGTGATTTTTCTTCTGCTGTTTTTGATTCCGTTTTCAATTTTTCTATTTATTTTGTGACTCCACATTATCATGAACCTAAGAAAACATGAAAAACAATAAAAATAAGAATTAGATACACATTGGGTTGCCTCCCAACAAGCGCTTCTTTAATGTCAATAGCTTGACAGTGGGCTCTCATGGAGCCTCACAGATGTGCAGAGCTTTGTTGAGACTTTCCAACACCAAACTTAGAGTTTGGTTGTGGCCTCCCAACACCAAACTTAGAGTTTGACTGTGGGGGCTCTGGTTGACTCTGCTTTGAGAGAAGCTTTTCAAGCTTCCTCTCCATGGTTGCAGAGGGAGATCCTTGAGTTTTGAATACAAGGGAGTTCTCATTCCATTGAAGGACTATTTCACCTCTGTCAACATCAATCACAGCTCTTGCTGTGGCCAGGAAAGGTCTTCCTAGGATGATGGATTCATCCTCTTCCTTTCCAGTATCCAGGACTATGAAATCAGTAGGTATGTAAAGGCCCTCAACCTTTACTAATACATCTTCTACTTGTCCATAAGCATGTCTTCTTGAGCTGTCTGCCATCTCTAGTGAGATTTTAGCAGCTTGCACTGCATAGATTCCTAGTTTCTCTATTACAGAGAGGGGCATGAGGTTTATACCTGAACCAAGGTCACACAGAGCCTTAAAGATCATGGTGCCTATGGTACAAGGGATTATGAACTTTCCAGGATCCTGTCTCTTCTGAGGCAATGTCAGTTGATCCAGATCACTTAGTTCATTGATGAACAAGGGAGGTTCAACTTCCCAAGCATCAATGCCAGATAATTTGGCATTCAGTTTCATGATTGCACCAAGAAACTTGGCAGTTTGCTCTTCAGTAACATCCTCATTCTCTTCAGAAGAGGAATACTCATCAGAGCTCATGAAGGGCATAAGGAGGTTCAATGGAATCTCTATGGTCTCTAGATGAGCCTCAGAGTCCTTTGGTTCCTCAGAGGGAAGCTCCTTATTGATCACTGGACATCCCAGGAGGTCTTCCTCCTTGGGATTCACGTCTTCTCCTCTCCTCACAGGTTCGGCCATGGTGCTTATGTCAATGGCCTTGCACTCTCCTTTTGGATTCTCTTCTGTATTGCTTGGGAGAGTACTAGGAGGGATTTCAGTGATCCTTTTACTCAGCTGGCCCACTTGTGCTTCCAGATTTCTAATGGAAGACCTTGTTTCATTCATGAAACTTACAGTGGCCTTAGATAGATCAGAGACTAGATTTGCTAAATTAGAAGCATTTTGTTCAGAGTTCTCTGTCTGTTGCTGAGTTGATGATGGAAAAGGTTTGCTATTGCTAAACCTGTTTCTTCCACCATTATTAAAGCCTTGTTGGGGCTTTTGATCCTTCCATGAGAAATTTGGATGATTTCTCCATGTTGAGTTATAGGTGTTTCCATAAGGTTCACCTAAGTAATTTACCTCTGCTATTGCAGGGTTCTCAGGATCATAAGCTTCTTCTTCAGAAGATGCCTCTTGAGTACTGTTGGATGCAGCTTGCATTCCATGCAGACTCTGAGAGATCATATTGACTTGCTGAGTCAATATTTTATTCTGAGCCAATATGGCATTCAGAGTATCGACCTCAAGAACTCCCTTCTTCATAGGCGTCCCATTGCTCACAGGATTCCTTTCAGAAGTGTACATGAACTGGTTATTAGCAACCATGTCAATGAGTTCTTGAGCTTCTGCAGGCGTTTTCTTTAGGTGAATGGATCCACCTGCAGAAGTATCCAATGACATCTTAGATAACTCAGACAGACCATCATAGAATATATCCAGGATGGTCCATTCTGAAAGCATGTCAGAAGGACACTTTTTGGTCAACTGTTTGTATCTTTCCCAAGCTTCATAGAGAGATTCACCTTCTTTCTGCCTGAAGGTTTGAACATCAGCTCTAAGCTTGCTCAGCTTTTGAGGAGGAAAGTACTTGGCTAAGAAAGCCGTGACCAGCTTATCCCAAGAGTTCAGGCTGTCTTTAGGTTGAGAATCCAACCATAATCTAGCTCTGTCTCTTACAGCAAAAGGGAAAAGCATGAGCCTGTAGACTTCAGGATCTATTCCATTAGTCTTAACAGTATCACATATCTGCAAGAATTCAGTTAAGAACTGAAAAGGATCTTCAGATGGAAGTCCATGAAACTTGCAGTTCTGCTGCATCAGAGAAACTAATTGAGGTTTCAGCTCAAAGTTGTTTGCTCCAATGGCAGGAATGGAGATGCTTCTTCCATGTAAATTGGAATTAGGTGCAGTAAAGTCACCAAGCATCTTCCTTACATTATTATTATTTTCGGCTGCCATCTCCTCTGCCTGTTCGAAAATTTCTGAAAGGTTATCTCTGGATTGTTGTATTTTAGCTTCTCTTAATTTTCTCTTCAGAGTCCTTTTAGGTTCTGGATCTGCTTCCACAAGAATGTTGTTATCCTTGCTCCTGCTCATATGACAAGGAAGAATGGACAGAAAAATAATAATAATAATAGAGATCCTTTATACCACAGTATAGGGATCCCTTTGTGAGTGGAAGAAAAGAGGGGGAGACAAAGCACGTGATGTAAAAGAAGAAATGCAACTGTACGAATGGAAGAGATGTGAGATGAGATGTTAGGATATGAATGAATAAATAGAATAGGATGGGGGAGGTATAATTTTCGAAAATTATTTTTGAAAAGGAGTTAGTGATTTTTGAAAATGGTTTTTGAAAAATTGTTAGTAATTTTCGAAAATTAAGTTTTAAAAATTAAAATAATTAATAAATTAAAAAGAAATTTTGAAAAAGGGGAGAGATATTTTCGAAAATGAGAGAGAGAGAGTTAGTTAGGTGGTTTTGAAAAAGTTAAGAAACAAACAAAAAGTTAGTTAGTTAGTTGAAACAAATTTTGAAAAGATAGGAAGTTAGGAAGTTAGAAAAGATATTTTGAAATCAAATTTTGAAAAAGATAAGATTAGAAGATATTTTTGAAAAGATATGATAGAAATTAGTTTTTGAAAAAGATTTGATTTTTAAAATCACAATTAATGACTTGATTCATAAGAAATCACAAGATATGATTCTAGAACTTAAAGTTTGAATCTTTCTTAACAAGTAAGTAACAAACTTGAAATTTTTGAATCAAAACATTAATTGATTAGTTATTTTCGAAAATTTTATAAAAAAATAAGAAAAAGATTTTTGAAAAATATTTTTGGAATTTTCGAAAATAACTAAGAATTTTGAAAAAGATTTGATTTTTGAAAAAGATTTTGAAAAAGATAAGATTTTCAAATTGAAAATTTGATTTGACTCATAAGAAACAACTTGATTTTAAAAATTTTTGAAAAAGTCAATCCAAATTTTCGAATTTGATGAGAGAAAAAGGGAAAGATATTTTTTTTTTTTGATTTTTGAATTTTTATGATGAGAGAGAAAAACACAAAAAAATGCAATGCATGAAATTTTTAGATCAAAACATGTGATGCATGCAAGAATGCTATGAATGTTAAGATGAACACCAAGAACACTATGAATGTCATGATGAACATCAAGAACATATTTTTGAAAAATTTTTAATGCAAAGAAAACATGCAAGACACCAAACTTAGAATTCTTTAATGCTTAAGCACTAAGAATTCAAGAATGCATATGATAAACATGAAAAGACACAAAACAAAAAATCATCAAGATCAAACAAGAAGACTTACCAAGAACAACTTGAAGATCATGAAGAACACTATGAATGCATGATATTTTCGAAAAATGCAAGATGCATATGCAAGTGACACCAAACTTATAACATGACTCAAGACTCAAACAAGAAACAGAAAAATATTTTTGATTTTTATGATTTTCTAATTTTTTTTTTTGTTATTTTTCGAAAATTAATTGAAAAAGGAAAATAAGGATTCCAAAATTTTTAATATGAATTCCAGGAATCTTGCCATGTTAGTCTAAAGCTTCAGTCCAGGAATTAGACATGGCTCACTAGCCAGCCAAGCTTTCAATGAAAGCTCCAGTCCAAAACACTAGACATGGCCAATGGCCAGCCAAGCTTCAGCATGTAATTCAGACATGACACGCCTGACATACCCTACAGTCGTGTAAGAGCTGATGGTTGGAAGCCTCAGTCCAAAAGAATTTAGACATGGCTTTACAGCCAGCCAGGCTTCACATGCTTCATGAAACACTAGAATTCATTCTTAAAAATTTTGAATAGATATTTGAAAACATTTTTATTTATATTTTTTTTTTTCGAAAACAGATGAGAGATTTTTGAAAATATTTTTGAAAAATTTTTGAAAAGAAAACAAAAATAAAATTACCTGATCTGAGCAACAAGATGAACCGTCAGTTGTCCAAACACGAACAATCCCCGGCAACGGCGCCAAAAACTTGTGCTGTTGCCGGATCAAAAGGGAATCTGGCACTGATGTTACCGGACCAAAAGCTTGCCGAAAACTCAAACAATCCTCGGCAACGGCGCCAAAAACTTGGTGCACGAAATTGTGATGTCCAGGCTAGAACAATCCCTGGCAACGTGAGCAACTTGGTGCGCGTAATCGTGATTACACACTCATAATTTGTCACAACTTCGATACAACTAACCAGCAAGTGCACTGGGTCGTCCAAGTAATACCTTACGTGAGTAAGGGTCGAATCCCACGGAGATTGTTGGTATGAAGCAAGCTATGGTCACCTTGTAAATCTCAGTCAGGCGGATATAAAATAATTATGGAGTTTTCGAATAATAAATAAAAGAATAGGGATAGAGGTACTTATGTAAATCATTGGTAGGAATTTCAGATAAGCGAATGGAGATGCATTTCGTTCCTCTGAACCTCTGCTTTCCTGCTATCTTCATCCAATCAGTCTTACTCCTTTCCATGGCTGGCTTTATGTGATACATCACCACTGTCAATGGCTACTTTCGGTCATCTCACGGGAAAATGATCCAATGCCCTGTCACGGCACGGCTAATCGTCTGGAGGCATCACCCTTGTCAATGGCTTCATCTTATCCTCTCAGTGAATAATATGCTCAGCACCCTGTCACAGCACGGCTATTCATCTGTCGGTTCTCGATCATGCTGGAATAGGATTTACTATCCTTTTGCGTCTGTCACTAACGCCCTGCAATCGCGAGTTAGGAGCTCGTCACAGTCATTCAATCATTGAATCCTACTCGGAATACCACAGACAAGGTTTAGACCTTCCGGATTCTCTTGAATGCCGCCATCATTCTAGCTTACACCACGAAGATTCCGGTTAGGAGATCTAAGAGATACTCATTCTAGCTTATTTCATATAGAACAGAAGTGTTTGTCAGGCACGCGTTCATAAGGGAGAAGGATGATGAGCGTCACACATAATCATCACCTTCATCACGTTCTTGGGTGCGAATGGATATCTTAGAAGAGAAATAAGGAGAATTGAATAGAAAACAGTAGTACTTTGCATTAATTCTTTGAGGAACAGCAGAGCTCCACACCTTAATCTATGGAGTGTAGAAACTCTACCGTATGAAAATACATAAGTGAAGGTCCAGGCATGGCCGTGTCGCCAGCCCCTATGGTCTAAGAACAATGCGTTCAAAGATGATCCTAAGATCCTGAGATGATCAAAAGATGCCTAATACAATAGTAAAAGGTCCTATTTATAATAAACTAGCTACTAGGGTTTACATGAGTAAGTAATTGATGCATAAATCCACTTCCGGGGCCCACTTGGTGTGTGTTTGGGCTGAGCTTAAGTGTAGCACGTGCAGAAGCCATTTGTGGAGTTGAACGCCAGTTTCTGTGCCAGTTTGGGCGTTCAACTCTGGTTTTGGATCCTTTTCTGGCGCTGGATGCCAGATTTGGGCAGAAGGCTGGCGTTGAACGCCAGTTTACGTCGTCAATTCTTGGTCAAAGTATGGACTATTATATATTTCTGGAAAGCCCTGGATGTCTACTTTCCAACGCAATTGGAAGCGCGCCATTTAGAGTTCTTTAGCTCCAGAAAATTCACTTTGAGTGCAGGGAGGTCAGAATCCAACAGCATCAGCAGTCCTTCTTCAACCTCTGAATCTGATTTTTGCTCAAGTCCCTCAATTTCAGCCAGAAAATACCTGAAATCACAGAAAAACACACAAACTCATAGTAAAGTCCAGAAATGTGAATTTAACATAAAAACTAATGAAAACATCCCTAAAAGTAACTAGATCCTACTAAAAACATACTAAAAACAATGCCAAAAAGCGTATAAATTATCCGCTCATAAGAAGTTAACATGAAGAAGGGAGGTGACGCCAACGTTAGTGACATGCAACATTGTCACTAACGTTGGAAGGAGCCCACACATGCCACCATGAGCCACGTTAACTCCCACGTTAACTTAGTTAACGTGGAAGCTAACGTGGATAAGGTAATGATGAGCCAACGTTAGTGACACTCAAATTCGTCACTAACGTTGGAGATGGCTAGCATGGCCACGTTAGAAGCCACGTTAACCTAGTTAACATGGACTCTAACGTGAGAAATAGGGGCACATTGGAACGTTAGTGACAATGGTAAGGGTCACTAACGCTCTCGAAGATTGGCAAGCCTACATTAAAAGAGCCACGTTAACTAAGTTAACGTGGACTCTAACATAGGGAAGGGGGGGACTTCTGAACGTTACTGGGAAAGGTAAGTCCCAGTAACGTGTGCGAAGGGCATAGAGACGACGTTAGTGGCAACGTTTGTGCCACTAATGTTGAAGTTAACGTGGCTCTTACTTGGGTGAGTAACGTTAGTGAAAAAGGTGATTGTCACTAACGTTCTCGAACCCATATTTTCACTGAACGTTAACACCACTAACGCCTGGAGCTAAAGTATCTGCCCACTTCACACTTTCTCTCTGCAAGTAAAGCCAAGCCTAATGAAGAAGAGAACTGCTTCAAACTCAAGATCCAAAGGCCCATACCCAAGACTTGAAGAGCCAACTAGAAGAACAGAAGAGTAGTATATATAGTTGCAGCTTTGAATTAAAAAAGGAGTTGGAAATTATAGGGAGCCTCTGGGCATAGAATTACTCTCTGTATTTTCTTTCTCTTCACTTCTATTTTCACCATGTATTCTCCATCTTTGTTTTCATTTTCCAGAGCTATGAACAACTAAACCCCTTTCATTGGGTTAGGGAGCTCTGTTGTAATTTGATGGATCAGTACTAGTTTTCATTATTCTTCTTCTATCTTTTCTCTTGATTTTACTTGAAAGCTTTCGATCTTCATCCAATTGGGTAGTTATCTTGGAAAAGAAGCTATTCATACTTGGATCTCTTCTGAACCTTGAAAGAGGAATGAAGAGATCATGCTAGAAATGCTTTCTCATGCTGGACCAAATTGAGTTTGGATGGATATGTGACTATAATCCTCTCAACACTTGATTTGGGAAATGCATATGGTATAATCAGTGACCATACTTCATCTCTTCTCATGAGCAATTGACCAAGGAATTGGCTATTGATCAAGATTTGAGAGATTGAATTACAAGAAATTGTAATTCAATCACTTAAGATTGCCAAGGAGATCAATGAGTGCATTGATTAAAGAAGAGATGAAAATGAAATTGATCCAGAGAATGCAACAACTCCTAAGCCCAATGAACTCCCCATTTCTGATCTTACCCATTCTCTTTAATATCTGTCATTTACTTTTATGAACAATTACCCATCCCCATTTAAGATTCTGCAATTTACTTTTCGTCATTTACATTCAGCTCTATTTCTAGCATTTACTTTTCTGTTATTTACTTTTCTGCCATTTAATTTTCTACAATTCTCAACTCAAATTCTAATTCGCTCAACTAGAACATTCCTCTAATTAAAGTTGCTTGATCAATCAATGCTTGTGGGATTCGACCTCACTCTATTGTGAGTTTTTACTTGACGACAAATTTGGTACACTTACCGAAGGAAATTTGTTATGAGACAAGTTTTCTGTGCATCAAGAAGATGGGGTCCTCATTGTGAACAACTCGCAAAGCAAGGAAGTCAAGGTGTACTTGCACTATGGAACTCAACACACGCAGAAGACACAGTGAGATAAGAGTTGGCGCCTCTTCCCACGCTAGGCGCCACTCCCCAAGTGGGAAAATATTTAACCCTTTTTATTTCCCACCTTTCGAACCACACCATTCACACCTTATAAAAGCGTCACCTCCCCAACTCCTCTCACACTTCAAAACCCCAATCACACATGAAAAGCATACATACACCCTTCATCTTCCTTTCTCTTTTCACCTATTACTATCTCTCATACCCTATTTTCTTTCTTCTTTTTCTTGATTGGGACAATCAAGTCCTAAGTTTGGTGTTGGAGCAAAACCTTGTTTTGCTTGCCCTCTCTTGCAACCCCCATTTTTTCACAACCTCAAACACACTCTCTCAACCTAATGGCACCACCAAAAAGCTCAGCCTCAAAGAAAAGAAAAACCAAGGAACTAACCTCTGGATCCTCAAGCTCTTTCAATGGCTACAAGTTCCTCTCCGCATTCAACCAAAATCAATTCTATGGTTGGGTGAGTGAGAGGGAGATCATTCCAGAAGTTGGGTTCCAACTAGGGAGGAATGAGCACCCTAAAATCAATATTAAAATGAACAGCAGGGGTTGGTCACTCTTATGTAACCCACCAAGGAAGGTGGTGGAGAGCTTAGTGAGGGAATTTTATGCTAACAATGTGCCTTAACCAGTACAACACTATGGCTACATTAGCTATGTAAGGGGGAAGTCCATTGACTATAGTCCCTTTAGTATAGAAAGGATGCTAATGGTGAAGAGGACAAGCTCCACCCAGAGCTATGAAGAAAGAATGAAGCAGTAAGATCCTGGGTTTGATGAGATCCTGAATGAAATTTATATGCTGAATGTGCATTGGATAAATGATAAGGATGGGATACCCAACCAATTGAGAAGAAGACATTTGAGCCCCCAAGCTAGAGGGTGGCTAGAATTTGTGAGGAGGTCCCTAATCCCCACATCCAACACTTCAGAGGTGACCAAGGAGAGAGCTGTGCTCATATATAGCATCATGAAAGGTGAGAATGTCAACGTGGGGGAGATGATTGCCAACAACATCAACAAAGTTCTGAAAAGTTGATAAACCACTATTTTATGGTTTATATTGTGTTTAATTGTGTGGTTTTATCATGATCTTTATCCACTTATTCATTAAATAAGCATGCATTTATAATTCCATCCTAAAGTTATTATTTGATTGAAAACTTGCTTCCTAGGGACTTTAATTATGTATTTTATTTCTCCTTTATTCCATTCGATGCCGTGATCTGTGTGTTAAGTGTTTCAGGCTTTACAGGGCATGAATGAGTTGGAGATTGGAGAGGAAGCTTGCAAAAATGGAAAGAACACATGAAATTGAGGAGATGACCAGCGAGAAGTGATGCGGCCGCATGGATGACGCGACCGCGCGGCATGGAATAGCACGAGGGACGCGGCCGCATGGATGACGCGACCGCGTGGCAAAGTAGAAAGCCGAATGACGCGGCCGCATAGATGACGCGACCGCGTGACATGCGCAATCTGCATAATCTGCAGAATCGCTGGGGGCGATTTCGGGCCCTATTTTTACCCGGTTTTCGGCCCAGAAAAGCATACTAGAGCCAGAGAACATGCAGAAACCAACAACAAAATTCATTCCGCATAGTTTTAGTTTTTAGATATAGTTTTCCTCTCCTCTAGGTTTTCTCTCTACACATTCATAGTTTTTAGGATTTGTTATGTTCATTGTTTTTGCATTGGGATATTGAGAAGAGTTATTGCCTCATCAAGACTTCGACACTCTAGTTCGTTTTCTTTACATGTCTCTTACTCTTCCATGTTCCTTAATTTACTTAATTTTACTGTTGGATTATTTTAGCATTTGTTAATACAAGAATCACTTTTATTTTTGATTGATCTTTTGATCATTATTTATAATGTCTTTCTTTAATTCCTTCTCTTATGTTATGAATTTTACATTTACAATGAGTGAGTAGTCCCCTAACTTGATGGGGAGTTGATTGAAAGAAACCCTTGAAATTCCATTTCCATTAAAAGGCACAGACACTGCAGAAGACACCACTCCTATTCCATTTCCACAACTTGCAAAGAAGCCCAGGAAGCATCTGGAACTTGATCCAAATATGGTAGAGATATTCAAAAAGGTTGAGGTAACTGTTCCCCTTTTTGATGTTATTCAACAGGTACCTAAATATGCAAAGTTTCAAAAAGATTTATGTATACATAAGGATCAAATTAATGAATTAGAAACTATTCCTTTAGGAAGTTCCATATCTGCTTTAATGGGAAGTTTACTTGAAAAGTGTAGTGACCCAGGTCCTTGTATAGTTAATTGTACTATTGGTGGTGTGATAATTTCTGAATGCATGTGTGATTTAGGAGCATGTGTAAGTATAATGACTTTGTCTATATATGATGTTTTGAGGCTCCCTCCCTTAAAAAGGTCGGCAGCTTGTTTTGTGTTAGCAGATAAAAGCATTATTACAGTGGTTGGAGTTGCTGAAGATGTACTAGCAGGCATTAAGGGACTCACGTTCCCACTGATTTTTATATCCTAGAAATGCCCCAAAATGACTCAGACAAGCCATCATCAATCCTACTCGGAAGACCATTCCTGAAGACCTCAAAGTTTAAATTAGATGCTTTTTCAGGAAACATACTCTTTTGAAATAGATGGCAGAGTAGTAATCTTCAATTTGAATGGAGTTATGAAGCATGCTCAAGAGGATCATTCTATCCTCAAGTGTGACATCATAGATGAAACCGTGGCTGAAGTCCATCAGGAAGAATTTGAAGAGAAACACACAGGACAAGGTCCAACTGTGGGGACACTCTCAGAGGACAATGACAGTGCCTTACCACTGTTACCAGCTCCAGACAACCCAGAGCCTGAACATGATCAGAAGTTAGAATTAAAACCCCTTCTCCCACACCTCAAATATGCTTACCTTGAAGACGGGCAGAAGTTTATGGTTATCATTGCAAGGGAACTCACTTCTCAACAGGAAGAGCAGCTACTTGGTTTGCTGAGGAGGAACAAGAAGGGAATTGGTTGGATTTTGGCAGACATAGTAGGCATAAACCCTCAACTCTGTGAGCATAGAATATTTTTAGAAGAGGGAGCAAGACCTGTCTGTCAACCCCAGAGAAGACTGAATCCCACTATCCTAGAGGTTGTCAAAAAGGAAGTGACCAGACTACTAGAGGCAGATATCATCTATCCCATCTCAGACAGTGAATGGGTAAGCCCAGTACAAGTGGTACCAAAGAAGTCTGGAGTCACTGCAGTAAAGAATGAGCATGGAGAGCTCCTGACAACCAGAATTCAGAACGCCTGGAGGGTCTGCATTGACTACAGACGCCTCAACCAAGCAACACGTAAGGATCACTATCCTCTCTCATTCATTGATCAAATGCTGGATCGCCTGTCAGGTAAATCGCATTATTGTTTTCTAGATGGTTACACAGGTTATTTCCATATTCATATAGCTCCTGAGGATCAGGAAAAGACCACTTTTACATGTCCTTTTGGGACTTATTCTTACAAGACAATGCCCTTTGGCTTGTGCAATGCACCCTCTACTTTCCAAAGGTGCATGATGAGTCTTTTCTCTGATCTTATTGAGGACTGTATGGAAGTTTTTATGGATGATTTTAGTGTTTATGGCGATTCCTTTAGCCTTTGCTTAGATGGATTATTTAGAGTATTAGATAGATGTGTTAGTACAAACCTGGTATTAAATTTTGAAAAATGCCACTTTATGGTTAAACAAGGGATTGTACTAGGACATGTTTTGTCTAATACTGGCATTTCTGTAGATCCAGCAAAGGTGGATGTTATTTCTAGTTTACCTTACCCCTCTTCTGTGAGGGAGGTCCGTTCTTTCCTTGGCCATGCAGGTTTTTACAAGAGGTTCATTAAGGACTTCAGTAAGGTAGCACTTCCCTTATCCAGGCTACTGCAGAAAGATATTGAGTTCGAGTTCAGTGAAAATTGCAAACAGGCGTTTGATAAGCTGAAGGCTGCACTGACTCAAGCTCCAATTGTGAGAGGGCCAGACTAGAGCCAACCATTTGAAATAATGTGTGATGCTTCCAACCATGCAGTAGGAGCAGCACTGGCTCAACGTGAAGGTAAGGATCCTTTTGTTATTGCTTACGCGTCTAAAACTTTGGATGCCGCTCAGTCGAATTACACTACTACTGAGAAAGAGCTTCTTGCTATTGTTTTTGCTCTGGATAAATTCCGAGCCTATTTACTTGGTACTAAAGTAGTAGTGTATTCAGACCACGCAGCTCTAAAGTATTTATTATCTAAAAAGGAGTCCAAACCAAGGCTTATACGTTGGATACTACTATTACAAAAATTTGATTTAGAAATTAAGGATAGGAGTGGTAACCAGAATTTAGTGGCAGACCTCTTGAGTCGCGTTGAGCACATTACAGATGAATCCACTCCTATAGCCGATAATTTCCCATTTGATAACTTGCAAGCAGTATCTGAGATAGTCCCTTGGTATGCACCTGTAGCTAATTATATAGTTAGCCGCACCTTTCCTCCAAATTTTTCTAAGCATCAAAGGGACAAGCTGAAAAGCGAGTCTAAATATTATATATAGGATGACCCATATTTATGGAGATGTGGAGCTGACCAGGTAATTAGACGGTGTGTGCCTCAATCAGAATTCCAGTCCATCTTAGAGGCCTGCCACTCATCTGAGAGTGGAGGACATTTTGGCCCTCAAAGAACTGCTAGAAAAATCTTAGACTGTGGATTCTGGTGGCCTACTCTTTTTAAGGACGCTGCTGAATTTTGTAGATCTTGTTTTCCATGCCAGAAATTTGGTAATATATCCAGGAGGGATGAGATGCCTCAACAGATTATGCTTTTCTGTGAAATTTTTGATGTTTGGGGCATTGACTTCATGGGTCCATTTCCAAATTCTAATGGTTATTTCTATATATTGTTAGCTGTGGATTACGTTTCTAAATGGGTGGAAGCAATTCCTACCCGCACGGATGATGCTAACATTATTGTTTCCTTTGTGAGAAACAATATTATTTGTCGCTTTGGATCACCACGAGCAATCGTGAGTGATCAAGGCACCCTTTTTTGTAACAGGACTCTAACAGGACTAATGAAGAAGCATGGGATAATTCATAAAGTTGCAACAGCCTACCATCCTCAGACTAATGGGCAAGCTGAGGTGTCAAATAGAGAGATAAAGCGTATCTTGCAGAAGATAGTCAAACCTCATAGAAGAGACTGGAGCACCAGGCTACAAGATGCACTCTGGGCATACAGAACAGCATACAAAACACCAATTGGGATGAGTCCTTTCCGCTTAGTTTATGGAAAAGCTTGTCATCTCCCTGTTGAAATAGAGCATAAAGCCTTTTTGGCAGTAAAAGAATGCAACATGGGAATTGAGAGAGCCGGAGCCAAAAGGAAGTTGCAACTGCAGGAACTGGAAAGCCTTCGCCTAGAAGCTTATGAGAACTCAAGACTATATAAGGAGAAGATGAAGGCTGTACATGATCAGCACATCAAGAGGAAAGAGTTCCAACCTGGGGACTTAGTCCTCCTTTACAAGTCTCGACTGAGGCTCATGCCAGGCAAGTTGAGATCGAGATGGGAAGGTCCATACAGAGTAGAGAAGGCCGAACTGTACGGAGTTTATCACCTAAGCCATCCTTCAAGCTCTGAAGTTATCAAAGTTAATGGACATCGTCTAGAGCTGTACCATGGCGAGAAGCTGAAGAAGAACAAGGAGCTCGAGATCTTCCTCTTGGAAGATCCCCACATAGCCGAAGACTGACCTAGTGGAGCGTCCAACATACGGACGTTAAAGCAAAGTGCTAGGTGGGAGACAACCCACCATGGTATGATCGTTCTTTTCCTTATTTTTAATTTTCTTATTCAATAACTCTTCTCTTCATTAGTACACTTCGTGCATCTGCATTCACATATTTTTAATTAAAAAAAAAATCACCACGCGACGCGACCGCCTCGTTGACGCGTCCGCGTCGCAGGGAGCTGGGAGACAATAATAATATGAACAGAGAGTTACGCAGGAGCAGGGCTGGAGGCGTGCCAATGGCACAAACCGTCCCACGCGACCGCGTCGCTGACGCGACCGCATCACATGGGAATAATGGCCTCCCACGCAACCGCGTGCCCCACGCGGCCGCGTGACCTGAATTTCGACGTAACAAGGGTGCACAGCCGAAAGTTGTGCTAGAGTGGTGCTGGACTGGCGCTGGAAGCGCAGTCCCTCTCACGCGATCGCGTGCCCCACGCGACCGCGTCATATCCCCATGATGGCCACTCACGTGATCGCGTCGACCACGCGACCGCGTCACCCAATATTTGGCAATTAATGATTTTGAACAGAGAGTTGTGCGAGTGCGAGGCTGCCCTCGCGCCAGTGACATAAAACGGGTCACGCGACCGCGTGACCGACGCGACCGCGTCATTGAGTTTAAGCGCAAGTCGCGCGACCGCGTGCCCCACGCGACCGCATCGATTGCGCCGCACAGTTTTCCTAATTTGCCAATTATCATATCTTTTTCTCCCCAAATCCTATTTTCACTTTTCCCTCCTTATTTCTTCTCCCTCCCTTCCTCCCTTCTTCCTTCTTTCCCACTTTTTACACTTTCTCTCTCTCTCACCTCCATTAGCAAGGTTTTTCTTTTTCTTCTCTCCTTACTTTTCTATTTTTCTTCTTATTTTTATATGTTATCTTCTTTTCTTTTCTTTTTACCTTCATTATTCCAATTCTCTTTTTCTTTCTTTTTCCTTTTTACTTGGTGTTCTCAATTTATGTGAGTCATTATTTATTATTATATGCTTGTGGATTGTTGTAAATTCATTTGACAATTATACATTGCTTTTTAGGGGATTACTTGCATGTTCCAATTTTTATTTTCAAGAGCCTCTTCTACATGCATGCTATGTGTTTATGAAAAAGCCCATATGACATTATGAACTTCTCTATATTTTTCTACTCTAATATTCAATGCTTGCTTTTCACAATTTCCCTTTACGATTTTATTAATTGAAATTAATTGTCAATACAAACGTGATGGTTTGTTACGAGTGATGTTTGATCTATGCTACTCATGCCCTTTGCCGGCATGCCAATAAACACCTTGCATTCACTTGTCATCATATGCACTAGCTATTTTCCATTAATGAATTTTCACATGTACTCATGAGAGTGTGTTAACTTCATTTACCTTTTAATGTGCATTTATAACCATCCTTTTCCGTTCTCTTCCTTGCTCTATGATAAACCCATATTTTATGATATATTTTGTGCTTAAATTGAGTGATTTATTCAATCCTTCACCCACTTATTCATATTAATTGCATGATTTTACTTCTCCTTCCTTATTATGTGATGTATGTGAAAAACATGTTTCCTATGCTTAAAATTAATTATTTTAATTACCCTTATTATCATTCGATGCCGTGATTAGTGTGTTGAGTAGTTTCAGATCTTCTAAGGCAGGAATGACTCAAAGGATGCAAAGGAAACATACAAAAAATGGAAGGAAAGCACAAAACGGAGTTTTTGGAGAAACTAGCATCCACGCGATCGCATGGGCGACGCGGACGCATGCCAAGCGCGAATCAACAGCGACGCGGCCGCATGACTGACGCGACCGCGCGCCTTAAGGAAAATACATATGACGCGGCCGCATGACTGACGCGACCGCGTGACAAGAAAAGCTCCGAATGACGCGACCGCGTGACCCACGCGGACGCGTGACAGAGGCCACGCACCAGAAATTACAGAAAATGCTCCCAGCAATTTCTGAAGCCCTTTTTGACCCAAATCCAAGTCCAGAAGGCATAGACCAGAGGTTATGAAGTGAGGGAATGCATCCATTCAAAGGGAGCTCGCCAATTTAGTTACTTCTCATGATTTAGATTTAGTTTGGAGAGAGGTTCTCTCCTCTCTCTCTTAGGATTTAGGATTTCTCTTAGTTTTAGGAGTGACTCTCGATCCCAAGTTTAATGTTCCTTTACTTTAAGCTTCCCTTTCACTTTTATTCATTCCATTACTTTAGTTGATTATTTACATTTGCCATTTAATTTATGAATTCTTCTATGTTCCAAATTATTTGAATTAATGTTATTTTAGGTATTTCAGTTTATTATTGCTTTCTTTTATTTATGTCACCATTGCTTTCAATCTGAAGACATTTTTATTCCAGCAAATTTACTTTTTTCCCTTTTGGTCTTGGTTAAGAAATCAGTAACTCAGGAATTATCTTAGCTCAACATAATTGATAACTGTTATCTTTGCTAATTGAATTGACTTTCAATAATCCCAATCTTTTCTTAGGAAATAAATAGGATTCGAAGGTCAAACTAATTAATCCCTTGACTTTCCTTTGCTTTAGCAAAGGTTAACTAAGTGGAATTAAGATTCAATCTTCTTTATTATTGAGAAGGGTAACTAATTTGGACTTCCAATTTCTCATCCCTTGCCAAAAGTTTGCTTTACAGTATTTATTTATTTTAATTGCTATTTAAATTATTTGTCATATTTGTTCCTCATTCTTGAAACCCCGAATTTACAATCTCCATAACCAATAACAAGAACATACTTCCCTGCAGTTCCTTGAGAAGACGACCCGAGGTTTGAATACTTCGGTTAACAATTTATTTAGGGGTTTGTTACTTTTTACAACGAAAACATTTGTATGAAAGGACTTTTGAAGGTTTAGAAACTATACTTGCAACGAGGATTTATCCGCAAATTTCTAGACCACGCAAAAGTTCTCTCGTCAAAATGGCGCCATTGCCGGGGACCTGCTAACGTGTGCCTTATTATTGGTTATTGTAAATATTTTTCTTTTACTTGTTTATTTTTTCTGTTTTTCCTTTTTAATTTTATTTGCTACTATGAACTCTCACCCTTCTCGCTTTGAGTTTGGTTCTAACTTTGTTCAAGGAAATAGAAGTTACAGCAGGAATATGCATCAAGGTCAGACCAATCAAGGATGGATGGAGCCAAGAGGATCTAATCAACCCTTTAGGCAACAACACCCTCCAAGATATCATGGACAACGACCATTCTACAATGCATACCCAGCTGATAGATATGGTGGACAACCTTGTAACTACCAACAAGCCCCACCCTGTGCCTATAGACCATCCTCTCAACATAACCTCGAACCACCACACTCACAAGCTTATCTTCACCATTCACCACCACATGATCCCTATTTATCCCAGTTCCAATCCAATCACTCCCAAGCACCACCACTTTCCTATGTATCATGTCCAAATCTATCACCCCGAGAATCAGAGGTTTGCCTCAAGGAAATAGTAAATAAACTTCAAACAACCATTCGACAACTGGAGCAAGCAGTAATTCAATTAGCTTCTAGACATTCAAACATTCAAGGACCAACCACAGCCGCATGTGGATAATCTAACGAAGAGCGTAGCATGAAGGAAATACTAGAAACTCCAATGGACAAGACAGAGAGTGAATTCGTACTAGAACAAGTAGAAGAAGCTGTCATTACGCAAGAAGAAGAGTTGGTTGAAGATCTAGGAAACGCTGAACCTCCATAGGAATTCAGAGCTGCGGAGAACTCCGTCAAGGACGTTACAGTTGATGCTAAGGAGGACAGTGCACAATCCCCAAGGCAAGTCATTTATGAAGAAATAGACGGAATAACCCAAGACACAAATTCCCTTGATGATGATAGTCACAAAACTATCCGATACAAAACTCACCGGCAAGTGCACCGGGTCGCATCAAGTAATAAAAACTCACGGGAGTGAGGTCGATCCCACAGGGATTGAAGGGTTGAGCAATTTTAGTTCAGTGGTTGATTTAGTCAAGCGAATCAAGATTTGGTTGAGTGATTTGTGATTTGCAGAATTTAGATTGCATGGAAAGTAAAGGGAATGGGTAAATTGCATTGAATTTAAAGAGAACTGAAATTTAAAGTGCTAAATCTTAAAGAATAAGAAATTAAATGGCAGAAACTTAGAATGCAAGAAATGTAAATTGCAGAATCTTAAAGTACAAGAAATGTAAATGGCTTGAATTGTAAAGGGAATTGGGAATTGGATTTGCAGAAATTAAACAAGGAAAAAATTAAATTCAACAAACAGAGAAATAGAAGATGACTTGGATTGAATCGGATCTAAAAACAGAATTGTAAATGAGCATGAAAAGCGTTAAACAGAGAAAGTAAAAGGAGAATTCAGATCTCAGGACTCAAGAGACTAGATAACCAAGTCTAGATCTCAATGCCTTCCTAGATCCAACAAGAACAATTGCAAAGGAATTATAAATTGTAAATTGCAGAGAAAGTAGAAGACAGAAGCAATTAACCAAAATGGAAATTCAATTATGCAGTAAAATGAAACAGAGAGATCTCAGGATGAGATTGAAACAGATTTCCTTCAATTCTCCAACCCAAGATCCAAGACAAGGAAAGTAAAGAGTGCTGGGCAAGAACAAGGGAGAAGAGAGATCAATTATCCTCCCAAATTCTCTTGAATTAAAACAACAATGCTAAGAAATGTAAAGTGAGCTCTCTACTAAGTGTACTAATCAAACCGAAAAGAAAGCTCTCTTAAAAAACTTAAATCCTATACTATTTATACACTTTCTTCAAATGGTCTTCAAGCCTTCAATTGGGCCTTTGCTCTTGATGGAATTGGGTTGATAGAGGCCTTAGTTGATTGCTCTTGGAGTTTGGAGAAGAACCGAAGTGAACCGGGTTTGGAATCATGAAAGCTTGAGTAAAAGTTTGAGTAAAAGTTTGAGGCAAACTTTTACTCAAACTTTTCATATCAGCCACCCCATCTTTGCTGATACCAACGTTTGAGCCAAAGTTTGGGGTCAAACTTTTGCTCAAACGTTGGCTCCCCCTTGCACACTCATTGCGCCAACGTTTGCCAAAAAGTTTGAGGCAAACGTTGGCGCAAGCTTTTGCTCTCCAGGGTGTGTTGTTCATGGTGCCAACGTTTGCCAAAAAGTTTGAGGCAAACGTTGGCGCAAACTTTTGCTCTCCAGGGTGTTGATTTGTGATGCCAAAAGTTTGCCAAAAAGTTTGAGGCAAACTTTTGCTCAAGCTCTTTGCCCAAAAGTTTGCACAAAAGTTTGAGGCAAACTTTTGCTCAAGCTTTTTGCTCCCTGGTTCGTTTTCACTTATTCCAAAAGTTTGAGCTAAAGTTTGAGGCAAACGTTTGCTCAAACTTTTTGTCCTCTCTTCCTCCTAGCCATTCCTTCTTGCTTCAACCTTTCTCCAAGCATTCTTCACCTATCATTAATAAACCAAACACATCAAAGCTATGCTCAAAATCATGAGATATTCATTCTTTCATAATATGTGACAATTATAGCATAAAACCTCATGAAATTGCATTAATTCATCTATGGTTGATTAAATCAAAGGAAACATGAAAATCTACCCAATTGGCTTGCTTATGGCTCAAGAAAGTGCATAATTCAATTGAAAACAAAAGAAAAAGGCTAGTGAAACTAGGCTAAGATAACTTGTCATCACAACACCAAACTTAAAGCTTGCTTGTCCCCAAGCAAGAAATGAATTTTGCTCAAAGGTTCTTTCAATTAAGACGGATTGAAGAATAAATTGTAAGGTCCTGTGAGTGAAGTGATTAAGTGTCAGTGGGGTGAACTCTAAATCATATGCTCATGCAAGGGCTTCAGTGCTCACTAGTCCTCACATATTGGGAGTCTTAGGTCTTAGGATTTTCATCCAAATGGTATCATGGAGATCTCTTTATATGTAGTCACCTTGAAGCAGCTTATAGTTTCTGTGCTTTGGCCTCGACTCTAAGTGTCATGTCTCAAAGCGGCTTTTTAGATAAGCTTTCAATCAATACTCCTAAACCAGTTGGTTTTAAGGTATTAGGTGTTAAAGCACCCCTAAGGATTTACTTGCTCAAGCCTCTTTCTTTGACACAACTCAACCACAAGCATTTACTAGGCTAACAACTCTTTGAGTTTTGTTTCTTCTTTCTTTTTCTGCCTAGTAATTGATGCTCAGAGCCTTGGGCCATGTTCTTTTTGTTTTTGTATTTTCTTTCTTTTCTTTTGTTTTGTTTGCTGCTTCTTGGATCAATAAATTTTTGAGAATCTCCACAATACTTCTTTGAACTTCATATCCTGCCTATGAGCTCCCATGCAAGTTTTCATAAGCATGCAACCTCAATACATAATCATACAACTAGAACCGCCACTTCTCCTAATCTTTTGCTTGCCTCAAAATTGTTTAATTCCTCAATCCTTCTTTTCAAAGAACTTTCATGTGATGCATTTTTTGAATATTGAGTGCAAACAAGTTTTGAAGAGAAAAATGTTGTGAATGATCAAGCATCTTGCTTATTGAATTATAGAGAACTATACTATGCAGACAGGCAGGGGTATTATATCACTTTCAATCATAGCAGTGTTTGATGTAAAACAATCACTTAACAATACAACCTTTTGGAGTTCGCTTGCTTTCCTTCTTCTCATCATCATTAGTGCTGGCCTTCCCGTTCATCTTTCATCTATTGATTGATGATGCTTAATCTTTCCAAAAGCTTGTATGATGCTCTGCAATGATATTGGAAGTTGCTTGTTCCCCAAGCACTTGAAAGAAGAAATGGTTAGCTTTCATGATTTATTTGTGGGCTTTTGAACTTACTTTGGTGTGGGAACACCAAACTTAGTACCTTGCCAATGGTTTTCTTGCATCAAATTAACCATGTGTGATAATTTTTTTTTCTTTTTTTTCTTCTTTTTCAAAAGCAATAAAACTGAAAACTAGGAAACAGCAAAATAGTTAACCAGTTCATCCAACATGCTTGAAGCCAGCATTATGCAGATAGTGAGAAAGTGTTTTATAATGGGATTTTGGTGGAACACCAAACTTACAATCCTTCATTCTCCTTTATATTATTTTGGTGTGTAACACCAAACTTAGCTTCTTGCAATATAGATAAAACTAATTAGCCTTGTTATTAAAATAGATATGAAGAGATGGTTACCTCCGGTTGGGTTGCCTCCCAACAAGCGCTCTTTTATTGTGACTAGCTTGACATCTTGCTCTTTGATTATGGAGGCTGGAAATCATAATGCCTCAGTTTTTCTCCTCTTGCTGTAGGATTCTTTTCCTCCATGACCTGCACAATCACAAACGATCCAAATGAAAATTGGATATTCTCATGCCAGAATGTAGTCAGAGGATTAGTTGACACAATGTGTCAAACAGTTAATAGGCTTTGAGAGAAAATCAGAAGAAAATTGCTTTTGTTGTACAGAACAACAAGAAACAGACACAAAACCAGAAAAGCAATGTACTCTACTGAGAGAGCAAAGTTAGTGTTAGTTTACGCAAAAATTCAAACAGTTAGTGGGTTAGTCAAAATTAGAGAAAAATAAAGAAAAAGTGCTTGATCTAGATCACCACCTCACTTAATCATTGTCAATCTAATCAATCCCCGGTAACGGCGCCAAAAACTTGATGTGCGGAAAACGATCCGACACAAAACTCACCGGCAAGTGCACCGGGTCGCATCAAGTAATAAAAACTCACGGGAGTGAGGTTAATCCCACAGGAATTGAAGGATTGAGCAATTTTAGTTCAGTGGTTGATTTAGTCAAGCGAATCAAGATTTGGTTGAGTGATTTGTGATTTGCAGAATTTAGATTGCATGGAAAGTAAAGGGAATGGGTAAATTGCATTGAATTTAAAGAGAACTGAAATTTAAAGTGCTGAATCTTAAAGAATAAGAAATTAAATGGCAGAAACTTAGAACGCAAGAAATGTAAATTGCAGAATCTTAAAGTGCAAGAAATGTAAATGGCTTGAATTGTAAAGGGAATTGGGAATTGGATTTGCAGAAATTAAACAAGGAAAAAATTAAATTCAACAAACAGAGAAATAGAAGATGACTTGGATTGAATCGGATCTAAAAACAGAATTGTAAATGAGCATGAAAAGCGTTAAACAGAGAAAGTAAAATGAGAATTCAGATCTCAGGACTCAAGAGACTAGATAACCAAGTCTAGATCTCAATGCCTTCCTAGATCCAACAAGAACAATTGCAAAGGAATTGTAAATTGTAAATTGCAGAGAAAGTAGAAGACAGAAGCAATAAACCAAAATGGAAATTCAATTATGCAGTAAAATGAAACAGAGAGATCTCAGGATGAGATTGAAACAGATTTCCTTCAATTCTCCAACCCAAGATCCAAGACAAGGAAAGTAAAGAGTGCTGGGCAAGAACAAGGGAGAAGAGAGATCAATTCTCCTCCCAAATTCTCTTGAATTAAAACAACAATGCCAAGAAATGTAAAGTGAGCTCTCTACTAAGTGTACTAATCAAACCGAAAAGAAAGCCCTCTTAAAAAACTTAAATCCTATGCTATTTATACACTTTCTTCAAATGGTCTTCAAGCCTTCAATTGGGCCTTTGCTCTTGATGGAATTGGGTTGATAGAGGCCTTGGTTGATTGCTCTTGGAGTTTGGAGAAGAACCGAAGTGAACCGGGTTTGGAATCATGAAAGCTTGAGTAAAAGTTTGAGTAAAAGTTTGAGGTCAAACTTTTCATATCAGCCACCCCATCTTTGCTGATACCAACGTTTGAGCCAAAGTTTGGGGTCAAACTTTTGCTCAAACGTTGGCTCCCCCTTGCACACTCATGGCGCCAACGTTTGCCAAAAAGTTTGCGGCAAACGTTGGCGCAAGCTTTTGCTCTCCAGGGTGTGTTGTTCATGGTGCCAACGTTTGCCAAAAAGTTTGAGGGAAACGTTGGTGCAAACTTTTGCTCTCTAGGGTGTTGATTTGTGATGCCAAAAGTTTGCCAAAAAGTTTGAGGCAAACTTTTGCTCAAGCTTTTGGACCAAAAGTTTGCACAAAAGTTTGAGGCAAACTTTTGGTCAAGCTTTTTGCTCCCTGGTTCGTTTTCACTTATTCCAAAAGTTTGAGCTAATGTTTGAGGCAAACTTTTGCTCAAACTTTTTGTCCTCTCTTCCTCCTAGCCATTCCTTCTTGCTTCAACCTTTCTCCAAGCTTTCTTCACCTATCATTAATAAACCAAACACATCAAAGCTATGCTCAAAATCATGACATATTCATTCTTTCATAATATGTGACAATTATAGCATAAAACCTCATGAAATTGCATTAATTCATCTATGGTTGATTAAATCAAAGGAAACATGAAAATCTACTCAATTGGCTTGCTTATGGCTCAAGAAAGTGCATAATTCAATTGAAAACAAAAGAAAAAGGCTAGTGAAACTAGGCTAAGATGACTTGTCATCATATAGTCGTGCCAAAAAGTCATGAGGTCTTAATTGAGGTTGTAATGGGGCCAAGATAAGGGTAAGGATTTATGTATAGGGTTAAGTGAGCTAATAAGTGAATCCTTAATTAGACTAAGATCTCACCTAACATACATATTTAGTAAAATAAAATCTTTTTACCTATTTTCCCATATTATCCCACTTATTGTTACATGCTCATGTTTCACTTTTTATTTTCATCCCATGTGCATTGTTTTTATTTTGCATTGGGGAATTTCTTTTGTATCCCCTTTTATTTAGATGCTGAAAAATAAATTTTTTTTGATGCACATGGTAATTGAATCACCTAGATTTTCTCATGAGCATGCTTCCCAAATTTTATTTTTATTCCTTTTAACTTTTCTGCCTTTTTGTTTCTATCATCCATGTTCCCAAAAGGTTTCTCACATTTAACTCTATTTGTAATTTTCTATCTTAAGCTAACCAAGGATTCACTTGGGATTTTCTTTTGTTTTTCTGCTTAAGGCTAGTGATTTGGTTAAATAGAATAAAGGGGTTTTAAAAGGCTCAAGGGGGGCTAACAAGGGTGATGTAAAATGTAGGCTAATTTGGGATAAGTGAGCTAAAATTAAATGATGGCCTCAATCATTCTCTTGGTATGTATCTATTCTATATTCTATAATTGGACATATAGATTAAAGCAAAGGAAAGAACATCAGAATAAAAAGAAATGTAACACACAGAAATGAAATTATGGTTTAAATGCAACCATACAATTTAAGCTCAAGACTCACGGGCTATGTGTTCTCTAACTCAAGCATCATATATCATTTATATATTGTATGCAGGTTTAGTTAAAAATTCCCATTATTCTCATAAAAAAATTGTTTAGGGTAGCTTTTTAAAGTTTTAATGTTCCTTCTTGATGAAATGTTGTCAGCTTAACTACATCATGTATTGCGATATATAAGGTTTGTGGATTTAAATCTGATATGTACAATTTCCTAGCTTACTTCCTTTTTATATTTTTCTATTTAAACTATACTATCTTATGCTAAAAAGGGTAAACTATACTAATTAATCCACTAATAAATCAGAATTGCAAACTAAACTAAATAACTAAAATAAACTAAATGGCTAAAATATGAGCTAAAGATGCAAAATGTGGAAAATGGAGTAAAAATATATAAAAGCAGTGTATAAGTACTCAGAAAATAACAATAAAAAGAAAAATACAGAGAAATATCCAAAATAAAAGAAAAAGTATGTAGTGGTTCACCAAAATAAACGCCAGAGATGGCGACCTCCCCACACTTAAAAGGAAGCATCGTCCCCGATGCTCAATCAAGCCGGGTGTGAAGGAGTGTCATCACTGGGAGGGATGGTAGCTGGAGTCTCAGTGGTGGTGCTGGGCTAAGGGTCTGGCTGCTGTGGAGGAGGTGCTGACTGGATCGGGATCTCAAGATCCGCAGCCTCAATCTGATGTGGGACCGCTGCCTGTGGTGCGGCTGGAGCTGCCTCCTGGGGATGGGTCTCTGCCTCGGGCACATCTGCCTCCTCCTCAGATGCCTCGGATGGTGTGTCGAGCTCGGAGGGGATGTCACCGGATCGTATCATCAGCTTTAGGTGCTCATAGCGCCGCTTGTTGCGACGCTCCATCTGGTCAAGTCGTCAGAACAAGCGGTGCACCAGATGATAGACGGGCTCTGTGGCAGGTGGAGGTGCAGTGTTAGGTGGTGCAGCAGTGGAGGAAGAGGGTCCAGCAGACGGTGGGGCTGACTCATCAGTAGCAGTGAATGGCGGTGGTCTGTGGCCCAAGGCTAAGAAATTCCGGCTGTGCGGAATGATCTTCCTGCAATCCGCCGCTGGTGATCTCTCATCGGCATCCTCCCATGGCACGTCAGCTCGACGGCTAAGCTATGTAACCAGATATGGAAAAGGGAGGGTGCCTCAGACGTGGACCCTGGCCATATAGTGCCGAATGAAGCGTGGCAGATAAATGTCCTTACCCTCCAGTACACACCAAAGGAAGGTGATCATAGCAGTCGGGATCTCCATCTCGTGAGTACTCGGCATCACATAATTACTCAAGATCTGATGCCATAACCGAGCCTCATCGTTTAAGTATGCTCTCTTGATCCCTCTAGGCATGGTAGTGTCTTGACCCATCTCCCAAGGAACTGTCGGGTCGAGAGCTATCCGTGCCTTCACGGCATCCCAATCAAACTGCATCTGACGCATGTCCTCCTCGGCCTTTGAATAACCATCAGGCTGATCGGACTTGGCTGGGAGCTGGAGAATATCCTCTAAGGCCTCTTCAGTGACCAGAATTTGTTTTCCTCTCAGGTGCACTGCATCTAGGGTAGTGAGATAGTAGTTGCAGTAGAATTCCCGTACCCAAGAGGAATTTACCTCTGTCAGTGTTCTTTCCAGAAAGAACCAGCCCCTTTGCTTGATTTGCTCAGTGGTGTACTGCTGAAGGGCTTCTGGAATCTTCAGAGTTCGTTCCAGGTATAGATTTCTGGAGTTTGCAAAAGCCGCGTACTTTAGTTCACAGTACCGGTTTACAAATTTGATAGGGTCATTTGCAGGGAGCAGCTAGTCAGCTTTCTCCTGCTGTGTGAAGTTCTTCTCCCGCCATGAAGAATCGTGCATTAGAGCAATGATGAACTGGGAGGAATCTCCTCTCTTCCGCTTGCCAGTAGCTTTGCCTTTGCCTTTCCTCTGTGAGGCAAACATCCTGAAAAACAGAAAACTAGGATATGATAAAAATAGTAAAGCAAATAGGCAATTAAACAAAGGAAACTCAAAGCGGCAAAGGAGAAATAAAATAAGGAAAATGAGTATAAGAAATATGATGAATGTATGTTAATTGGAAAAAAATAATCAATATGCCATGGTTAGAAAGTTAGAAGAAAGTGAAAATAATCAGAAAAGAGATCAAAAGGGTTAGTATGGTTAGAATTTGAAAAAGAAGTTAGGAAATTAAAGTTAGTGAGTTAGGAAAGTGCGGGTTAAAGTAAGTGGCATAGAGAAGAAAAAAAAATCCATATAACAAGGATTCAAAGGTAAGAATAGAAGTACTCATAATCAAACAAGGAAAACAGGGTGATGCTGATTCGAATAGAAATAAAGAAAGCAAAAATTGGAATCAGTGAATCAAAAATGTAGTTTATGAACCAGGAAATCAAAGAGGGTAAGAAAGTTTGCCATAGCATTCATGAAACGGTTTGGGTAAAGCAGAGTAAAACAGAGTGCAAAAATGCCAAACCAAAACATGAATGAAAACAATTTACAAAAATTTGGGCAGCATTCCGGCTAAAATTGGATTGTCCCGGAAAATAAACAGCAATCATAGCAGTTCATATGAATTAAAAACATGCTGCAGTTACCAGTAACGAATAGAAACAGGGAAATTTAGAGTAACAAGCAGCAATTGCAAGAAATCATAGCATATGAACGAGGTCACAGGAACAGCAGAATTGCAGTTATAATAAAACATAAACAGGAACAGTGCAAGTAAACAGACCTAGATCCACTAACCACAGCCTAAGCTACCTAACAACCTAAAAATCCACTACAGCATGCATATCTATCTATCCTAATGATCAACAGAAACGGAAAAATTACAGAAAAACGACGAACGGATAAAAGGGGGTTGCGTTTTGCGGAACCTGGTAGGCGGGAGGGGTGGAACTGGGAAGAAGGTGGCTGCGGCGGCGTCCGGCGCGGTGGCGGGGCACGGCATCGCGGTGGCGGCTGAGGGGGCAGTGGCGGAGAGGTTTTAGGGTGAGTGATAGAATAAGAGGGGGTTGGGTGACGGAGAAGGGGGGGCGCGGCTAATGGCCGGCGGTGGTTGGCGGTGGGCAGTGGTGGAGAGGGGAGGGGAGAGGAAGAAGGAAGAAGAAGGGAGGGGAGGGGGTTGCGGCGGCGGCGTCTGGATGGCGGTGGCGTCCGGGTGGTGGCGTTGGTGGCGGCTGGGTGGTACTGGAGGAGGAAGGAGGAAGGAGGAGCAGAGAGGGGGAAGCGGGTTGGGGGTGGAGGGGCTGCGCGACTGATAGGATTCGCGGGCTGGGGGGTTATATTTTCGAATCCACACGGTCGCGTGGTTGGGATGAAATTGGGAGTGACGCAATCGCGTGAAGCGTGCGATCGCATGAGAGGGGGGAAAGAAGGGTGACGCGATTGCGTGGGTCGCACGATCGCGTCGCTGGAATTCGTGCTAAACGCACGACTCCAGCACCATTTTAGCGCAACTCTCTGTCTCCTTTTGGGGTGATGTGCAATCCATGCGACGCGATCGCGTCGCTCACGCGGTCGCGTGGGATTGGCATTGTGTAAGTGATGCGATCGCATGGGGCATGCGATTGCGTGGGCCAATTTGTGCAAAACGCACAAGGGCCGCACGATTCCAGCCTAACTTTCTGTTCGTTGGATCCTTACGCCGATATATATATCACGCGGCCGCGTGGGTCACGCGGTCGCGCGGGTGGTGTTTTTCGCAATATGACGCGATCGCATGGGGCATGCGGTCGCGTCGTGCACGCTTTTTTTTATGCATGAAAAATGCAGAATGCAATGGTTGACATGAATGCTATGCATGATTCCAGGTTAATAAATTGAAATTGAAAAAGGAAAAATGAAAGCAATCAACAAGAAATAAATTGAAAAAGAAGCGACCATACCATGGTGAGTTGTCTCCTACCTAGCACTTTTAGTTAAAGTCCTTAAGTTGGACATTGGAGGAGTATCCTGTTATGGTAGTTTATGTTTAAATTCGTCCAAAAATCTCCACCAGTGCTTGGAATGCCAATAGCCTCCGGGGTCCCAAACTAGGCATGTGAAGCTTCTGAGCAGGTTCAAACAGATTGTTAGGCTCCCGGGGTGACAAATGTCAGAATAAACTCCAGGATTCCAAGCCTTGCTTTTAAATCCGCCTCCGTCTTGATCTACATGTCTCCATTCGGGCGGGTTAAAGAGTAGAATCTCACCTTGGTGACCAAACGTTTTTCGTGATCCATGCAATTGAGCATGATACCAATCCGTGTACTTCGAAGTGAAGCGTGGAACCTTATTGATCCTTGTGCACCAGCTCTGAGTACGAGCCATTTCCCTCTTACTCTTAAAGCCGCAGAGAGCTCTAAGCTGGCCATCTGTTTCATGCAAACCATATTCAAGTGAATAAGTAAAATTATAAGTTAAGGATTGTACCCACTTGAAGCTTGTATTAGGTGGTAATAGCCTTGGGGTAGGTGTTTTTGGTGGTTCTGCAAGTTTCGTTTCTTTGTGCTTTTCTGTGAATTCCTCCACTTCTTTGCAAAGATCTTCAATTGTATCTGTGTTCTGGTCAAGGTCTTCTATGTCTTCCTCATCACTTGAGTCATAAATTGGAGGTTGAGAGAAATCTACCTCTGCATCATCTTCATATTCACTTGGGAAAGATTCTTCGATCTCAGAGAATTCACTTGCGGATGCAAGTTCATCACTAAGAGAGTTAGACTTGTGACTATCATCATTAAGGGAATTTGCTTCTTGGGTTATTTCGTCTGATTCCTCATAAACGACTTGCCTTGGAGATTGTACAACATCCTCCTTAGCATCAACTGTAGCATCCTGGACGTAGTTTTCCTCAATTCTGGATTCCCATGGAAGTTCAGCATCTCCTAGGTCTTCAACCAACTCTTCTTGAACAAAGACAGCTTCTTCTAATTGTTCTAGTACAAATTCATGCTCTGTCTTGTCCACTGGAGTTTCTGGTATTTCCTTCATGCTATGCTCTTCATTGGGCTGTCCACATAGAGCTGTGGCTGATCCTTGTGTATTTAAGCGCCTAGAAGCCCATTGAATTATCACTTGCTCCAGTTGTTGAATGGTTGTGTGAAATTTTCTTACTGTTTCACTTAGGCGATCCTCTGCTTCTCGGGTTGCTGGACTTGGACATGATACAAAGGAAAGTGGTGGTGATTGGGAACGATTGGATTGGTATTGGGGTAAGGAAGGATCATATGGTGGAGAATGGTGAAGAGAAGCTCATGAGTGTGGTGGTTCGAGGTTATCTTGAAAGGATGGTTTATATGCACGGGGTGGGGCTTGTTGGTAGTTACAAGGTTGTCCACCATGTCTTTCAGCTGGGTATGCATTGTAGAATGGTCTTTGTCCAGGATATCTTGGAGGGTGTTGCTGCCAAAAGGGTTGATTAGATCCTCTTAGTTCCATCCATCCTTGATTGGTCTGACCTTGATGCACATTCCTGCTGTAACTTCTATTTCCTTTAACAATATTAGAAACAAACTCAAAGCGAGAGGGGTGAGAGTTCCTAGTAGCAAATAAAGATAAAAAGGAAAAACAACAATAAATAAACAAGCAAAAGAAAAATATTTAAAATAACCAATAATGAGGCACACGTTAGCAGTTCCCCGGCAACGGCGCCATTTTGACGTTAAGATTTTTGCCAGTAAAGAATGTCATAAAAACAGTCGCGTTGTAGATATAGTCTCTAAACCGACAAAAATCCCTTCGCACAAACGTTTTGGGTGTCACAAGTAACAAACCCCTTTAGAAATTGTTAACCGAGTATTCAAACCTCAGGTCGTCTTCTCAAGGAACTGCGAGGAAGTATGTTCTTATTATTGGCTATAAAGGTTGTAATCGGGGTTTAGAAGATGAGAAGCAAGTAATTTAAATGACAAGTAAAGTAAATGGCAATTAAAATAAATAAATACTGTAAAGCAGACTTTTGGTAAGGTAAAAGAAGTTGGAGGTCCAATGTAGTTATTTCACTCAACTATAATGAAAGTTGAATCTAAACTCCACTTGGTCAACCTTTACTAAAGCAAAGGAGATTCAAGGGACTAATTAATCTGGCCTTTGAATCCTATTTATTTCCTAAGAAAATGGTGGGATTATTTAAGTTCAGCTTAATTAGCAAGATAACGATTATCAATTATGTTGAGTTTAATAACTATTGAGTTACTAAATTCGTAACCAGAACCAAAAGGAAAAAAAAGTAAAATTGCTGGAATGATAAAAATATCCTTAGATGGGAAGCAATGGTAACTTAAATCAAAGAGAACAATCATAAACTGAAAATACCTCAATTATCATTAATTCAAAGAACAATCTGTGACATGGAATAATTCATAAATCAAATTATAATAATCAATTCAAATGTTGGAATAAATAAATAAAAGTAAAACTAAAATAAAAGAACATTAAACCTGGGATCCAGAGTTACTCTTAAAACAAGAAGAAATCCTAAATCCTAAAAGAGAGAGAGAAGATCTCCCTCTCAACTAAATCTAAATCATTGAAAAGTAAAATATGCGAGCCCCCTTTTGAATGGGTGCATTCCCACACTTTATAACCTCTGGTCTATGCTGTCTGTACTTGGATCTGGGCCAAAAAGGGATTCAGAATTTGCTGGGGGCGTATTCTGTAATTTCTGGTGCGTGGCCTCTGTCACGCGTCCGCGTGGGTCGTGCGATCACGTCATTCGAAGCTTTTTCTTGCCACGCGGTCGTGTCAATCATGCGACTGCGTCATGTGCGTTCTGCTTAAGGCGCGCGGTCGCGTCAGTCATGCGGCCGTGTCGCTGCTGATTCGTGCTTGGCACGCGATCGCGTCGTCCATGCGATCGCGTGAATATCAGTTTCCTTAAAAGCTCCGTTTTGCTTTCTCCTTCCATTTTAGTATGTTTCCTTTTCCATCCTTTAAGTCATTCTGCCTTAGAAAATCTGAAACTACTCAACACACTAATCATGGCATCGAATGGAAATAAAGGTAATTAAATTAATTAATTTTAAAGCTTAGGAAACATGATTTTCATTTACATCACATAATAAGGAATGAAAAGTAAAACCATGCAATTAATGTGAATAAGCAGGTGAAGGATTGTATAAATCACTCAAATTAAGCACAAAAGAACTCATGAAATATGGGTTTATCAAGCACAAGGGAGTAGAACTTACAGAACCACCGGAAACACCTACCCCAAGGCCATTACCACCCAATACAAGCTTCAAGTGGGTACAATCCTTAACCTTTAACTTTACTTTTTTACTTGAATATGGTTTGCTTGAAACAGATGGCCATCTTAGAGCTCTCTGCGGCTTTAAGAGTAAGAGAGAAATGGCTCTTGCTCAGAGCTGGTGCACAGGGTTCAATAAGGTTCCACGCTTCAACTTAAAGTGCACGGATCGGTATCATGTTCAATTGAATGGATCTCGGAAAACGTTTGGTCACCATGGTGAGAATCTACCTTTTAAACCTCCTGGATGGAAAAATATAGATCAAGACGGAGGCGGATTTAAAAGCAAAGTTTAGGATCCTGGAATCTATTCCGACATTCGTCATTCCGGGAGCCTAAAAATTTGTTTGAAGCTGCTCAGGAGCTTTACATGCCTAGTTTGGGACCCCGGAGGCTATTGGCATTCCAAGCATTGGTGGAGATTTTTGGATGAATTTAAACATAAGCCGCCATAACAGGAAGCCCCTCCAATGTCCAACTTAAGGACTTTAACTAAAAGTGCTAGGTGGGAGACAACCCACCATGGTATGATTGTTCATTTTTCAATTTTTATTTCGTTTTGTTTGTTTTCATGTTTTATTTTATTTTATAATATTGAACTTGGAATTTTGCATCGCATTCATATTAATCATTGCATTCTGCATACTGCATAAAAAAAAGGTGCGCGACGCGACCGCATCACTCATGCGATCTTGTCATATTGCGAAAAACACTGCCCACGCGACCGCGTCATCCATGCGGCCGCGTGATATGGAAATCGGCGTAAAGATCCAACGTCCAGAAAGTTAGGCTGGAATCGTGCGGCCATTGTGCGTTTTGCACAAGATGACCACGCGATCGCGTGCCCCATGCGATCGCGTCACTTGTACACAACCAATCCCACGCGACCACGTGAGCGACGCGATCGCGTCGCATGGATTGCACAACACCCCAAAAGGAGACAGAGAGTTGCGCTAAAACGACACTGGAATCGTGCGTTTAGCACAACTTCCAGCGACGCGATCACATGCCCCAGGCGATCGCGTCATTCTCTCTTTTTACCCCTTCCATGCGATCGCGCGACCCACGCGATCGCATCACACCCTTTTTTCGCTCCAGTCACGCGACCACGTCCCCCACGCGGCCGCGTGGATTCAAATATACTAACCCCCTCAGCCACGCGAACCCTATCCATCGCACCCCCAAACCCTTCTCCTCCCACTCTTCTCTCCAACATCTGAACCACCCCCCAGCCCCACCACTAACCACCGCCAGCGACCGTCCCGCCGCTGACCACCCAGAAGCCACCACCACGCCACCCCCTTCTTTCTTCCCCCTCTTTCTTCTTCTTCTTTCCTCTTCTCTCTCCACCCCCACTGTCCCACCTCCGCGCCCACCACTCACCGCGCCGCCGTCAACCGCCGCGCCCCCACCACCACCCACAACCTCCAAGCCTTCCCCTCCTACCCCCATTCCCCTTCCCAAACTCCCCTGCCTTCGAATAGTCGCCATCACCGCCGCACCAACAACCTCCACCGCGCCAGCCGCCACTGCCACCACCCCCCAGACACCTCTCTGCCCCAATCTCCTTCATTAGCCTTCCAGGTTCCGCAAAACGTCACCCTTCTATCCATTCGTAGTTAGTTCATATTTTTCTGTTTATGTTCATATTTAGGCTAGTTAGATATACATGCTGTAGTGGATCTTAGGATGTTAGGTAGCCTAGGATGTGGTTAGTGGATTTAGGTCTGTTTAATTGCGCTGTTCATGTTTCTTGTTTCATTATTTTCGCAATTCTGTTGTTGCTGTGATGATTATAATGTTCATATGCTGTACTTTCTTGTTTCTTGCTGCTCTTTACACTGAATTTTCATGTTTATGTTCCTTCTATGTAATTGCAGCCTTATTTTTTATTCATATGAACTATTTGACTGCTGTTTATTTTCCGGGACAATCCAATTTTAGCCGGAATGCTGCCCAAATTTCTGTAAAATGTTTTCATTCATGTTTTGGTTTTGGCATTTTGAAAGCTGCTTTCCTCTGCTTTAACAGAATCAAAACAATCCACACACCTTGTATATATAGCATTACATGTTAGTTAGTTAACAACATTTCATCAAGGAGAAACACTAGAACTTTAAAGCCATTCAATATAAGTTTTACATTAAGAATAATGGGAATTTTTAACTAAACCTGCATGACATACATAACTGATAAATAATTTTTGAGCTAGAGAACACACAGCCTGTGAGTTTTGAGCTTAATTGTATGGTTACATTCAAATCATAATGTTTTCCTGTGTGTTCCACCCTTCTTGTTTATTCTGGTGTTCTTTACTTTATTTTAATCTATATGTCCGATTATAGAATAGAAATATATACCAAGAGAGTGATTGAGGCCATTATTTGATTTTAGCTCACTTATTCCAAAATAGCCTACCCTTTACATCACCCTTTTTAGCCCCTTGAGCCTGTAAATCCCCTTTTATTCTATCAGCCACATTACTAGCCTTAAGCAGAAAGACAAAATAAAAATCCCAAGTTGAATCCTTGGTTAGCTTAAGATAGGAAGTATGTATGGTTTAAATGTGGGAAAACCTATTGGGAACATGGATGATAAAAACAACGGGAGAAAAGTTGAAAAGAATAAAATAACTCAAATAAAAAGTTTTGGGAAGCATGCTCATGTAAAATCAAAATAATTGAATTACCATGTGCATTAAAGAAAAAAGAAAAAAAAAGTGTTATGAATTCCCCAATTATGAAATAAAGTAATGCACATGGGATAACAATAAATATTGAGATATGAGCATGTAATATCAAAAGTGAGAAAACATGGAAAATAGGTAAAGAAGCTTTGATTTAGAAAGTATGTATGTTAGGTGAGATCTTAGTCTAATTAAGGATTCACTTATTAGCTCACTTAGCCTTATACATATACCCTTACCTTTACCTTGGCCCCATTACAACCTTACTTAAGACCTCATGATTTTTGGTATTACTATATTCTATGATTGTTGATTAGTTAGATGAAGAACAAAGTTATAGAAAGAAAGAATAAAAAGAAGAATAGAGTGATTAACCGAATAAACACTGAGTGATTAGAGAGTAAACACAAAATCCAGTGAGGGTTCAATAGCTCATTAACATATATCTCTGCTTAAATTATTAATTGTCTTGCAAGTTTTTTTAAATGTTTTTCTCTCCATCTCAATTGTAAAGGCACTTTATCACTATCTAAGTCTTGGCTATATATATATATATATATATATACATGACTCCTTGAGAATGTGAATTAATTTAACTACATGCAAGCTTTATATTCAAGTGAATAAAAAAAAAATTAGAATTGCATGATGCATCATTCATCTAGGTAGTTGCTTTCAGATTAGATTGCATTGCATGACATTCCACCACTTTAACCTTACTTTTTACCTTGGATTTAGCATGAGGACATGCTATTGTTTAAGTGTGGGGAGGTTGATAAACCCATATTTTATGATATATATTTGTGCTTAAATTGAGTGATTTATTTAATCCTTCACCCACTTATTCATATTAATTGCATGATTTTACTTCTCCTTCTCTTAGTTTTAGGAGTGACTCTCGATCCCAGGTTTAATGTTCCTTTACTTTAAGCTTCCCTTTCACTTTTATTCATTCTATTACTTTAGTTGATTATTTACTTTTGCCATTTAATTTATGAATTCTTCTATGTTCCAGATTATTTGAATTAATGTTATTTGAGGTATTTCAGTTTATTATTGCTTTCTTTTATTTATGTCACCATTGCTTTCAATCTGAAGAAATTTTTATTCCAGCAAATTTGCTTTTTTCCCTTTTGGTTTTGGTTAAGAAATCAGTAACTCAGGAGTTATCTTAGCTCAACATAATTGATAACTGTTATCTTTGCTAATTGATTTGACTTTCAATAATCCCAATATTTTCTTAGGAAATAAATAGGATTCGAAGGTCAAACTAATTAATCCCTTGACTTTCCTTTGCTTTAGCAAAGGTTAACTAAGTGGAATTAAGATTCAATCTTCTTTATTATTGAGAAGGGTAACTAATTTGGACTTCCAATTTCTCATCCCTTGCCAAAAGTTTTCTTTACAGTATTTATTTATTTTAATTGCTATTTAAATTATTTGTCATATTTGTTCCTCATTCTTGAAACCCCGAATTTACAATCTCCATAACCAATAATAAGAACATACTTCCCTGCAGTTCCTTGAGAAGACGACGTGAGGTTTGAATACTTCGGTTAACAATTTATTTAGGGGTTTGTTACTTGTGACAACCAAAAGGTTTGTATGAAAGGACTTTTGAAGGTTTAGAAACTATACTTGCAACAAGGATTTATCTGCAAATTTCTAGACCACGCAAAAATTCTCTCGTCACTCTATCTCTGTAAACTTAATTTACTTTCTCTTCCCTTTTTTAGGATGGCCACCAAGAAAAGAAAAGAGAAAGCCATTCCCAAATCAACAGAAAGGCGAGGAACGAAGAGAGCATTAGTGGGAGAACCTTCTTCCACCGCAGTCAAGCCCTCAACAAAGAAAATTAAGAGGATTATAAAGGTTGATGATAAAGAAAGAGCCTTCCCAGCAAAGGACAATGCGCGGTTTCCCAATCGCTACTGTGAACAGATGTTCCCCATCCTGGCTGAAAGGAGTTACAACAACAAATACATTCTTCTCCTCCCAAACCATATTGCTACATTTGTTGAGCCGCAGATTGCCCGAAGACAATGGGGTTTCCTTCAAAGAAAGCCAAGGCAGGTCAATCTTTCTTGGGTAGTCAAGTTCTACTCCAACTACCACTTACCAACCCTGCAATCTGTCTACGTCCGTCAGAAGCAAGACCCCATTACAGAAGAGGCCATTCAAAAGTTCTAAGTCTTCCCCCAATTCCAGAAGGACTGGATGCCTTTCAAGAAGCCGCACTCAAGCGCCAGATGTACCAATTTGATTGGGACGCTGTTCTCAGAGATATCGCACTACCTGGCAGCCGTTGGATCTACGGATACCATCGTACCCGCCCTAAGGGAATTTTGGCTTCAGCACTTACCTTGGAGGCTCGCGTATGGGCACATATCATGTCCCATTACGTCTTCCCGAGCACTCACGAATCCTCTTTCACTGCGGACATGGCCATTCTACTATGGTGCATCCTTACAGACCAGCCTCTGAACCTACTAAGACACATCCGGAATGCCATGGGACACGTCCAAATTGCGGGCAACTTACCTTTCCACGCCTTGGTCTCAGATCTTGTCTCAGCCGCCGGAGTCTCCTACAGAGCTGGGGACCCCAAAGCCATGCTTCACCGGGATGATCAGTATGTCCCTAACGGGAAGTACTTTAGACTTCCAGTAGCCACTACCAGCCAGCCTACTGAACCAGTTAAAGATATTCCTTCTTCAACACCATAAGCACCCACTACTGATCAGCTGCTCCAGCAGACACTTGAAACGTTGGATCGGCAAGAACACAAAGCTAAGATGAGAGAGCACCGTAACAAGCGCCGATTCACATACCTCAAGGAACTGATCATGGGAAAATTCAAGGACTCAGACACCCCGGACTCCACTTCCTTTACCAGCACTGGGAGCCATGATGGTCCCGACTGTGGAGATACTGCTACCAGCCCACCTTTGTTCTTGACAGATGGCACCGAGGATGGTGCAAAGCCTTAAGTGTGGGGAGGTCGGTCAGTACCTAACTTCCGGAGGTAATTTCTCTTCCCTAGCACCAATAAATTAGGATATTTAGTTAGATTTTTCCTTTTATAGAATAGGATAAATTGCATAGTAATAGATTAGTTGCATGCATGTTCTGCTTGATTGAAAAGACAATGAGTTTCTTCTAAGACTCTAACTTTGGAACAAAATTTCACTAATTTTAATTAATTATTTTATGTTAAATTTGCTTGAAGTTGTATTTGGAACATGATTTTTGAGCTAAAGAACACACAACCTGTGAGATTTGAGCCTTTATGAATGGTTACATTATTTAACCATAATTATTTTATTCTTGTTTGTGTACTTCTCTATGATTGTAATCTACATTTTGTTTCATCCTATATGTCCATTGTTTATTATATTTATATGTTTGCACATGATTGAAGCCATTATTTGTTTAGCTCACTTATCCAAATAAATCCTACCCTTTCAATTACCTTTGTTAGCCACTTTGAGCCTTTAAATCCCATTTGTTCTATATTTTACCACATTAGTAGCCTTAAGCGGAAAAATAATTATATATCCCAAATTGAATCTTTGGTTAGCTTAAGATAGAATTGTGTGTGTTATTTATGTATGGGAAATTGTGGGAACAAAGGATAAAAAGGGAATGAGTCATGATAATATAATGGGAATTTGGATACCTACTCATGTGAAACTATAAGAATTAAAAAAATCTATGTGCATTGATAAGCTATGTTTATGTTTATGTTGAAAAAAAGTAAAATAAAATAAATAAGGGGACAAAATTACCCCAATGTTGAATTAAGAATTCAAGGATCAATGCATGTATGATAAAATCAAAACAAAAGGTTGATACATGAGTATGGATGTGAAAGGAAAATTCTGGGTAGCTAAGTATACATTCTAAAGTTATATAGAATATATATAGGTTATGTTAAAGCTTGCGTTAATTAAAGATTCAATTTATAAGCTTACTTAGCCATATGTATATCCTTACCCTTACCTTGGCCCTATTACAACCTTAAAAAAGACCTCATGATGTTTGTATTGGTATATTAAATGTTGTTGATTGGTTAGGAGAAGAACAAAAAAATTAGAGAGCATGATTAGAGAAGGATATAGTGATGACCCTATACACTAGAGAGACTAGAGTGTACATACACCATCAGTGAGGGTTCCATACTTGAATTTCTATGTTCCCTGCTTTCATGAGCTATCTTCTTGCATTTTTATCTGTTCGTACTTTATAAGAATTGAGTTAGTGGAATTTAATTTGTAATTGTTTTGAAGAGCTTATTTACTTTAGATCAAGTGGACAAAAATCATATAGTTGCATTCATATATATAGGTTGCATTGCATTTCATAGGTTTTACATGTTCTTACTCATTCATTTTATCTCCTTCAACTAAGCATGAGGACATGCTAATGTTTAAGTGTGGGGAGGTTGATAAACCACTATTTTATGGTTTATATTACGTTTAATTGTGTGGTTTTATCATGATCTTTATCCACTTATTCATTAAATAAGCATGCATTTATAATTCCTTCCTAAAGTTATTGTATGATTGAAAACTTGCTTCCTAGGAACTTTAATTATGTATTTTATTTCTCCTTTATTCCATTCAATGCCGTGATCTGTGTGTTAAGTGTTTCAGGCTTTACAGGGCATGAATGAGTTGGAGATTGGAGAGGAAGCTTGCAAAAATGGAAGGAACACAAGAAATTGAGGAGATGACCAGCGAGAAGTGACGCGGTCGCATGGATGACGCGACCGCGCAAAGAAGAGGAAATCGCAGTGACGCGGCCGCATGGATGACGCGACCGCGCGGCATGGAATAGCACGAGTGACGCGGCCGCATGGATGACGCGACCGCGTGGCAAAGCAGAAAGCCGAATGACGCGGCCGCATGGATGACGCGACCGCGTGACATGCATGATCTGCATAATCTGTAGAATCGCTGGGGGCGATTTCGGGCCCTATTTTGACCCGGTTTTCAGCCCAGAAAAGCAGACTAGAGCCAGAGAACATGCAGAAACCAACAACAACATTCATTCCGCATAGTTTTAGTTTTTAGATCTAGTTTTCCTCTCCTCTAGGTTTTCTCTCTACACATTCATAGTTTTTAGGATTTGTTATGTTCATTGTTTTTGCATTGGGATATTGAGAAGAGTTATTGCCTTATCAAGACTTCGACACTCTAGTTCGTTTTCTTTACTTGTCTCTTACTCTTCCATGTTCCTTAATTTATTTAATTTTACTGTTGGATTATTTTAGCATTTATTAATACGAGAATCACTTTTATTTTTTGATTGATCTTTTGATCATTATTTATGATGTCTTTCTTTAATTCCTTTTCTTATGTTATGAATTTTACATTTACAATGAGCGAGTAGTCCCCTAACTTGATGGGGAGTTGATTGAAAGAAACTCTTGAAGTTGGGATGCTCAAGAGAGAGATTGTAGTTGGGTTTATTGTTGGATTGCTCTCTAGTCACTAACACCAATCCTCCCCAGAGCGGATTGGAACTTGTGGATAGAAATAACATTCCAACTTGTTTAACTTTCCCTTACTTAGTGAGGGACAACTAAACAGAATAATCCCCAATTATCAATTAATCTTGAGAGTACTGCAACAAGAATAGGGCTACCAACTAATCAACTCCCAATCAAGGCTTTTATTTAAATTTATATAAATTCTCTAATTTAATTTTCTGCCATTCAACTCAAACCTTTTTGAAAACATCTGATTAATAAAATAGCACACTTTTCTGTAACTCGTTGGGAGACGACCTGGGACTCATACTCCCAGTGTTTTGATTTTAATTTATGTGACACCCTTTTTAAATTGATAAAGTGGATTTCTGGTTGGTTGAGAACTATACTTGCAACGCATATTTTATAATCATTCTTAACTCGCCAATTTCCGCCCGCATCAAAAGCACCAGTGACAACACAAGGTTGGCATTTCCCAACATTATACAGAGGCTATGTGATGAGGCTGGAGTTGAAAAGATCATTGATGAGGTGCTTGTGAAGCAAGACAAATTCATAACTGCCAAGAAGATGGCCAAAGTGGTGGCTGTTAACCCATTTCAAAGGGCCAGAGAACAAAGAGCTCATGCTCATGGACCACAACAACAACAAGAAGAGGAAAAGGTAGAAAAGCAACCTCACTTCCTGGCACTTCAACCACCACCACACTACCAATATCAATAATTTCCAGAGGGATTCAACTGCAAACAATTACAAGGAGATGTACACTAAATGAATGGAGACCTACACCACTTGAGGGAAGATGTCAACCAACTCAAGGAGACTCAACAACAATAATGGAGCTAAGTCAACCAGAACATTCAAAAACTCCAAGGGAGTTACGAGCATATGAGGAAGGAGCAGCAAGAGCAATTTGACTGGAAAGAGGTGCGAGGTGCACTAGACAAAATAGTAGAGCAAGGCAAATGGCAATAGAGGAACTTGGCCGAATTCAGAAATCTCTATGATGCCAGAACCATATCCAGGAGGCAGTATGACATCAATACACAAGCGAAGCTGAATCACTTGTGTAACGCCGTGGCCGCTCTAAACCAAGGATACCCAACCTTCATGCAAGGAATGGAGGAGCTAAGTGCAAGACAAGAGGAAATCCTAGCCAAACATAAGGAGGATGAAAGGAATTATATGAGGAGGGCAGGTTTTTGGAAGCCCAAGGATGCCAAAGCACAAGAAGGTTCCTCCAAGCCAGATTAAGGTGGTTCCTCCCCTTCCAAGAAGAAGGACAAAGGGAAGGGGCCAGTGAACTGAAGATGAAGTTGCTCAAGGTTGTTGAGTCCCATGGTTGGCACTCTCTAATTTCTGAAATCCTGTTTTAAGCTTTTGTTTTATTTACTTTTTGAATAAATAATCATGCTAGGATAGTTTATGTTTTATGCTTAGTTTTATTTCCTGTTTGAAGTTTTTATGAGTCTTTTAATTTACATGAAAGAAAATGCCATGTATTTCAAGTCTTCATTTCAACATAAATGAAAGTAGTGCTTGTCTCCATAAGAGTTACTGTGAGTTGTACAAACACAATAAAGAGAAACCAAGGCCAAGATAGATCATCAAATAAACTAAGAAATAAGAAACTAAGTGTAGAACCTTGGATGAACTAAAAAGAAAATGAGTCATGGAAAGCAACTAGTCCTAGAAGGTATAACAAGAGAAGGTTAAGGGGTGTTCCTTGAATATACATAGAAACAAGAAGTAGTGAGCAATAAAGGCCCAAGGCTCTGAGCATCAACTACTGGGATGGAAAAGAAACATTAAAAAGCTCAAAAAGAATTAAAGATCCTAGTAGATGCTTGTGGTGAAGATGTGTCAAGAAGAGACCTGGGCAAGTAAATTCTTAGGGGTGTTTCAACACCTAGTACCCTAAAACCAACTAGTTTGGGAGTGCTAATTGAAAACCTAATTAAAGGGTTGTCTTGAGACAAAACATTTAGAGTCGTGGTCAAGAAAGCAAAACAACCCTTGCTACTTCAAGGTGACAATCAATATAAAGGACCCCTAAAGCCTATACTTGAAAGAACCGTCAAGGATCTAAGAGTTTTTCATGACGTTAAAACATTCATACATGTGTTGAACACTTAGTTTTACCCTTAGTTGTATTGAAATCATTCAAAGCCAAGGCCTCAAGTTATAAAGGCTTACTCACATTGATTTGCTTGGGACAAGCAAAGCTTAAGTTTGGTGTTGTGATGACTTGCATCATCTACCCTTCTTTCTTGCATAAAGAAGACCATAAAAGAGCATAAATCTCATTTGATTAGTACAATTCATGCATTATTTGATGGATATTATGGTACACTACTTTGAGATGAGTTGTGCTGAATTTCAGGTGAAAAAGGCCTAAAAAATGGGTAGAAGAAAACAAGAAGCTGGGCATGTGAAACTGGCGTGCCACTTGGGAGAAAACACCACAAAAATGCACTAGCGTGGCACGCCAGCACTAAATTCAGGGGAAAAGTCCAAGCATACGTGTGGGCATGGCACGCCAGGGATTGGGCGTGGCATGCTAGTACAAAGTTACAGAGAGCAACAATGGAGGACACAAAAGGGGTGGGGCACGCCAGGTTGGGCGTGGCACGCCTAACCCATCAGCTACTATGGGCGTGCCACTTGAGCAAAGGGGCGTGGCACGCCAGCTCCAAGAAGTCACTTGGGCGTGCCACTTAAGAACCCAGGCGTGGCATGCCAAGCTTGAGGAGTTCACAAATGTATGGGCGTGCCACTTGAGCAGCATGGCATGACACGCTGGTAAAATAATCCAGAGAAGGGGCTGAAGGCAATTGAGGACTGGGCGTGCCACTTCAGGTCGAAGGCGTGGCACGCCAACCTCTCAATCTCACTTAAGCGTGCCACTTGAGCAACCAGGCGTGGCACGCCAATGAACAAAGGGACCAAAGCATCTCATTATGGCATGCGGCGTAGCACGCCAGCTACTAGAACCAAGGCAAGATCATAGGCATGGCACGCCAGCCTCTAGGCGTGGCACGCTGGTATTAATTTCCAGAGAGGGTGAAAAAGGCCAAATACATGAGGCATGCCACTTGGTGTTGAAGGCGTAGCACGCCATCCACTATTCCTCACTTGGGCGTGCCACTTGGATCCCAAGCGTGGCACGCCAGTGTCATTCAAAGAGCAAAGAAGCATTGGGGCGTGCCACTTGAGTTCGTGGCGTGGCACGCCAGACCCTGGGCGCGCCACACTAGTTCAACTTTCCAGAGAAGCTTGGCTAAGCATACAGCAAGGGCGTGGCACGCCAAACCCTGGGCGTGCCACGCTAGTTCAAGTTTCCAGAGGCAAAGAGAAATAGAAAAAGGCTAGGGCGTGCCACTTGAGCTCGAAGGCGTGGAACGCCAAGGTTGTTAGTGAAGACGAGCATGCCACTTGAAGGTCTGGGCGTGGCACGCCAAGCTAGAATTGAAGAGCACGTGAGACGCCACTGGAGCGCCAACCACACGCCAGCTGGGAAGTCACGCTTATTGAGCTTCTTTTTCCTCCAAAATGTAATTTTCCTTTTTCATTTTTTTAATTCTTTTATTTTTACTAGGAGTAGTATAAATACCCCCAAGGAGTACTGAAGTGGGGGTTAAGCAGTTAGTTTTAGATCCACTTTTACACTTCACTTTTTAGTACTTTTCTTTGAGCTATGAGTAGCTAACTTCCATCTCATTGAGAGAGAGAGCTCTGTTCTACTTGATGGATTGATAATAGTGAAATTCTTCTTCTCTTCATCTTCTCTTTGATTTGCTAGAAGGAATTTCGTTCTTAATGCTTAGTGTTCAATTATCTTGAAAAAGAGATTGAATGCAAAATGGGTTTCATGGGAACCTTGGGAAAGGAAACATGAAACCATACTTGAAATCCCTTCTCACACTTGAGTAGAATCTGGGTTTTGGTGTTTGGATATGTGACATATAATCCTCCCTCTACTTGGACCTATGATGGTGTATGGTATAATCAGAGACCAAGCATATCTCTCTTCATGAGCAATTAGATCAAGGAATTGGCTATTGATCAAGATCTGAGAGATTGGGTCACCAAGGGATTGGGACTCAATCAATCATGATTGCCAAGAGGTCAATGAGTTGCATGATTGAAGAGGATATAAGCTAGATTTGATCCAAAGAGACAACATCTCTTGATCTCAATGAATTTCCCCATTCTTATCTATCCCTTTTCTTTATAGCTTAATTTTACATTCAGCAAGTCCCCATTTCCATTTACATTCAAGTTAATTATGATTCTGCACTTTACATTATGCCATTTCCATTTCTGCACTTTATTGCTTTTCTTTATATTCTAGCCATTTACGTTTATGTCATTTATAATTCTGCAATTCACAATCTATTTGTTCCGCATGACTAATTCATCAATCAATTAAAACTGCTTGAATTTGCCAATCTATGTGGATACGATCCCACTCCACTATGGGTTATTACTTGACGATAATATTTGGTGCGCTTGCCAAAGAACGGATTCACCAATTTTTTGAATAGGGTGTGAATTCGACTCATCAGTCTTCTTCCCTCAATGGGCATGGAACACCCAAATAGCCCCTCCTCTGGGGGTTTCAATGCCAAGTCTTTCACTCCCCTCTGGGCGTTGAACGCCCAGGGAACCCCCCTAGTTGCGTTCAACGCCAGGTCTAGTCCTCTCCAGGGTGTTCTGAATTCAATTCTGAATGTTCCTGTTTTTAATCTAAGTGCTATACATGATCACAAGTATTGAACAACAAAGGAAGACGATGAAAGTTAATAGAAATGAACTGGAATAGAATAAAACCAAGATTAAGTGAAAGGACTAACAATAATAATATGCTACTTATGGTTGGGATGCCTCCCAACAAGCACTTCTTTACCGTCATTAGCTTGACGTTCCTATTGCTATGTTAGCAACAGAGTGGAGTTCTCTCGCTCCAAAGTATCCCCTAGATAATGCTTGACTCTTTGTCCATTCACTGTGAATCTTTTTGCAGAGTGTCTGTCTTGAAGCTCTATATGACCGTAGGGTGAGACATTATTGACCAGAAAAGGTCCTGTCCACCTAAACTTGAGCTTCCCAGGGAAAAGCTTGAGCCTAGAATTGAAGAGCAAAGCCTCTGTCCCAGCTCAAAGACCCTGGATGCGATCTTTTGATCATGTCATATCTTAGCTCTTTCTTTGTAAATCTTTGCATTTTCAAATGCAACTTGTTGGAATTCATCCAACTCATTTAATTGGAGCAGTCTTTTGTCTCCTGTAGCTTTAGAGTCAAAATTGAGGAATCTAGTTGCCCTGTATGCTCTGTGTTCTAGTTCCATTGGTAAATGACGTGATTTCCCATAGACAAGTTGGTATGGGGACATCCCAACGGGGGTTTTGAAAGCTATTCTATATGCCCACAGGGCATCATCCAGCTTCCTTGCCTAGTCCCTCCAGGAGGTACTTACTGTTCTTTCCAGGATTCTTTTGAGTTCTCTATTGGAGACCTCAGCTTACCCATTGGTTTGCACATGGTATGGAGTTGCCACCCTCTGGCGAACACCATAGTGGTACAAAATTGAGTCATGTTGTCTGTTATAGAAATGAGTGCCTCCATCACGAATCAGTTTCCTTGGGACACCAAATCTGCTAAAAATGTACTTTTAGAGGAATTTCATCACCACTTTGGTATCATTGGTGGGTGAGGCATTTGCCTCAACCCATTTAGATACGTAATCAACTGCCACAATAATGTACATATTCGAATATGAGGATGGGAAGGGACCCATAAAATCTATTCCCCACAAATCGAATAGCTCAATTTCCAAGATTTCTTGTTGAGGCATCTCATAATTATGAGGGAGATTGCCAGCCTGTTGACAACTGTCATAGTTGTGGACAAACTTTCTAGAGTTCTTGAAGAGCGTGGGCCAGTGAAAGCCGCTCTGAAGGACCTTGGTGGCTGTGCGCTTACCGCCAAAGTGGCCTCCATAGTCTGAGCCATGGCAATACCATAGCATTTGTTGTGTCTCTTCTTCAGAGACGCAACGACAGATTATGCCATCCGAGCACCTTTTAAATAGATATGGTTCATCCCACAAGTAATACTTTGCATCATGGATGAGCTTTTTGGCCTGCTGTCTATTGTATTCATCTGGGAGAAACCTTATTTCATTGTAATTGGCAATGTCAGCAAACCAAGGTACTTTGCGTATTGCAAAGAGTTATTCGTCAGGGAAGGTCTCAACTATCTCCGTAATGGGAGGAGATGTCCCTGCTGCAGGAGCAAGACCCATCTTATCTCAGACCCTTTTCTATTCCTTATTTCTATGTGAAATTCTTGTAAGAGCAAGACCCATATTATCAATCTGGGTTTAGAGTCCTACTTGGACAAAAGATACTTGAGAGCAGCATAGTCTGTATAGATGATGACCTTAGAGGCCAAATGGCATTCTCCTGTACGTAAACACTCCATGTGGGAATGTAAAGGCTGTCCTTTCTTGATCTTGGGGATCTACTGCAATTTGATTATAGCCTGAATATCCATCTAGGAAGCAGTAAAAAGCATGCCCAGCTACTCTCTCTAGCATCTGGTCTATGAACGGTAGAGGGAAATGGTCCTTCCTTGTGGCGTTATTGAGTCTTCTATAATCAATACACATGCGCCACCCTATCACTGTCCTAGTGGTGATTGGTTCATTCTTTTTATTATGGGCCACTGTCATCCGTCCTTTCTTGGGTACAATCTGAACAGGGCTAACCTAAGGGCTATCTGAGATGGGATAGATAATCCCGGCCTCCTACAGCTTAGTGACTTCTTTCTGCACTACCTCTTTCATGGCGGGGTTCAGCCGCCTCTGTGGTTGTACCATAGGTTTGGCATCATCCTCAAGCCTTATCTTGTGCATGAAATGAGTTGGGCTAATCCCCTTTAAGTCACTAATGGTCCAGCCTAAGGTTGTTCTGTGTGTTTTCAACACCTGAATCAGCGTTTCTTCCTCTTGTGGTTTTAGGGAAGAACTAATGATTATAGGATAAATGTCACCGTCTCCTAGGAATACGTATTTTAAGGATGATGTCAGCGGCTTGAGCTCGAGTTTAGGGGGTTCATCCTCCACCTCTGTGGAAGCCCTCTTTTGCTCTTCTGACGCTTCCTTGTCAGAGCTGACATCCTCAAGGATGTCTTAAAGCTCTTCCTCCTGGATCTCAACTGCATATGTCTCTTCCACCAAAGAATCAAAGATGTCGATTCGCATGCGCTCTTCGGATACTTCAAGATACTAAATTGCTTTGGTGGCATCTAGGACGAGCAGTAGCCTAACCCTGTATTACAAACGTGAAGAGAAACAGCCGATAGACATCCTGGTCCACTCCATCAGAATCCATAGTGTCAGAAATCCGTAGGAAGTCTGCAAAGAATTCTGTGGGCACCTCTTGTGGGAGTTCCTAGAGTTGGCCGTTCTGCTGCACTAAAGTGATGAGCTGTGGATTGAGCTCAAAGTTTGCTGCTCTAATAGGGGATATACAGATGCTTCTTGCATAGAAGATAGGGGGTAGGGGCTGTATATGACCCTAGAGATACTCCACAGAATTGTGCAATAAATTAAAGTAATTATAATAAGGATGGAAAATTTATTAAAATGGAAATATAAGACTTGATCTAAGAAATTGGAAAAAAAAGGAAAACACTAATTGGACACCAAACTTAAAATTTTTTAAATCAAATGATATAATTTTCAAAAATTTTAAAACACTAACACTAAAAGATACCAAACTTAAAGATTTGAAGATCAAACAAAGAAAATAACATAAAAAAAATTTTGAACACAAAGGAAGAAAAATAAGAATAATTTTTTTTTTCAAAAATCAAGAAAAGAAATGAAAACTAAAGGGACACCAAACTTAAGACTTGACACAAGACTCAAACAAAAGAAAAAGATCACTAAAGATAAGTTTTTGAAAAAGGAATTTTCGAAAAGATACAAAGAAAATTTAAAAACTTGTAACCCGAAACACAAACAAAAGAAAAACAGTGAAAAGTACCTTATATAAGGAGCAAGATGATCGGTAGTTTGTCAATCTCGAACAATCCCCGTCAACGACACCAAAAACTTTGTGCACAAAATTTTTAATCGCACAATTGAATTGGCAAGTGCACCGGGTCATCCAAGTAATACCTCAGCTGAGTGAGGGTCGAATCCCACCAGAATTGTCAGATTGAGAAATCTGTGATTATCTTGCAGATCTTAGTCAGGCGAATAGAAAGATAGTTATTGTTTGTTGAATGCGCAAAAAGTAAGTAAAGAAATCAATAGAGAATTAACAAAGAAACAGTGATGAAATGTCAGTTAAGGCTTCGGAGGTGCTTCTTCTTTAGAATTAACACGTCGTACTCTTTACTTCAACAACGAGTGATTTCTTCGATGGCAAGGTTGTAAGTGATTAAGCCATGGGTCGTGGTCATTAATCTCCTAAGGTCCAGACCAAACATCCGAATAGACTAGATCAATCTGCATGAGTGTGAAGTGTATGCTAGTCAATCTCTCTACTGATCCTACTCAAAATGCCACAGACAAGATCGGATCTTTCGGATCAGAGATTGCTACACTTATGGTTCTATCCCTTAGAGCCACAGGAACCTTAATTTCCCTTGACTAATGGGGTTATATGCCACGTACCCAATTAATCCAGATAATTCTATTGGAACCTGTGATGCATCCTCATGCTGTAGTTGAATACAATCTAAGTCAGGAATCGTAAGAACTCATGTAGAATCGAGATTCATAAGAATGAAGAACGACAACGCATCATATAATAGAATCACTGATAAACCATTATTTTATGGTTTATATTGTGTTTAATTGTGCGGTTTTATCAAATCTTTACCCACTTATTCATATGATTAGCATGCATTTATAATTCCTTCCTAAAAAAATACTTCATGGTTGAAAACTTGCTTCCTAGAGACTTTTAATTATGCATTTTAATTCTCCTTTATTCCATTTGATGCCGTGATCTGTGTGCTAAGTGTTTCAGGCTTTATAGGACATGAATGACTTGGAGATTGGAAAGGAAGCTTGCAAAAATGGAAGGAACACAAGAAATTAAGGAGATAACCAGCGAGAAGTGACGCGGACGCATGGCTCACGCGACCGCGCGGATTGGAAATTGCACAAGTGACGCGAAGGCATGGACGACGCGCACGCACGGCAAGGCAAAATGCTGGATGATGCGAACGCCTGGATGACGCGATCGCATGACGTGTGCGATCTGCAGAATTCGCTGGGGGCGATTTTGGTCCCTGTTTTAACCCAGATTTCGGCCCAGAAAAGCATATTAGAGCCAGGGAACATGCAGAGACCAGAGAACAACATTCATTCCGCATAATTTTGGTTTTAGATCTGATTTTTTTCCTCTCCTCTAGGTTTTCTCTCCACACATTGATAGTTCTTAGGATTTCGTTTTTATTGCTTTTTGGATTGGCATATTGAGAAGAGTTATTACCTCCGCCAAGACTTCATTGTTCTAGTTTGTTTTTCTTACTTGTCTCTTACTCTTCCATGTCCTCAATTTATTCAAAATTACTATTGGATTATTTTTAGAATTTATTAATACAAGAACTATTTTTATTTTTAATTGATCTTTTTTATTATTATCTATCATGTCTTTCTTTATTTCTCTTTATTATTTTGTGAAGTTTACATTCATAATGAGCGAGTAGTTCCATAACTTGATGGGGAGTTGATTGAAAGGAGGACCTTGAGTTGGAATACTCAAGAGAAAAATTGTAATTGGGTTTATTGTTGGATTGTCCTGTTGTCACTGACACTAATCCTTTCCAAGGGAGAGGATTGGAACTTGTGAATAGAAATAACTTTCCAACTTGCTTGACTTTCCTCTACCTAGTAAGGGATAACCAAGCAGAACAACCTTCAATCATCAATTAATATTGAGAGTACTCCAACAAGAATAGGGCTTCCAACTAATCTACTCCCGGTCAAGGTCTTTATTTAAAATTACATAAATTCCCTAATTTAATTTCCTGTTTTTCAACTCAAACCATTTTTGAAAACATCTGATTAATAAAATAGCACATCTTTCTGCAACTCGTTGGGAGACGACCTGGGACTCATACTCCCAGTTTTTAATTCTAATTTTGTGACAACCCTTCTAAATTGATAAACGGATTTTCGGTTGGTTAAGGACTGTACTTGTAGCGTATCTCTTATAATAATTTCTTAACTCGCCAATTTCCGCCACGTCAATATTTGGCACCGTTGCCGGGGAGTTGCAATAGAGTGCTAAGTTATTGATTGGAATTTACTTATTTGCATTTTATTTTATTTTGCTACTATGAGCTGCATGTTTCTTTCGTTAAATGATGCGTTCACTTCCTGATCCAAGCTTGCCATTATTTGATCTTGAGATTGAAAGAACTATCTCATGAATAAGGCAAACTCAACGTCGGTTAGTCCTCTCCGAGGGCGAATCTGAAGCGTCACTTGAGGAAGAAACAAGCTCCCTTTCTGCTGATTTGGTTGATTTACGTGCAGGTGACATAGCAGCACCTAGGAGAATTACTATCCAGGAGGCTGGAGCCCCTAATTTCACAATGCAACCATTTCAAGCGCATCAACCAGTAGTGGCTACTGACTTTGAAATAAAGACTGCACTGCTCAACTTGATACTTAAGTTTCATGGCTTACTTGCTCAAGAGCCTATCAAGCACCTTAGGGATTTCCAAGCAGCCTGTTCTACTGTCAGGCGTGATGGTGCAGATGAAACTTCAATTTTGTTAAAAGCCTTCCCATCCTCTCTTGAGGGAAAGGCGAGAGAGTGGTACTACACTCAACCCGCAGCAACTGTTTTCGAGTGGGATACACTTAGAAGAGAATATTTGGAAAAATTCTTTCCAGCTGAAGTTACTGATAAACTGAGGAAAGACATTTCCATGATCGTTCAGGACGAGTTCGAGACTCTCTACGAATACTGGGAGCGCTTCAACAACCTTCTGGAAGTATGTCCCCACCATATGATTGACAAGATAGTATTGCTCGGCTACGTCACACAGGGCATGAGGCCCCAAGATAAGACCACATTGGAAAGTGCTAGCAATGGGTCTATGAAAAAGTACAAGACCACTGACGAGGCATGGCAATTGATCAGCGACTTAGCTGAATCTACTCGGAATCTCAGGCAGAAACAAAGCCGGTCAAAAGCTGTTGCAGGGGTATCTTCTAACAAAGAGACTACTGCTCTGACTCAGAGTATATGCGAGATGACCAACTTACTGAGGCAGATGCAGTTAAATCAACAACAAGCTCAGCAAGCTTAACCTTCTCCACCATAGCAAAGCCAACAGTTGGTTCCACAAAAAGTATACGGGATCTGTGCTGATTATAGCCATTATACTGATGAATGTCCGCAGCTTCAGCAGGAAGACAACACTGTGGCAGCCACTCATAACCTCTATGACCGCCCCAATCAAGGATATAATCAAGGTGGCAGTTACAACCACGGATGGCAGGACAATTCCAACAAGGTTGGAGAGATAATTCTAATCAGAGTTGGAAGGACAACTATAACAGAGGAGGCAGAGATAATCAGGAAAATCAAAGGTGGAATAATAACAACAACAGGCAGTAGAACCAGAACCAGCCTTACGAAGTACCTCACCTGAGGCAATCCCAAGAACCACAGAATAACCAACAGCAGACCTCTCAGATCACTTATCCATCTTCATCTTCTAATGATGAGTTACTTCAATCTATTGATCGGAGACAGCAGGCCATGGAAAACAACCTTACTTCTACTCTAAATGGCCTGAACTCTACCTTGCAAGCTCTTGTCTCACAGATTGGATCACTGAATAACTCCAATAACCAGCCTTTGAGCTCCAGTGGAATCCCCTCTCAACCATTACCCAATCCAAAGGGTGGCATTAATGCCATCACCCTAAGGTCTGGAACCACATTGCAAGAGAGGAATCAGGAGGAGTCAAGCCCACCAGAACACGCCTCAGCTGAAGAGGTAGTGGAAATAGAAGATGTTGAGGAGGAAGAGGTCATACAGGACATGGCTGAAGAAGAAGAAGCTCAATCACAAGAAGAAGCACCAAAGGGCACAGACACTGCAGAAAACGCCATTCCTATTCCATTTCCACAACTTGCAAGGAAGCCCAAGAAGCAGTTGGAACCTGATCCCAAAATGGTAGAAATATTAAAAAAGGTTGAGGTAACTGTTCCCCTTTTTGATGTTATTCAGCAGGTACTTAAATACGCAAAGTTTCTAAAAGATTTATGTATACATAAAGACAAAATTAATGAATTAGAAACTATTCCTTTAGGTAGTTCTATATCTGCTTTAATGGGAGGTATACCTAAAAAGTGTAGTGATCCAGGTCTATGTATAGTTAATTGTACTATTGGTAGTGTTGTATTTTCTGACTGCATGTGTTATTTAGGAGCATGTGTGAGTATAATGCCTTTGTCTATATATGATATTTTGAGGCTTCCTCCCTTAAAAAGGTCGGCAGCTCATTTTGTGTTAGCAGATAAAAGCATTATTACAGTGGTTGGAGTTGCTGAAGATGTATTAGTGGGCATTAAGGGGCTCACATTTCCCATTGACTTTTATATCCTGGAGATGCCCCAAAATGACTCAGAGAAGCCATCATCAATCATACTCAGAAGACCATTCCTGAAGACCTCGAAGTTCAAATTTGATGCTTTTTCAGGAACATACTCTTTTGAAATAGACGGCCGAGTAGTAAGCTTCAATCTGAATGGAGTTATGAAGAACCCTCCGGAAGATCATTCTATCCTCCAGTGTGACATCATAGATGAAACCGTGGCTAAAGTTCACCAAGAGGAGTTCGAAGAGAAGTACATAGGACAAGGTCCGAGTGTGGGGACACTTTCTAAGGACAGTGAAAGTACTTTACCATTGTCACCAGCTCCAGACAATCCAGAGCCTGGCCATGAGCATAAGTTACAATTAAAACCCCTCCGTCCACACCTCAAATATGCTTACCTTGAGGACAAGCAGAAGTTTCCAGTTATCATCGCAAGGGAACTCACTTCTCAACAAGAAGAGCAGTTACTTAGTGTGCTGAGGAGGCACAAGAAGGCAATTGGCTGGAGTTTGGCAGATATAGTAGGCATCAACCCTCATGTTTGTGAACACAAGATATTTTTAGAAGAGGGAGCAAGGCCTGTTTGTCAACCCCAGAGAAGAGTGAACCCCACTATCTTAGAGGTTGTCAAGAAGGAAGTGACCAGACTACTAGAGGCAGATATTGTAACGACCCAACTTCCAAAACGTCATGATCGTACCGAAAGTAAGGCGTTACTAACCTGCTTTCCTTTATTAACTATTTACTATTGAGCCTTTAGTTCGATATCGCGATTTAGTTTTATAGAAATTTCCAGAAAAATTTTGTTTTTGATTATCAAAATCATATATCAAACATTTCCAAGTAGTAATAATCACATAATTATTAAAAATAATATCTGTCATACAAAAGATTTCAAATAAAACTCAGATACAAATCCTATCCCTCTGTATAAAATAAAAATCGTAAGCAATAAGGGCGAGGGAACTCTATGAAAGCAAATTAAATCACACTTAACTCATAAATAAATTCTATAATCGTCCACAGCTTCACACTGTGTCTTCGAACCTATGTCACTGAAAGGGTGGAAGATTTTGGGGTGAGAACAAACCACACGTTCTCAGTAGGGAATGGGAATGCCGTAAAAATAATGAAATAAAATACAAATAATTAACATACTCAAGGAAACTATATTTCATCAAACCTTTTGGATTTACTCCTAGCTTTACTTTAACTAATTGATCACCTCTTCCTAAACTCAAAAAAGATCTCAATGACAAGATTAATTATATCAATCATTTTTCAGTCACTTAATTAATTCTCAATCACAACGTCAATTACTAATCTCTTTAAAACATTCAGAAACTAAAAGTACAAGTAAGAGATTTAATTCAACATACAAAAAAATTACAACAAGACAAGCAAACACAATCAAATGCAGATGCGCAAATAAGGATGATGCATGTCTAGCTATAGTGCAGGTAATGAGCTCATCTGTCGGTTTCTACCCGCTCCCGACGTAACCCAAAGCAGCTGAAACGGGTATGGCTTTCCAGTTGGCTATACCCCTGTGTACAGGAAATAACCCCTCTGCCACCACAGGGTCCACTGCACGCAGGAAATAACACATCTGCCACTGCAGGATGTATGCCGACACACCTTCTGTATACAGGAAATAACCCCTCTGCCACTACAGAAATGGAACAGGTGGTCACGATACTTCTGTAGCAGGAAATAACCCTTCTGCCTTACAGAAATGAAATATGGATCTGTACCGCAGGAAAGCGTTCTCAGTGGTCGTACCACCATCTATCTGACTGCCTTCATACAGCAGATCATCACGTAATCATTCTCATTATCATCATCACTTTCACATTCTTAGGCAGTACCTTTTTCTTTCTCTGTTCAATTATACTATACAAATTCAATCATACTATACAAACTTCACATCTTTCACTTTTACAACATCTTAGCTCAAACCATTTCTCTTTATCATTCGGATTCAAATATTATAAATTTCACCAAACTCCTGAAAAGTAATCCTCTATTTGAAGCCCAAAGCATAACTCTTTTCATATTAAATTGAATTCAAAACATAATTCCTTTCTTAAATAATTTAAACTTGAAACATAAACCTTTCCTTGATAATTCCAAATTCTAAATAGTATAATTCTTCTCTTATTTAGATAAAACTAAAATTATATAATTTTTCAAGTTCAAATATTTTAAAATGACTTTTTGAATAAAACCTCAGATTTTTATAAAATTTTTACAGCACCTCCCCTAAAACCCGGACTTAACCACCCTTACGGGTTCCTTCATTCTCAACATCTCATCAAACCTTTCTCAACAATTGCCACAACAATATATTCTCAAAACATTTGATACTAGTATAGAAAATTTATTTCACAAATTCCATATCCAAGTAATCACCAAAACAACATCAGCAGTCTAATTTCAGTTTTATTTTTAAAATATCAAACGAATTCGGAATTACGCAAACCTTGTATCCATGCGACCGTCTCGGATTAAGCTTTCTATTAAGCCAAAAATCACAACTCTAACAATTCTAAATTTTTATGAAATCAAAGTACTAGGACCACAGTTTCATTTAAAATTGGTTCCATTTCAAAATTCAAACTGGAGAATTTCTAATAGAGGAAACAAGTTGCTGCTGTGTTAAGCGTTCTGCAGAAAACCAGATTTGACATTCATAATTCAAAAATTCACCATAAATCATAAACTTAATGAAAAAGCCTCAAATTCACCAGTCCAACTTCCTATATTCCAAAGCTTAATCCAGACTTGGTCCCATGCAATTCTGATCATCACAAAATTAGTTATAGATTTTCAAAGTCTCCAGCTTCATTTAAAAGTAATGTAGAAAATTAAGTTTTACATTTTAACTTTGAAAAATCATAACTAGTTCTATAGTTAATTCATACTTCTCAAAATTGAATCCCAACAACAACTTTTATTATAGTTTACTCAGCCTTTACTCTCATATTATTTCGATTATCGTTGAATAACTGATTCACTTCCAAAGTCATCTTTTAATCTTAAAAATCAGACTTTCAGTAACTAGTTCAACATTTTAAGATTCTGTCTTCCAATTATTTCTTAAGCCCAACTTTAATTAATCACCAACTAAGTCCATTACAATAAACCAACTCAACAGCAACAATTTCAATTTGACCCATCAAAATACCGAAATCACAATAATCTCTCATCAAACAATTTATAATTCAATTTCACAAAATCAACGAATTCAACCAAAGTTCCAATAAAAAATCTCAATCATTCCAATCATAATTTCAGCCACACAACTCAGCTAATTCAGTATAATCACATAGAGTAAGAACTTTGCAACAATTCCATCAATATCAGAGAAAACAATATCAATTACAGCTTCAAACACTCACAACAAAGCCCAAAGACATTCACAGCCATAACCTGAATTCAATAATCCAATTGAAACATTAAAACATCATCAAATTTAATCCAAATTTCACAACCTCAAACCAAGCTTATTTCTATCAATTAGTCTCTCATAACAACAAAACCAATTACATTTACAGCAGCAATCCAAACTCAATTCATCAATTATCCATTCAACAGTTGTTCAACAATTAACTCGGCATATTTCAATTTAATAAGTTGCACTAAATTAATCATTATTCACAACAGCATCTAAGTTCAATCACAGCTCAGAATAATCACACCGACTAACTAATTTCAAATGCATTTCATGTTATTCATGTTAATTAAGAAATTCTTAACCATTGTTAACCATTTGCACTTATCCAATAACTTTGTAGGCATTCTAAATTAAAAATGTTTAACTTTTAAAAATAAATCCCCTACCTCATTGTCGCAACTCGCGGGAATCACTAAACAGAGCAGCTCCATCAACGGCGGCTTGTACCGCAGCGACCCAGGCAGCGGCATTAACTGAACAGCAGCTCCGATGGTAGTTTCAGCAGCCACAAAACGGTTCCCAATGACAACAACAACAACTTGAAGAATTTCTGAGCTAACAGAGAAGAAGAGATAGAGCAAGGCAAGGTGGAACAGGTACTATGGCTTTCGATGAGCTTAGCTGCAGTGACAGGTTCTTTTACCATGGTCGCATTTCTTTCCATGACAGACTTAACAGTGGCGACAACTTGTCGATGGCAGCGGCTTCCTCTGGTGGCGGCTCGGACGGCAGCAACGACCATGAAGGCTTCAGCGCTAGTGACTAGCCTCAACGGAGCTTCCCTGCCACGTTTCTCTTCGGGCTCCTTGGTGGCAGCAGCAGCGACGAGATCCACTTCCAGCGACGAATAGTGGCAACGTTGAAGCATGATGGTGACTTGGCAGCGGTCGCGGCAGAGCTTTGATGGCAGCAATGCAGTGAGCTAGGCGGCAGCTGGGTAGCAACGCCATGGCGGTTGAGCAGCGACGCGACGGCGGCTGGGCGGCGAGTTCGGTGGCGGATCAGCAGCAGGGCGCAGCTCCCTCTCTCCCTTCTCATCTCTTCGTCACTCTCTCCCTCGAGCCCTCTCTCTCTGCTCTCTATTTTGCTACTGAATATTACGCTAAAAGAAGATTGGAAGGGGGTGGGGTGTGGCTGTGGTGAGGGGGCTAGGGTTAGGGTTTCTTAATTTAGGAATTAGGGTTTCTGATTCAATTTGGGAATTTAGGTTTAGGAATTAGGGATTTTATAAAAGAATATGGATAGATATGAATAGATATTTTGATAAAATTGGAGGATAGAGTAATTTTAAAATGAAATGTACTCTATTAAAAATATTTAGGAACATTATTTATCATCATATTGCTAAGTTCAATCAATTATTTCTAATTTAAAATATAAAATAAATATATTAATCACATTTTTATAAAATATTGTTTAGCTCAATATTAGTTATTCAAATTGAATGATATAACTTTCTATTATTTTTCTATTACCGAAACTTTAATCTCAATTTATAAAATAACTAATTATAATAAAAATTATGCATAAATATTAATTGACTTAAACTTAAAGTATTTATAAAAATTAATCTAATCATTTCTAGTAAATTAATTCCTAAGAGCTCAAATTAATAACATAATTCATTCAAAATAGAATTTATTTAAATTAAATTATACAATTCTTTCTTATTTTTCAATTACTAAAATTATAATTTCAATTATACCAAATATCTAATAAAGTTTATATAAAAATTCTAATTAATTTAAACTTCAATTATTATGAAACTGCATTTAATTACCTTTAGAAAAATAAGTTTCTTAAAATAAAATTATCAACAAATAAGATAAATCACAAATAACTAATTATTTGATTTTCAAAAACTAGGGTTGTTACATATATCATCTATCCTATCTCAGACAGTGAATGGGTAAGCCCAGTACAAGTGGTGCCCAAGAAGTCTGGAGTCACTACAGTGAAGAATGAGCATGGAAAGCTCATAGCAACCAGAGTACAGAACGTCTGGAGGGTCTGCATTGATTACAGGCGCCTAAACCGAGTCACTTGTAAGGATCACTATCCTCTTCCATTCATTGATAAAATGCTGGATCGCCTGTCAGGTAAATCACATTATTGCTTTTTTGATGGTTACACAGGCTATTCTCAGATTCATATAGCCACTGAAGATCAGGTGAAGACCACTTTTACATGTCTTTTTGGGACTTATGCTTATAAGAGAATGCCCTTTGGCTTGTGCAATGCACCAGCTACTTTCCAAAGGTGTATGATGAGTCTTTTCTCTGACCTTATTGAAGACTGTATAGAGGTTTTTATGGATGATTTTAGCATTTACGGTGATTTCTTTAGCCTTTGCCTGGATAGTTTATCTAGAGTATTAGATAGATGTGTTAGTACAAACCTTGTGTTGAATTTTGAAAAATGTCACTTTATGGTAAGACAAGGTATTGTACTAGGACATGTTGTGTCCAATACTGGCATTTCTCTAGATCCAGCAAAGGTGTATGTTATTTATAATTTACCTTACCCCTCCTCTGTGGGGGAAGTCTGTTCGTTCCTTGGCCATGCAAGTTTTTACCGGAGATTCATTAAGGACTTTAGTAAGGTATCACTTTCCTTATCCAGACTACTGTAGAATGATATTAAGTTCGAGTTCAGTGAGGATTGCAAACACGCGTTTGATAAGCTGAAGACTACCCTGACTCAAGCTCCAATTGTGAGAGGACCTGACTGGAGCCAGCCATTTGAGATCATGTGCGATGCTTCCAACCATGCAGTAGGAGCAGCGCTGGCTCAGCGTGAAAGTAAGGACCCCTTTGTAATTGCTTATGCGTCTAAGACTTTAGACGCCGCTCAGTCTAATTACACTACTACTGAGAAAGAGATTCTTGCTATTGTTTTTGCTCTGGATAAATTCCGAGCCTATTTACTTGGTACGAAAGTAGTAGTGTACTCGGACCACCCAGCTCTAAAGTATTTATTAGCTAAAAAGGAATCCAAACCAAGGCTTATACGTTGGATACTGCTACTACAAGAATTTGATTTAGAAATAAAGGATAGGAGTGGTAACCAGAATTTAGTGGCGGACCACTTGAGTCGCCTTGAGCACATTAAGGATAACTCCACTCCTATAGCTGATAATTTCCCTTTTGATAACTTGCAAGCAGTATCTGAGGTAGTCCCTTGGTATGCACCTGTAGCTAACTATCTAGTTAGCCGCACTTTTCCTCCAAACTTTACTAAGCATCAAAGAGACAAGCTGAAAAGCGAGTCTAAATACTATATATGGGATGACCCGTATTTATGGAGATGTGGTGCTGACCAGGTAATTAGACGGTGTGTGCCTCAATCAGAATTCCAGTCCATTTTAGAGGCCTGCCACTCATCTGAGAGTGGAGGACATTTTGGCCCTCAAAGAACAGCTAGAAAAATTTTAGACTATGGATTATGGTGGGCTACTCTTTTTAGAGACGCTGCTAAATTTTGTAAATCTTGTTTCCCATGCCAAAAATTTGGTAATATATCCTAAAGGGATGAGATGCCTCAACAAATTATGATTTTCTGTGAAATTTTTGATGTTTGGGGCATTGACTTCATGGGTCCATTTCCAAATTCTAATGGTTATTTTTATATATTGTTAGCGGTGGATTACGTTTCTAAATGGGTGGAAGCAATTCCTACCCACACTGATGGTGCTAACACTGTTGTTTCCTTTGTTAGAAACGATATTATTTGTCGCTTTGGATCACCACGAGCAATCGTGAGCGATCAAGGCACCCATTTTTGTAACAGGAGACTAACAGGATTACTGAAGAAGCATGGGATAACTCATAAAGTAGCAACAGCTTACCATCCTCAGACTAATGGGCAAGCCGAGGTGTCTAACAGAGAGATAAAGCGCATATTGCAGAAGATAGTCAAACCTCATAGAAGAGACTGGAGCACCAGGCTACAAGATGCACTCTGGGCATACAGAACAGCATACAAGACACCCATTGGGATGAGTCCTTTCCGCTTAGTTTATGGAAAAGCCTGTCATCTCCCAGTTGAAGTAGAACACAAAGCTTTTTGGGCAGTAAAAGAGTGCAACATGGGATTTGAGACAGCCGGAGCTGAAAGGAAGTTGCAACTGCAAGAATTAGAAAGCCTTCGCCTAGAAGCTTATGAGAACTCAAGGCTGTACAAGGAAAAGATGAAGGCTGTACATGATCAGCACATCAAGAGGAAAGAGTTCCAACCTGGGGACTTAGTCCTCCTTTACAAATCTAGAATGAGGCTCATGCCAGGCAAGTTGAGATCAAGATGGGAAGGTCCATATAGAGTAGAGAAGGGTGAGCCGTACGGAGTTTTTCACCTAAGTCATCCTTCAAGATCTGAATTCATCAAAGTTAATGGACATCGTTTAAAGCTATATCATGGCGAGAAGATGAAGAAAAACAAGGAGCTCGAGATCTTCCTCTTGGAGGATCCACTCATAGTCGAAGACTGAGCTAGTGGAGCGTCCAACTTACGGACGTTAAAGCAAAGTGCTAGGTGGGAGACAACCCACCATGGTATGATCGTTCCTTTCTTTATATTTCTTGGTTTTCTTTAGCAATAACTCTTCCGCGTCATGTGGAAAATTGGCCTCCAACGCGTCCATGTCACTCACGCGGACGCGTGACCTGACAATCGACGTAAAAAAAGGGTGTTTGGCAGCAAGTTAGGCTAGAGTAGGGCTGGAATGGTGTTGGACGCAAAAGCTCTACGACACGACCGCGTACCCACGCGTCTGCGTCATCTCCCAATAGTGGCCACCCACGCGATCGCGACAACCACGCGACCGCGTCACCCTGGAATTTGGCAATAATGCATTTTGAACAGAGAGTTGTGCGAGCGCGAGGCTGCCCTCGTACCAGTAGCACAAAACGAGTCACCCGTTCGCATGACCGACGCGACCGCGTCGATCCATCTAAGCGCCATCCACGTGAACGCGTACCCCACGCATCCGCGTCGCTTGCGCCGCACAGCTCATCCAAATCTACCACAATATCTTATCTTTTTCTTTCCCAAATCCTAATTTTTCTTTTCCCTTCTTTTTCCCCATCCTATTTCCTTCCTTCTTCCTTCTTTCTCACTTTCTACTTTCTCTCTCACCACCATTATCAAGGTTTTTTTTCGTCTTCCTTCCTTACTTTTCTATTATCCTTCTTATTTTTTATGTTTTCTTCTTTTCTTTTCTTTTTACTTTCCTAATCCATGTTTTCTTTTTCTTTCTTTTTCTCTTAATTGGTGTTCAAAAGTTATTTGGGTCATTGTTTCTTATTATATGCTTGTGGATTGTTGCAAAATTGTTTGGCAATTATATATTAATTTTTAAGGGTTGCTTGCCTATTTAATTTAATAATTTCAATCGCTTATTCATCATGCATGCTATGTGTTTGTGAAAAAGCCCATGTGGCATTATGCATTTTTCTAGATTATTCCATTCTACTATTCTAATGCCTGTTTTTCACAAAACTCCTTTCATATTTTATTCATTGAAGATAATTGTCAATACAAACGTGATGACCAATTTGTTACGAGTGATAACATATTTAAGTAATTAATGCTTGATCTATGCTACTCATGCCTTTGCCAGCATGCCAATAAACATCTTGCATCTAATTACCAAAAAAATGCACTTACTTTATTTCCTTTGATGAACTTTCACATGTAGTCATGACCATATGTTAACGACATCCTTCTTTTCTGTGCATTGATTTTCACCTATACCATCCTCTTCCTTACTCTATCCCTTTGAATTCAAAGTTACTTTCTTTTTTTCCCTTTTCAGGATGGCCACCAAGAAAGGAAAAGAGCAAGCTACTCCCAAACCACCAGCAAGGAGAGGAACAAAACGAACATTAGTGGTAGAGCCTTCTTCAATAGCAGTAAAGCCCTCAACAAAAAGAATTAAGAGGATTATAAAGGTTGATGAAAAAGAGAAAGCCTTCCCAGCAAAGGACACTGCGCGATTTCCCAATCGCTACTGTGAGTAGATGTTCCCCATCCTGGCAGAACGGAGTTACAACAACGAATACCTTCTTATCCTCCCGCCCAATTTTGCTACCTTTATTGAGTCGCAAATTAAACGAAGACAATGGGGTTTCCTACAGAGACAGCAAAGGCAGGTTAATCTTTCCTGGGTAGTTAAGTTCTACTCCAATTTCCACCTACCAACCCTGCAGTCTGTCTATGTCCGTCAAAAGCAAGTCCCCATTACAGAAGAGGCCATTCAACGAGCTTTATATCTTCCCCCTGCTCCAGAAGGAATGGACGCATTTCAAGAAGCCTCACTCAAGCGCCAGACATACCAATTTGACTGGGACGCCATTCTCAGAGTTATCGCCCTACCTGGCAGCAGATGGATCTACGGATACCATCGTTCCCGTCCTAAAGGAATATTGGCTTTCGCACTTACCTTGGAGGCTCGCGTATGGGCACAGATTATGTCCCATTACGTCTTTCCGAGCACTCACGAGTCCTCCTTCACTGAAGACATGGCCGTTCTACTATGGTGCATTCTTATAGATCAAGCTCTGAACCTACCAAGACACATCTGGAATGTTATGGGACATGTACAAATTACGGATAACTTACCTTTTCCTGCCCTGGTCTCAAATCCTGCCTCAACAGCCAGAGTCTCCTACAGAGCTGGGGACACCAGAGCCATGCTTCCACGGGATGATCAGTATGTCCCTAATGGGAAATATATCAAACCTCCAGCAGCCACTACAAGCTAGCCTACTGAACCGGTTGAAGTCATTCCTCCTTCAACACTACAAGCACCTACAACCAACCAACTGTTCCATCAGATTCTTGAAAGATTGGATCGGAAGGAACAGAAAACAAAGCTTAGAGAGCGCCGTAACAAGCGCCGATTCACATACCTCAAGGAGCTGATTGTGGGAAAATTCAAGGACTTAGACACCCCGGACTCCACTTTCTTTAGCAGCACAGGGAGTGGTACACGAATTGTGAATCACACTTTTCACAACTCGTACCACTAACCAGCAAGTGCACTGGGTCGTCCAAGTAATACCTTACGTGAGTAAGGGTCGAATCCCACGGAGATTGTTGGTTTGAAGCAATCTATGGTTATCTTGCAATTCTTAGTCAGGAAGTCAATTGTATTTATCAGTTGAATTGCGAATAAACAAGAGAGCATGGGTTAAAGGTTACTTGTTATGTAGTAATGGAGAATATGTTGGAGTTTTGGAGATGCTTTGTCTTCTGAATCTCTGCTTTCCTTTGTCCTCTGATTCACGCACGCACGTCCTTCTATGGCAAGCTGTGTGTTAGGGCATCACCGTTGTCAATGGTTACATCCCCTCCTCTTTTGAAAATGGTCCAAATGCTCTGTCACAGCACGGCTAATCATCTGAGGTTTCCGATCATGCTGGAATAGGATTCACCCTCCTTTTGCGTCTGTCACTACGCCCAGCACTTGCGAGTTTGAAGCTCATCACAATCATTCAATCCCTGAATCCTACTCGCAATACCACAGACAAGGTTTAGACTTTCCGGATTCTCATGAATGCCGCCATCAATCTAGCTTATACCACGGAGATTCTGATTAAGGAATCTAAGAGATATTCATTCAATCTGATGTAGAACGGAGGTGATTGTCAGACACACGTTCGTGGATTGAGAAAGGTGATGAGTGTCACTGATCATCACCTTCTCCATAGTTAGGCACGAATGGATATCTTAGATAGGAACACGCATGTTTGAATAGAATATAGAAATACTTGCATTAATTCATTGAGACACAGCAGAGCTCCTCACCCCCAACAATAGAGTTTAGAGATTCATGTCATCAAAGAGTACAAAGTTCAGATCTGAAATGTCATGAGATACAAAATAACTCTCTAAAAGTTGTTTAAATACTAAACTAGTAGCCTAGGTTTACAAAAAATGAGTAAACTATGATGGGTAGTGCAGAGAACCACTTCTGGGGCCCACTTGGTGTGTGCTGGGGCTGAGAATTAAACAATTCACGTGCATAAGGCTGTTTTGGGCGTTCAACGCCAGGTTTGGATCCATTTCTGGCGTTGAACTCCAACTTTTAATCCTTTTCTGGCGCTGGACGCCAGAATTGGGCAGAGAACTAGCGTTGAACGCCAGTTTACGTCATCTATCCTTGAGCAAAGTATGGACTATTATATATTGCTGGAAAGCTCTGGATGTCTACTTTCCAACGCAATTGGAAGCGCACCATATTGAGTTCTATAGCTCCAGAAAATCCACTTTGAGTGCAGGGAGGTTAGAATCCAACAGCATCAACAATCCTTTTTCAGCCTGAATCAGATTTTTGCTCAGCTCCCTCAATTTCAGCCAGAAAAATACCTGAAATTACAGAAAAACACACAACTCATAGTAAAGTCCAGAAATATGAATTTTTCCTAAAAACTAATGGAAATAAACTAAAAACTAACTAGATTATACTAAAAACTATATGAAATTAACCCCAAAAAGCGTATAAAATATCCGCTCATCACAACACCAAACTTAAACTGTTGCTTGTCCTCAAGCAACTAGACAAATAAAATAGAAGACTAATAGGTTGAGAAGCAATAATATCTCAGAGTTTCTGAGTGAAGCTCAGATTTTAATAAGATGAGCGGGACTAGTAGCTTTTTGCTTCCGAACAGTTTTGGCATCTCACTTTATCCATTGAAGCTCAGAGTGATTGGCATCTATAGGAACTTAGAATTCAGATAGTGTTATTGATTCTCCTATTTCAGTATGATGATTCTTGAACACAGCTATTTCATGAGTCTTGGTCGTGGCCCTAAGCACTTTGTTTTCCAGTATTACCACCGGATACATAAATGCCACAGACACATAATTGGGTGAACCTTTTAGATTGTGACTCAGCTTTGCTAAAGTCCCCAATTAGAGGTGTCCAGAGTTCTTAAGAACACTCTTCTTTCTACTTTGGACCTTGACTTTTACCGCTCAGTCTCAAGTTTTCACTTGACACCTTCACGCCACAAGCACATGGTTAGGGACAGCTCGGTTTAGCCGCTTAGGCCAGGATTTTATTCCCTTAGGCCCTCCTATCCACTGATGCTCAAAGCCTTGGGATCCTTTTTATTACCCTTGCCTTTTGGTTTTAAGGGCTACTGGCTTTTTTTTTTTTGCTGCTTTTTCTTGCTTCAAGAATCATTTTTATGATTTTTCAGATTATCAATAACATGTCTCATGTTCATCATTCTTTCAAGAACCAACATATTTAACAGTCTTAAACAACAAATTCAAAAGACATATGCACTGTTCAAGCATTCATTCAGAAGACAGAAAGTATTGCCACCACATGTAACTAATTAGAATTTCTCTTATTAAAACTCGAAATTTTATTGCCTCTAATTCAAAAGATCTACTATTTTATTCATGTTTGCTGATGATGAGAAAAATAAACTATGGCTTAATTGGAGATAAAATCAAAATAGATACTAATTACTACTATATGACTCCTAAGGTGAACTTCTATAATGACACTATCACAGAGTTAAAGCAGAAATTGGAATTTAACAACCTTTGTTCTGGGAAGTGGATGTTCCTCTGATCCGTGGGGTGCTTGGTCCTTCAAGAGATAACTTCTGGCGGTTCAATTCCCTTAAGTCACGCCCTTGCTCCTCTTGTTCTTTAAACATATAGGTAAGAATTTGACTGTGTTCCTTCTGTTCTTTTATTATTTGTTCCATAGCTTCCCGTATCTTGGTAACAGATGTCTCAAGATACTCCCAGTATTCAGATTGAGGGATTTCTGGGAGAAATTCCTGTGTTTTCTTCTTGGTGGGATCATCCTGTGCTTGTTGTTTTTCTATTGATGCTTTGGTGATTGGTTTCTCAACTGAGATATACTCAGTTATTTCCATCCTTACTCCAGCGTCCTTGCAGAGCAGAGAAATCACGCTTGGATAAGCCAACCTGGCCTCTTTAGAATTTTTGTTAGCAATTTTGTAGAGTTCAGCTGAGATTAGCCGATGAACTTCCACTTCTTTTCCCATCATGATGCAATGGATCATCACTGCTTTTTTAACAGTGACTTCAGAACAGTTGCTAGTGGGCAACAGAGAATGCCCAATGAAGTCCAGCCATCCTCTGGCGACTGGTTTGAGATCTTCTCTCTTGAGTTGATTTGGGACACCTTTTGTGTTGGTGGTCCACCTGGCTCCAGGGATACATATGTCCTCTAGAATCTTATCCAGGCCCTTGTCTGTTCTCATCATTCTCCTGTTGAAGGAGTCTGGATAATCTTTCAGCTGAGGTAGCTTTAAGATCTCCCTGATCCTATCAGGGTGGGTATGAACAATCTTTCCTCTGACCATGGTCCGATAGTCATAGAAAGCAGTCCCAGATAGTTTCTGCTTGTCAGTTTGCTACATATTAGCATAGAACTCCTGAACCATGTTCCTCCCTACTTTCGTTTTAGGATTAGCTAGGACTTCCCAGTTCCTGATTCGAATTTGCTCCTGGATCTCCGGATATTCATCTTCTTTCAGATCTAATCTAACTTCCGGGATCACTGATCTCAGACCCATTATTTTGTTATAATGGTCTGAATGTTCTTTAGATAAGAACTTCCCTTGATTCCAAAGTGGTTTTGGAATGCTCTCTTTCTTGCCTCTTGGAGTGGGTTGTTTTCCTTTAGGAGCCATGATCTTAGTGATCGCGGATAAACACACCAAACTTAGAGGTTTGCTTGTCCTCAAGCAAAAGAAAAGAAAGGAGAGGGATAGAAGGAGAGCTAGGTGCAATTGTTGATGGAATGGGAGGGAGGCCGAACCCAAATTTAAAGGGAGGGAGGGTGGGTTTTCGAAAAAAGAGATAAAGATATGATAAAAAAAAGATTGATTTGGAAAAGATAAGATAGAAGACATGATAAGAGAGGATATAGTTTAAAATTGAAAAGATATGGAAGATTTTTGAAAAAGATAGATCTAGATTTTGAAAAAGATAAAGTGGAGATTTTGAGAAAGATATTGATGAGTTGAAAAGATAGATTTGTTTTTTAAAAAGATTTGAAAAGAGTTGGATTGAATTTGCAAAGAGGGTTTGTGCTTATGGATTGAGATATATTTGATATTTTTAAAGTAGGATTTTTGAAAATTAGGACTTTTAGAAATCAGGGTTCTTAACATGTTTATGTAAGAAATCATGAATTGAAACATGAAAATCAGAATTAAAATGAAAAATATGAAGAAAGAATGAATTTACCTCCTCCCCATCATCCTGGCATTTGAACGCCCAAACACTGCCTGTTTTGGGCGTTCAACGCCCAAATGCTGTTCTCCTGGGCGTTCAACGCCCAGTTGTTGCCCTTTTCTGGCGTTGAACGCCAGATTGCTATCCTTACTGGCGTTCAGCGCCCACTGGCTGCCCCTTTTGGGCGCTGAACGCCCAAAATAGGCTCTTACTGGCGTTTTCTTGCCAGTGAGCTCTTTTTCTCTGTTTTGTGTGCAGATTCCTTCTGTAACCCTGTGAACTTATGCAATTGATTCTTTACCTTGTTATCAATGAACTCTATATAAACAAATAAAAATAAAAATAGGGCAAAATGCTTAGAGGATTCATGCCCCATGGCTGGGTTGCCTCCCAGCAAGCGCTTCTTTATTGTCTTTAGCTGGACCTTGCTGAGCTTTTAGTCTAGCTTCAGCCTTGAGCACTCTTGCTCAACGTTGCCTTCAAGATAGTGCTTGATTCTCTGTCCATTGACAATGAACCTCTTATCAAAATCAATATCTTGAAGCTCCACATAACCATATGGTGATACAATTGTAATCATGTATGGTCCCCTCCACCGGGATTTCAATTTCCCAGGGAATAGCCTGAGTCTAGAGTTGAACAGCAGAACCTTCTGTCCTGGCTCAAAGATTCTAGATGACATCTTTCTGTCATGCCACTTTTTTTATTTCTCTTTATAAAGCTTGGCATTTTCGAAAGCTGTGAATCTGAATTCCTCTAGCTCATTTAGCTGGAGCAATCTTTTTTCTCCTGCTAATTTGGCATCAAAGTTTAGGAATCTGGCTGCCCAGTAGGCTTTATGTTCCAGTTCCACGGGCAGGTGACATGCCTTACCATACACAAGTTGGTATGGAGAGGTCCCTATAGGGGTCTTGAATGCTGTTCTGTAAGCCCACAGAGCATCATCCAAGCTCCGTGCCCAATCCTTTCTACGGGTACTTACTGTCCATTCTAGGATTCTCTTTAATTCTCTGTTAGAGACTTCAGCTTGCCCATTAGTTTGTGGATGATATGGAGTAGCCACCTTATGGCGAATTCCATACCGAACCATGGCAGAGTAAAGCTGTTTATTGCAGAAGTAAGTGCCCCCATCATTGATTAGTACTCTAGAGACACCAAACCTGCTAAGGATATATTTCTGGAGGAACTTCAGCACTGTTTTAGTATCATTGGTGGGTGTGGCAATGGCCTCAACCCATTTTGATACATAGTCAACTGCCACCAGAATATAAGTGCACGAATTGTGAATCACACTTTTCACAACTCGTACCACTAACCAGCAAGTGCACTGGGTCGTCCAAGTAATACCTTACGTGAGTAAGGGTCGAATCCCACGGAGATTGTTGGTTTGAAGCAATCTATGGTTATCTTGCAATTCTTAGTCAGGAAGTCAATTGTATTTATCAGTTGAATTGCGAATAAACAAGAGAGCATGGGTTAAAGGTTACTTGTTATGCAGTAATGGAGAATATGTTGGAGTTTTGGAGATGCTTTGTCTTCTGAATCTCTGCTTTCCTTTGTCCTCTGATTCATGCACGCACGTCCTTCTATGGCAAGCTGTGTGTTAGGGCATCACCGTTGTTAATGGTTACATCCCCTCCTCTTGTGAAAATGGTCCAAATGCTCTGTCACAGCACGGCTAATCATCTGAGGTTCCCGATCATGCTGGAATAGGATTCACCCTCCTTTTGCGTCTGTCACTACGCCCAGCACTCGCGAGTTTGAAGCTCGTCACAGTCATTCAATCCCTGAATCCTACTCGCAATACCACAGACAAGGTTTAGACTTTCCGGATTCTCATGAATGCCGCCATCAATCTTGCTTATACCACGGAGATTCTGATTAAGGAACCTTAGAGATATTCATTCAATCTGATGTAGAACGGAGGTGATTGTCAGACACACATTTGTGGATTGAGAAAGGTGATGAGTGTCACTGATCATCACCTTCTCCATAGTTAGGCGCGAATGGATATCTTAGATAGGAACACGCATGTTTGAATAGAAAACAGAAATACTTGCATTAATTCATTGAGACACAGCAGAGCTCCTCACCCCTAACAATGGAGTTTAGAGACTCATGCCGTCAAAGAGTACAAAGTTCAGATCTGAAATGTCATGAGATACAAAATAAGTCTCTAAAAGTTGTTTAAATACTAAACTAGTAGCCTAGGTTTACAAAAAATGAGTAAATTATGATGGGTAGTGCAGAGATCCACTTCTGGGGCCCACTTGGTGTGTGCTGGGGCTGAGACTTAAACAATTCACGTGCATAAGGCTGTTTTGGGCGTTCAACGCCAGGTTTGGATCCATTTCTAGCGTTGAACTCCAACTTTTAATCCTTTTCTGGCGCTGGACGCCAGAATTGGGCAGAGAACTGGCGTTGAACGCCAGTTTACGTCATCTATCCTTCAGCAAAGTATGGACTATTATATATTGCTGGAAAGCCCTGGATGTCTACTTTCCAACGCAATTGGAAGAGCGCCATTTTGAGTTCTGTAGCTCCAGAAAATCCACTTTAAGTTCAGGGAGGTCAGAATCTAACAGCATCAGCAGTCCTTTTTCAGCCTGAATCAGATTTTTGCTCAGCTCCCTCAATTTCAGCCAGAAAAATACTTGAAATTACAGAAAAATACACAACTCATAGTAAAGTCCAGAAATATGAATTTTTCCTAAAAACTAATGGAAATAAACTAAAAATTAACTAGATTATACTAAAAACTATATGAAATTAACCCCAAAAAGCGTATAAAATATCCGCTCATCAGGGAGCCATGATGGTCCCGACTGTGGAGATACTGCTACTAGCCCACCTTTGTTCCTGACAGATGGCACCGAGGATGGTGCAAAGCCTTAAGTGTGGGGAGGTCGGTCAGTACCTGACTTCCGGAGGTAATTTCTCTTCCCTAACACTAATAAAGTAGGATATTTAGTTAGTTTTTCTTTTGTAGAATAGGATAAATTACATAGTAATAGGTTAGTTGCATGCATGTTCTACTTGATTGAAAAGACAATAAGTTTCTTCTAAGACCCTATTTTTATAACAAAATTTCACTAATTTTAATCAAAACTTTTATGTTAAATTTGCTTGAAGCTGTATTTGGAACATGATTTTTGAGCTAAAGAACACACAACCTGTGAGATTTGAGCTTTTATACATGGTTACATTATTTAACCATAATTATTTTATTCTTGTGTGTTTACTTCTCTATGAATGTAATCTACATTTTGTTTCATCCTATATGTCTAATGTTTAATATATTTATATGCCTGCATATGATTGAGGCCATTATTTGTTTAGCTCACTTATCCAAATTAAGCCTACCCTTTCAATTACCTTTGTTAGCCACTTTGAGCCTTTAAATCCCATTTGTTTTGCATTTTACCACATTACTAGCCTTAAGCGGAAAAAAAATTATATATCCCAATTGAATCTTTGGTTGGCTTAAGATAGAATTGTGTGTGTTAATTAAGTATGGGGAATTGTGGGAACAAAAAATAATGAGGGAATGTGTCATGATGATATAATGGAAATTTGGGTACCTACTCATGTGAAACTACAAGAATTAAAAATCTATGTGCATTGATAAGCTATATTTATTTTTATGTTTTTGATTAAAAAAAATAAAAAAATAAAAAAAATAAAAAAATAAAATCCAAAAATAGTCAATAAATGAATAAGGGGTCAAAATTATCCCAATGCTAAGTTAAAAATTCAAGGATCAATGCATATATGATAACCTTAAAATAAAAGTTGATGCATGAGTATGGAATGTGAAGAGAAAATTTTGGGTAGCTAGGTATGAAATTTAAAGTTATATAGAATATATGTATGTTGGGTTAAAGCTTGGGTTAATTAAAGATTCAATTTATAAGCTTACTTAGCCATATATGTATCCTTACCCTTACCTTGGCCCATTACAACCTTGAAAAGACCTCATGATGTTTGCATTGGTATATTAAATGTTGTTGATTGGTTAGGTGAAGAACAAATATTAGAAAGCATGATTAGGGAAGGACAGAGTGATTACCCTATACACTAGAGAGACTAGAGCGTACATACATCATCAGTGAGGGTTCAATGCTTAAATTCTCTGTTCCCTGCTTTCATGAGCTACCTTCTTGCATTTTTATTTGTTCTTACTGTATAAGAATTGAATTAGTGGAATTTAATTTGTGATTGTCTTGAAGAGCTTATTTACTTTTAACCAGGTAGACAAGAATCATATAGTTGCATTAACATATATAGGTTGCATTGCATTGCATGAGTTTTACATGTTCCTACTCATTTATTTTATCTCCTTCAACTAAGCATGAGGTCATGCTAATGACTAAGTGTGGGGAGGTTGACAAACCATTATTTTATAGTTTATATTGTGTTTAATTGTGCGGTTTTATCAAATCTTTACCCCCTTATTCATATGATTAGCATGCATTTATAATTCCTTCCTAAAAAAATACTTCATGGTTGAAAACTTTCTTCCTAGAGGCTTTTAATTATGCATTTTAATTCTCCTTTATTCCATTCGATGCCGTGATCTGTGTGCTAAGTGTTTCAGGCTTTATAGGGCATGAATGACTTAGAGATTGGAAAGGAAGCATGCAAAAATGGAAGGAACACAAGAAATTAAAGAGATAACCAGCGAGGAAAAATGGAAGGAACACGAGAAGTGACGCGGACGCATGGCTCATGCGACCGCACGACATAGAAGAAATTACAGTGACGCGGACGCATGGCTCACGCGACCGCGTGGATTGGAAACTACACAAGTGACGCGAAGGCGTGGACGACGCACACGCGCGGCAAGGCAAAACGCTGGATGACGCGAACGCCTAGATGACACGATCGCGTGATGTGCGCGATCTGCAGAATCTGCAGAATTCGCTAGGGGCTTTTTGGGCCCTATTTTGACCCAGTTTTCCGCCCAGAAAAGCAGATTAGAACCAGCGAACATGCAGAGACCAGAGAATAACATTCATTCCGGATAATTTTAGTTTTAGATCTTATTTTTTTCCTCTCCTCTAGGTTTTCTCTCCACACATTGATAGTTCTTAGGATTTCATTTTTATTGCTTTTTGGATTGGGATATTGAGAAGAGTTATTACCTCCGTCAAGACTTCATTGTTCTAGTTTGTTTTCCTTACTTGTCTCTTACTCTTCCATGTCCTCAATTTATTCAAAATTACTATTGGATTATTTTTAATTGATCTTTTTGATTATTATCTATCATGTCTTTCTTTATTTCTCTTTATTATTTTGTGAAGTTTACATTCATAATGAGTGAGTAGTTCCATAACTTGATGGGGAGTTGATTGAAAGGAGGACCTTGAGTTGGAATGCTCAAGAGAAAAATTGCAATTGGGTTTATTGTTGGATTGTCCTCTAGTTACTGACACTAATCCTTTCCAAGGGAGAGGATTGGAACTTGTGAATAGAAATAGCTTTCCAACATGCTTGACTTTTCTCTACCTAGTAAGGGATAACTAAGCAGAATAACCTTCAATCATCAATTAATCTTGAAAGTACTCCAACAAGAATAGGGCTTCCAACTAATCTACTCCCAGTAAAGGTCTTTATTTAAAATTACATAAAATCCCTAATTTAATTTCCTGTTTATCAACTCAAACCATTTTTGAAAACATCTGATTAATAAAATAGCACATCTTTCTGCAACTCATTGGGAGATGACCTGGGACTCATACTCCCAGTATTTTAATTCTAATTTTGTGACTACCCTTCTAAATTGATAAACGGATTTTCGGTTGGTTAAGGACTGTACTTGCAGCGTATCTCTTATAATAATTTCTTAACTCGCCAATTTTTGCCACGTCAATCACACACTAATTGAAATAGAAGAGTACCTGTATTAATTTATAGCAATCAGTAGAGCTCCTAACCTTAGCCTAGGAGGTTTAGTTGCTCATACTGTACGGAAAAATAGCGAAAATATTCGAAAGTGGTAAAAAAAGAGATTCTAAAAAATGGTGATCTCCTTTCTATTTATAATAACCTAAACTTAAGGAGACATTAACATTAATTAGAAAATTACAAAGTTGAAATAAACTAGGCTAAGGGTGCGAAAATCCAGTTTTGGGGCCCACTTGGTGAGTGTTTGGGCTGAGCTTGGCTTCTGAATTGAGGGAATGGGCATCCAACTCCCAATAGGGGGTAGATGAGCTGCTTCCTTGCTCCCTTTGTGGCGTTGAACGCCAAGTTTAGGTGTTCAATGCCAGCCTTGGTCCTCTTGGGGCATTGAACACCCTATAAGGGATAGTTTGGGTGTTCAACGGCCAGTTTGGGCTGTCCAATCTGAAGAAAAGCATAGACCATTATATATTGCTGGCAAGTCCTGAATGTTAGCTTTCTAATGCCATCGGAAATGCGTCATTTGAACCTTTGTAGCTCCAGAAATGCTTGCTTGAAAGCATGGAGGTCAGAATCTGACAACATCTGCTCTGCTTTCCCTACCTCTGAATCAAACTTTGCCAGAACTTCACCAAATTCATCCAAAATTCACCTAAGAGCATAGAAAAAAATAAAAGCTAAAAGTAATATCCAAAGAAGTGAATTTCGTATTAAAACCTACTAAAACTCAACAAAACATACTAGAAACACTAATAAATTGATGCCAAAAAGCGTATAAAATATCAACTCATTAGGTTACAGAGTACTGTGGGTAGATTAAATAGAGTGGTTTCGTGAAGTGTTTTGAACTGATCAAAGAGAAGATATTGGAGTATTAGTGAAGATAAGTTTGAAGAACTATATATTAGTTATAAATATAATATTGGGCATGATTTGATTGTGAATATGACTCTTTGATCTTAAGCACTCTTTCTTGAAAGTGCGACCCCAATGTGATGGCGGAAGGTGAGGATCCCCTTCCTTGTTCCACATGATATTGTAAAAGCAGCTCCAACGAGATGGTGGGAGGTTAGGATTCCCTCTTGTATTCCTCCTGGTCATATGAGAACGTACCTCTTGGGTAGACACAAGGGTTGTGGTTCACCCCACTTGCTCTAGATTGGTAAGTTAAGGCTCCCCAAGTAGATGCAAGGGTGTGGTTCCCTTTTCTTGCTCCGGAATGAGATGGTTTAAGCTCCTTGGATAAATGCAAGGGTGTGGTGCACCCTACTTACTCTAGGTAGATACAGTGGTTGCCCCACTTGCTCCAGAATGGTATTTATGTTGATCTTAGTCTCCTTAGGCAATCTCAGTGACTCAACCCCATGAGTTCTAGGTTAAGATTTGAGGTCCCTTTGACCTAGCTATAATGGATTATTGATTATTTATATATATGCATATGCTTGAGCTCCACGTCGCTGGGACTGTCCAGGGTTCGCTACCGAACATGTCAGGTTTAGCTGGATAACCAATAGATGATACCATCGGCCATAGCGCATACATGCATCATGTGCATTTGTATATTTTTTTGAGTATGCATATGTTGGTTTAGATAATTACTTATTGGTGCGCAGAATTACACTTCGCACAAACTAAACCAGCAAGTGCACTGGGTCGTCCAGGAAATACCTGAGTGAGTCAGGGTTGATCCCATGAGGATTGTGATTTGAAGCAAGCTATGGTTATCTTGTAGATCTTAGTCAGGTGCATAGAAAAGTGGGTTGGTTGTTTAGAATGCATAAAAGTAAAATAAAGATAACGTTACTGAGTTGATGGTGAATACAATGATAAGAAGATGGTTAAGGCTTCAGAGATGCTTTGTTCTTCTGGATCAATTCGGTTTTACTCTCTCCTCCAACTGTGAATGATTTCTTCTATGGCAGGCTGTATGTGATCAATGCCTTTCTTGAGAGGTCGCTGATTCTCTTCCAGAGCTGAACACCAAGGTTAGTGTGCATCTAGTCTGATTGAGGGTGAAGGTCCTGTAGTCTATTTCCCTTAGTGATCCTACTCAAAATGCCATAGACAAGGTCGAATCTTCCGGATCAGAGAATGTTGCACCTTTGGTTCTGGCCTCTACCACAAAGACTCTAATCTCCCCATACCTCGGTTGAACTGGTGTCTCGAGAAGTCTGCAATGAAGTCAGAGATTAGCCATCTAAGAGATGTATAATCAAGCTAGTGGTTCATCATTGTCCGATGAAATACTCACTCTGAACCCATGTAGATTGAGATAACCTTGTGCTGGTTCAACGCATTCATAAGGATGAAGAACGAAGATACATCTTAGAGTAGAGAATCAAACACGGATTGAAGATAAAATAGTAATACTTTTATTAATCTATAAAACATAGCAGAGCTCTTCCCCTGAACCTAGGAGGTTTAGAGACTCATACTGATAGAAAATACAATGAAAGGTTCAAAAAATGTCCGAAGAGATCGAATGTCCTTTACAAAGAGGTGATCTTCTCTTTTAAATACTAAACTAATGACTAAGGATTACAGAAATATGATATGTTTAGGCTGGTAGTGCAAAAATCTACTTCCCCGGCAACAGCGCCAAAAACTTCATGATGCGGGAATTTGCACAATAGCAAACCCCTTCGGCAAGTGTACCAAATTGTCAAGTACTAACTCACAAGAGTGAGTACGATCCCATAGAGATTGATGGATTGAGCAACTATAGTGAGGTGAAATATCTAGTCCAGCGAATATTGAAAGGTTTTGGTGAAATTTAATGAACAGAATATAAATCCACAAGGAAAGTAGAACAACAAAATGTAGAGTACTAGAAATTTAAATGCTGAAAAGTAAAGGTGATGACAAGTTATCTTATGCTAGTTTCACAAGTATTTTTCATTTGTTTCATTAGGTTCTATGCACTTTCTTGCACAATAAGTAAGTGGTTGGAGTGGAATTTCATGATTATTGTGATTCAATCAAACATCATTTATTTTATACAAAATCCTGAGATTTATGCAAGAATTAAGTGATTATTATGATTGATGCAAATTATTGTGATTTTGGTGAGACTTTGATTGCTTGTTTGGTTGATTTTAGGTGAGAAAATGAAGAAATGGATAAGCAATACAGTATAGCGTTGCGCTCAAACAATGAACGCCACGCTCACCTGCGACGCGCATGCGTGCACGACGCGCACGCGTCAGGGGAAAAACTTGAAGACCCACGCGTACGCGTGCATGACACGTACGCATGGAAGTGTTTGGCACTCGTTTAAAAAGAGAGCACTACGTTCACTTACTCAGCGTTTTCGGGCAAGATTCAAAATTGGAGGCAAATTTTTGGAATCGACGCGCACGCGTGTATGATGCGCACGCGTCAATGGAGCACCTGGGACAAAGTAGCTCACACGTGGCTAGCGTTGAAGCTGAATTGGATATTTTGCTACCCCCGCGCACTTGTGAATGACGCGCACGCATGGGCAGCGCTCACTAAACCGACGTAGCGCTCACTAAGTTAAAGCTATCAACGACGCGTACACATGAAAGTGGCGCGCGAGCATGTTTGGAGTTGAAGATTGATAGTGACGCGCATGCGTACATGACGTGCACACGTTGATGAGCAAAAAGGCAAAAGGACGCGCACGCGCCAGTGACGCGTACGCGTGGATGAATGAACGCTGCGCTCACTTAGAGAATGCAATATTCCACTCGGAGAGGCAACAAATGGCCATTCTGATCCACTTCTTCATAGGCTAAAAAGCCCACTCTAAGTACTGGATGCCACAATTGGAAAGTGTATAAATAGATAGCAATTTGATTTCTTAAGGGGCTCTCTTTTAGTTTTCATTTTTAGAATTTTAGAATTGAGATCAGATTTGGATTTACTTTTCTGTTTTCGTTTTCTCTCTTCTGCAGCATTTTACTTTCTATTTTGGATCTGAGAACTTGGATTGGAGAATTCTTCTGAATTCCTTCAATTTGAAGTCATCTTTTACTTTTCCATTTTGTATATTGAAGAACTTGAGATCTGATATTAGCTTTCATTCCACTTTTATTTCATTTTGCAATTTTCTGTTTTCTGTTTTGCTAAGAGAGCAATTGAGATCTAAATTTTCTTTCTGTTTTTATTATTCTTCTGCAATTGTCAACTTCTCTTTTAAGATTCTAGAATTGATCTAAGTTTTCATTCTGCTTTGATTCTTCTGTTTCCATTTCTATTTTGGTATTAAAATTCTAATGATCTGCTTTTTGAATTTCTTCATCTGAGCATTCTATAGCTTACTACAATTTACTTTTTCCAGTTCTGTTTGGATTCCTAACACCCAAATCCCTTTAGTATTCATGCAATTTAAGTTTCCCAGTAGTTTAGATTCAGCAATTTACATTACTTGCACTTTAAGTTTCAGTTATTTACTTTTCTTGCAATTTAAGTTTCTGAAATTTTACTTCTTCTGCATTTAAGATTCTGTAATTTTCCTTTCTGCTATTTAGTTTCCTTGAAATTTTACTTCTGTTAATCATAATTTACCCAAATCATCAAATATTCGCTTAACTAAATTCATCGCGAAACTAAAGTTGCTCAATCCATCAATTCCTGTGGGATCAACCTCACTCTTGTGAGTTATTACTACTTGATGCGACCTGGTACACTTGCTGGTACGTTTGTGTGGAATCGTTTTTCCCTCATCAAGTTTTTGGTTCCATTGCTGCGGATTGATTTAGATTGACAATGATTAAGTAGGTGATAATCTAGATTAAGCATTTTTTTCTTTATTTTTGTTAATCATTTTAACTGTTTGAGATTTTGTTTCAACTAACCTTAACCACACTCTAGCAGTAGAGTGTTTTATTTTAGTTTGCTGGTTTTTGTTTGTGTTGTATGGCAGGAGGTAGAAAAGGTGCATCCACCTCTTTTGATTCTGAGCCAGAAAGAACACTTCTGAGATTGAGAAGAGAAGTAAGATGAAAGGGAGTTATAGGAGAAGCAGAATCAGAAGAAGAGGATTAAGAAATGGAGGGTAACATCCCAAATCCACCTGAGGATATGGCTAACAACAATGGCTAGCCTCAGAGAGGAGTTTTAGCCTCTTACACTATCCCCAACCCAATGAATTGTGAGAGTAGTATCCTAACCCCCAATGTCCATGCGAATAACTTCGAACTCAAGCCTCAATTGATTACCCTGGTTCAAAACAATTGTCAGTATGGAGGAAGTGCTGCTGAAGACCCAAACCAACACCTCTCTGTGTTTTTGAGAATTTGTGACACTGTCAAAACCAATGGAGTCCACCCTGACATCTACAAGCTCTTGTTATTTCCATTTTCACTAAGAGACAAAGCCTCACATTGGTTAGAAGCCTTCCCTAAAGAAAGCATCACTAATTGGGATGATTTGGTTAGCAAATTTCTAGCCAAATTCTATCTACCCCAGAGAGTCATTAAGCTAAAAACTGATGTGCAAACCTTCAGACAGTCAGAAGTAGAATCATTGTATGAAGCCTGGGAGAGGTATAAGGCTTTGATAAGAAGATATCCAGAAGGAATATTCAGTAAATGGGTGGATTTGCAGAATTTCTATGAAGGCTTATCATTACCTTCAAGGAAAGCTTTGGACTATTCTTCAGGAGGATCTTTGCAAATGATGAAGACTACTCATGAGGCACATGATCTTATAGACATGGTGGCCAACAATGAGTATTTCTATTCTTCTGAAAGGCAAGCAGCTCCAAAGAAAGGTGTATTTGAATTGGAAGGAGTTGATACAATATTAGCTCAGAACAAACTCGTGCACCAGCAGCTTCAACAGCAAATTGAGATGATGACAAAGAGGATGGATGGATTACAACTTGCAGCGGTGAGCACAACTAACCAACCACCAGTGGTGTAGGGACAGCAGGGGGAAAGCTATGAAGAACAACAACCTGAACAGGTGGAGTAGATGCACAATCAAGGTTCTGGACCAAATGACTTCCATGGAGACACTTACAACTCATATTGGAGAAACCACCCCAATCTGAAATGGGGAGAGAACCAGAACCAGCAACCTTGGCAAAGAAACTCCATCCAAAATAACTTCCACAACACAAACCATCAAAACACCAACCAAAATCCATATAGAAAACCACAAAATAATCAACCCCAATCCAACTTCTATCTACCCAATAACCCATCAACTAACCAAAACAACTTTCATTCACCATTTACATCCCACACTCAGCCACAACCACCCCAAGAATCTCAAAGAATCTCCAACATGGAGATAATGATTGGGAAAATGATCAAGCATCAAGAATTGGCCAATAAGAACCATAAAGCTTCACTGAGGAGCCTGGAAAGACAAATTGGACAACTGTCCAAGCAAACAGTAGCTGAAAGACCAACCAATGCCTTGCCAAGTGATACTTGATGCGTGGCAAAAGTTAACCAATTTAGAGATTTCAATTAAGAGGACAGCGTTGTACGCATAGCTCTTAACCGGCTAAGATCTACCTCACCAATTTAAAAAGGGTTGTCACAAATTTTAGAAATAAAATACTGGGAGTGTGAGTCCCAGCTCCCAACGAGGTGCAGGAAAGAGTGCTATTTTATTAACCAGGGGTTTTTAGAAAAATTAAGTTTTGATAACGAGTAATTAAAATGATTAAAAATTAAAGCAATAAAAATAAACTAAGAATAATTAGTGATACTATAAATAAAAGTCCTTGATTGGGGGAATAATTAAATGGAATTTTTATCCTTGTTGGGATCTTCTCAAGTGTAGTGTAAAAAGGGTGTTGTTCTCACTCGGTTATCCCTTACTAAATAAGAAAAAGTATGGTGATTAAACTAAATCTTACCCTCAAATCCTAGTCCTCTCCCTTGGGGAGGTCTAGTGCTAGTAGGTATGGAATTAGCTAACAACGTTCAATTCAACCAAGAACTTAAGCATTCCAACTCAAGTATCTCCTCTTAATCAACCCCTATGTCAAGTAGAAATTCTACTCCATTGACATGAAATTAATAATCATAAAAATATGAGAAGACATAATTAAATAAAATAAAATAGAGAATTAAAATTAATTAAAATAAAAATAACTCTATATATTAATAAATTCAAAATGCAACATAATTATCTGAACAGAGTCAATGAGTAACTAATTAAAAGTAAAGGAGTAAGGAAACAAACTAAAGTAATGTCTTCAACGGAGGTAATGACTCTCAGCATCCAAAAATCCAAGCAAAAGTATAAACTATCAATGTAATGTAAATATAAAAACTCAGATCTAAAACTGACGTAATCCTAATATGATGAATCTGAATGTGTGTGGATGCGTGTTGAGTCTCAGCATGTTCCCTAGGTTTAGTCTGTGTTTCTTGGCTAAAAACTAGGTCAAAATACGGCTCGAAATCGCCCCCAGCGTATTCTATTATTTCTGCAAATCGTGCAGGTCACGCGTACGCGTCGTCCACGCGTTCGCGTCATTCAGCGATTTTCCTTGTCACGCGTTTGCGTGGTTCACGCGTTCGCGTCATTCGTGCAGACTCCAATCCACGCGTTTGCGTTAGGCACGCGTTCGCGTCGTTGCGAATTCTCCGATTCACGTGTTCGCGTGGGCCATGTGCTCGTGCCATTGCTCGCTGGTCATCTCCTTAGTTTCTTGTGTTCCTTCCATTTTTGCAAGCCTCCTCTCCAATTTCCAAGTCATTCATGCCTTATGAAGCCTAAAACACTTAACACACGGATCACGGCATCGAATGGGATAAAGGAGAATTAAAATACATAATTAAAAGTCTCTAGGAAGCAAGTTTTCAACCATGGAATGATTTTGGGAAGGAATTGTAAATACATGCTAATCATATGAATAAGTGGGTAAAGATTTGATAAAACCACACAGTTAAACACAATATAAATCATAAAATAATGGTTTATCAACCTCCCCACACTTAAACATTAGCATGTCCTCATGCTTAGTTGAAGGAGATAAAGTAAATGAGTAGGGAAACGTAAAACTCATGAAATGCAATGCAACCTATATATATATATATATATGAATGCAACTATATGATCCTTCTCTACTTGGTTAAAAGTAAATAAACTCTTCAAGACAAACACAAATCAAATTCCACTAATTCAGTTTATATAGTAAGAACAGATAAAAATGCAAGAAGATAGCTCATGAAAGCGGGGAACATAGAATCAAGCATTGAACCCTCACTGATGGTGTATGTGCACTCTATTCTCTCAAGTGTATAGGGTAATCACTCTACTCTTCTCTAATCATGCTTTCTAAATTTTGTTCTTCACCTAACCAATCAACAATATTTAACATACCAATGCAAACATCATGAGGTTTTTTCAAGGTTGTAATGGGGCCAAGGTAAGGGTGAGGGTATGTATATATGGCTAAGTGAGCTTATAAATTGAATCTTTAATTAACCTAAGCTTTCACCTAACATACATATACTCTATATAACCTAAGCATTACATACTCATGCATCAACTTTCTTTTAATTTTATCACATATGCATTGATCTTTTTATTAACTTAACTTAGCATTGGGGTAATTTTGTCCCCTTATTATTATATATATAATTTTTTTTAAAACTTAAATAGAAAAATAAACGTAACTTATCAATGCACATGGATTTTTAATTTTTCTTGTCTCCCATGAGTAGGTACCCAAATTCCCATTATTTTATCATGACACATCCCCTTATTAACCCTTGTTCCAAAATTCTCCCATACTTAATTAACACACAGTTTCTATCTTAAGCTAACCAAAGATTCAGTTGGGATATTTAATTGTTTTTCCGCTTAAGGCTAGTAATGTGGTAAAATATAGAACAAATGGGATAAAAAGGCTCAAAGTGGCTGACAAAGGTAATTTAAAGGGTAGGCTTATTTGGGACAAGTGAGCTAAACAAATAATGGCCTCAATCATACACATGCATATAACATATTAAATATTGGACATAAAGGATGAAACAAAATAAGATTACAATCATAGAGAAGTAAACACACAAGTATAAAATATTTATGGTTAAATAATGTAACCACGTAATTAAGCTCAAATCTCACAGGTTGTGTTCTTAGCTTTTTAAACTATGTTCCAAATACAACTTCAAACAAATTTAACACAAAAGTTTTGATTTAAATTGGTGAAATTTTTCAAAAAATAGGGTCTTAGAAGAAACTTATTATTTTCAATCAAGTAGAACATGCATGCAAATAAACCTATTTCTATGCAATCTATCTTATTCGACAAAAAAAAAATTAACTAAATATCCTATTTTACTGGTGTTTAAGGAAGATAAATTACCTCCGAAAGTCAGGTATTGACCAATCTCCCCACACTTAAGGCTTTGTGCCGTCCTCGGTGCCATCTGTTAGGAACAAAGGGGGGCTGGTAGCAGCATCTCCACCATCTGGACCGTCATGGCTCCCTGTGCTGGTAAATGAAGTGGAGTCCGGGGTGTATGGGTCTTTGTAGTTTCACATAAGTAGCTCCTTGAGGTATGTGAATCGGCGCTTGTTACGGCGCTCTCTTAACTTTGCTTTGTGTTCCTGCGGATCCAACCTTTCAAATATTTGATCCAACCTTTGTGTTCTGTAGGCTGGCTAGTAGTGGCTGCTGGCGGTTTGATATATTTCCCATTAGGGACGTACTGATCATCCCGTGGAAGTAAGGCTTTGGTGTCCCCAGCTCTGTAGGAGACTCCGACTGTCGAGACGAGATCTGAAACCAAGGCAGGAAAAGGTAAGTTGCCCGCAATTTGTACGTGTCCCATTGCATTCCGGATGTGTCTTGGTATGTTTAGGTGCTGGTCTGTAAGGATACACCAGAGTAAAACAGCCATGTCTGCAGTGAAGGAGGACTCGTGAGTGCTCGAAAAGACGTAATGAGACATAATCTGTGCCCATACTCGAGCCTCCAAGGTAAGTGTTGAAGCCGATATGCCCTTAGGTCGGGAACGATGGTATCCGTAGATTCATCTGCTGCCAGGTTGTGCTATAACTATGAGAACGGTGTCCCAGTCAAATTGGTATGTTTGGTGCTTGAGTGAGGCTTCTTGGAATGCGTCCAATCCTTCTGGAGCAGGGGGAAGATCTAAAGCTTGTTGAATGGCCTCTTCAGTTATGGGGACTTGCTTCTGACGGACATAGACAGACTGCGTGGTTGGCATGTGAAAGTTGGAGAAGAATTCTACTACCCATGAGAGATTAACCTGCCGTGGCTGTCTCTGTAGGAATCCCTATTGTCTTCGTTCAATTTGTGGCTCAACAAATTCAGCAATGCGAGTCAGGAGGATGAGAACGTGCTCATTGTTATAATTCCTTGCTGCCAGGATGGGGAACATCTGCTCACAGTAGCGGTTAGGAAACCGCACTGTGTCCTTTGCTGGGAAGGCTTTTTCTTTTTCATCGACCTTGATGATTGGTGCACGAAATCGTGATTGTTCATTCCTTGGTAACTGCGCTAAAAAACTTAATACGCACGTTCATAATTTTAGTTCTCTTCACAATTTGGATACAACTAACCAGCAAGTGCACTGGGTCGTCAAAGTAATAAACGTTACGTGAGTAAGGGTCGATCCCACGGAGATAGTCGGCTTGAAGCAAGCTATGGTCACCTTGTAAAACTCAGTTAGGCGGATTCAAAAGGTTATAGAGTTTTAATAATTAAAAGATAAATAAAACATAAACAAGGATAGAGATACTTATGTAATTCATTGGTGAGAATTTCAGATAAGCACATAGAGATGCTTTCGTTCCTCTGAACCTCTGCTTTCTTGCTGTTTTCATCCAATCATTCCTACTCCCTTCCATGGCAAGCTTTATGTAGGGCATCACTGTTGTCAATGGCTACATCCCATCCTCTCTGTGAAAATGGTCTAATGCGCTGTCACTGCATGGCTAATCATCTGTCGGTTCTCGATCATACTGTAATAGGATTTACTATCCTTTTGCATCTGTCACTACGCCCAGCACTCGCGAGTTTGAAGCTCGTTAGAGCCATCCCTTCCCAGATCCTACTCGAAATACCACAGACAAGGTTTAGACTTTCCGGATCTCAAGAATGGCTATCCATGGGTTCTAACTTATACCACAAAGATTCTAACATCTCAGACTCGGTCCTCTGTATTAGATATCTAAGAGATACTCATTCTAGCTTGTTTGCATGTAGAACGGAAATATTTGTCAGGCACGTGTTCATAGGTGAGAATGATGATGAGCGTCACATAATCATCACATTCATCATGTTCTTGGGTGTGAATGGATATCTTACAGAAGGAATAAGCTTGAATTGAATAGAAAAACAGTAGTACTTTGTATTAATTCATGAGGAACAGTAGAGCTCCACACCTTAATCTATGGAGTGTAGAAACTCTACCGTTGAAAATACAGAAGTGATAAGGTCTAGGCATGGCCGAATGCCCAGCCCCCAAAACGTGATCAAAGGATCAAAATATAATCCAAAGATGTAAATACAATAGTAAAAAGTCCTATTTATACTAAACTAGTTACTAGGGTTTACAGAAATGAGTAAATGATGCAGAAATCCACTTATGGGGCCCACTTAATGTGTGCTTGGGCTGAGCATTGAGCTTTACATGTGTAGAGGCTTCTCTTGGAGTTGAACACCAGTTTGTAACCTGTTTCTGGCGTTTAACTCCACTTTGCAACCTGTTTTTGGCGTTTAACTCCAGAATGCAGCATGGAACTGGCGTTCAACGCAGTTTTCATCGTCTAAACTTGAGCAAAGTATGGACTATTATATATTTCTGGAAAGCCCTGGATGTCTACTTTCCAAAAAAATTTAGAGCGCGCCATTTGGAGTTTTGTAGCTCCAGAAAATCCACTTTGAGTGTAGGGAGGTCAGAATCCAACAGCATATGCAGTCCTTCTTCAACCTCTGAATCTGATTTTTGCTCAGGTCCCTCAATTTCAGCCAGAAAATACCTGAAGTCACAGAAAAACACACAAACTCATAGGGCCCGTTTGGAAAATTCTAGAAGTAGCTTTTTTTAACTTTTGACTTATGAAAAGTAGTAGTATTAATGTCGGGTGCAATTTTCAAAACCAAATTGCAACTTTCTAAGAAGCTATTTTGGAGCTTATAGAGAAGTTAAAAAAAATGACTTCTCTCATAATACTTCTACTTTTCATTACATTTCTTTAAAATAAGCACTTTTAGAGTTAAAAATCCAAACACAAAATAACTTATTTATAAGTTACTTTTAATAGAGTCATTTATTGTTTAAGTTATTTTATCAAAAGGAGCTTAATTAAGTTAGTTACCCAAACTGGGCCATAGTAAAGTCTAGAAATGTGAATTTTAATTAAAAACTAATAAAAATATACTAAAAACTAACTAAATCATAATAAAAACTATGTAAAAACAATGCCAAAAAGTGTATAAATTATCCGCTCATCACAACACCAAACTTAAATTGTTGCTTGTCCCCAAGCAACTGAAAATAAAATAGGATAAAAAGAAGAGAATATACTATAAATTCCAAAATATCAATGAAACTTAGCTCTAATCAGATGAGCGGGACTTGTAACTTTTTGCCTCTTGAATAGTTTTGGCATCTCACTTTATCCATTGAGGTTCAGAATGATTGGCATCTATAGGAATTAAGAATTCAGATAGTGTTATTAATTCTCCTAGTTCAGTATGTTGATTCTTGAACACAGCTACTTTATGAGTCTTGGTCGTGGGCCTAAGCACTTTGTTTTCCAGTATTACCACCGGATACATAAATGCCACAGACACATAACTGGGTGAACCTTTTCAGATTGTGACTCAGCTTTGCTAAAGTCCCCAATTAGAGGTGTCCAGGGTTCTTAAGCACACTCTTTTTTTTTTTGCTTTGGACCTTGACTTTAACTGCTCAGTCTCAAGTTTTCACTTGACACCTTCACGCCACAAGCACATGGTTAGGGACAGCTTGGTTTAGCCGCTTAGGCTAGGATTTTATTTCTTTAGGCCCTCCTGTCCACTGATGCTCCTTGGATCCTTTTTATTACCCTTGCCTTTTGGTTTTAAGGGCTATTGGCTTTTTGCTCTTTCCTTTTGGTTTAAAGAGCTTTTGGCTTTTTCTGCTTGCTTTTTCTTTTTTTTTTTTTTTTTTTGCCATTTTTCCTTTCTCTTTTTTTTTGCAAGCTTTTTGTATTCACTGCTTTTTCTTGCTTCAAGAATCATTTTTATGATTTTTCAGATTATCAAATAACGTTTCTCTTTTTTCATCATTCTTTCAAGAGCCAATATATTTAACATTCATAAATAACAACTTCAAAAGACATATGCACTGTTCAAGCATTCATTCAGAAAACAAAAAGTGTTGCCACCACATCAAAATAATTAAACTAGTTTCAAGGATGAATTCGAAACCATGTACTTCTTGTTCTTTTATAATTAAAACATTTTTCATTCAAGAGAGGTGATGGATTCATATTCATAACTTTAAGGCATAGACACTTAGACACTAATGATCATGTAATAAGACACAAATATAAATAAACATAAAGCTCAAAAATTGAAAAACAGGAAAATAAATAAACAAGGAGATTAAGAAATGAGTCCACCTTAGTGAGGGTGGCATCTTCCTCTTCTTGAAGAACCAATGGTGCTCTTGAGCTCCTTTATGTCTCTTCCTTGTCTTTCTTGCTCCTCCCTCATAGCTCTTTGATCTTCTCTAATTTCATGGAGGATGATGGAGTGCTCTTGGTGCTCCACCCTTAGTTGTCCCATGTTAGAACTTAATTCTCCTAGGGAGGTGTTGATTTGCTCCCAATAATTCTGTGGAGGAAAGTGCATCCCTTGAGGCATCTCAGGGATTTCATGGTGAGGAATCTCCTCATGCTCATGTTGAGGTCCATGATCTCTTGTTTGCTTCATCCTTTTCTTAGTGATGGGCTTATCCTCTTCAATGAGGATGTCTCCCTCTATATCAATTCTAGCCGAATTGCAGAGGTGGCATATGAGGTGAGGAAAGGCTAACCTTGCCCAAGTGGAGGACTTGTCAACCACCTTGTAGAGTTCTTGAGGTAGAATCTCATGAACTTCCACCTCCTCTCCAATCATGACACTCTGGATCATGATGGCCCGGTCTATAGTAACTTCAGACCGGTTGCTAGTAGGAATGATTGAGCGTTGAATGAACTCTAACCATCCCTTAGCCACTGGTTTGAGGTCATGCCTTCTTAGTTGAACTGGCTTGCCTCTTGAGTCAATTTTCCATTGAGCTCCTTCCTCACATATGTCTATGAGGACTTGGTCCAACCTTTGATCAAAGTTGACGCTTCTTGTGTAGGGGCGTGCGTTCTCTTCCATCATTGGCAAGTTGAACGCCAGCCTTACATTTTCCGGACTGAAATCTAAGTATTTCCCCCAAACCATGGTAAGCCAATGCTTTGGATTCGGGTTCAAACTTTGATCATGGTTCCTAGTGATCCATGCGTTTGCATAGAACTCTTGAACCATTAGGATCCCGACTTGTTGAATGGGGTTGGTGAGAACTTCCCAACCTCTTCTTTGGATCTCAAGTCGGATCTCCGGATACTCATTCTTTTTTAGCTTGAAAGGAACCTCAGGGATCACTTTCTTCTTGGCCACAACTTCATAAAAGTGGTCTTAATGGACCTTTGAAATGAATCTCTCCATCTCCCATGGCTCAGAAGTGGAAGCAATTGCCTTCTCTTTCCTCTTTCTTGAGGTTTCTCTGGCCTTAGGTGCCATTGATGGTTATGGAAAACAAAAATCAATACTTTTTACCACACCAAACTTAAAATGTTTGCTCGTCCCCGAGAAAAAGAAGAAAGAAAGAAGAATGAGAAGAAAAGAAATGGAGGAGAGGGAGAGAGCAGTTGTTTCGGCCAAGGGGGAGAAGAGAGGTTTGTGCTGTTTGAAAATAAAGAAAGAATGAGGGGTTTATATAGGAATGGGGGGACGGTTAGGGTTTGGCCATTAAGGTTGGGTTTGGAAGGGAAAATAGTTTGAATTTTGAAGGTAGGTGGGGTTTTTGGGGAAGAGAAGATGGATGTGAGTGGTGAAGAGGTGATGGAGAAGAGTGATTGAGTTGATTGGTGAAGGGTATTTAGGAAAGAGAGTTATAAAAAGGTGTGAAGAGGAGAGAGAAGAAGATGTGGGGATCCTGTGGGGTCCACAGGTCCTAAGGGGATCCTGTGGGGTCCACAGATCCAGTGGGGTCAAGGACTTAACATTCCTGCTCCAATTAGGCGTGTAAAATGCCCTTGCTGTGCAATCCTGGCGTTTAACGCCAGACTGCTGCCTGTTTCTGGTGTTAAACGCCCAAATGCAGCTTGTTTTTGGTGTTTAACGCCAGGTAGATGCTTGGTTCTGGCGTTAAACGCCAGCTTGGTGCTTGTTTCTGGCGTTAAACGCCAGACAGATGCTTGTTTCTGGCGTTTAACGCCAGCATCCCTCTCTTCCAGGGTGCGTTATTTTTAATGCTGTTTTTCATTCTGTTTTTGATTTTTTTCAGTAGTTTTTGTGACTCCACATGATCATCAACCTAATAAAACATGAAATAACAAAGAGAAAATAAAATAGATATAATTAGATAACATTGGGTTGCCTCCCAACAAGCACTTCTTTAATGTCAATAGCTTGACAGTGAGCTCTCATGGAGCCTCACGGATGTTCAGAGCATTGTTGGAACTTCCCAACACCAAACTTAGAGTTTGAATGTGGGGGTTCAACACCAAAATTAGAGTTTGGTTGTGGCCTCCCAACACCAAAATTAGAGTTTGACTTTGGGGTTTTTGGTTGACTCTGTAGTGAGAGAAGCTTTTCATGCTTCCTCTCCATGGTTACAGAAGGAGATCTTTGAGTTTTAAACACAAGGTTGTCCTCATTCAGTTGAAGGATCAATTCTCTTCTGTCCACATCAATCACAACTCTTGCTGTGGCTAGGAAGGGTCATCCAAGGATGATGGATTCATCCTCATCCTTCCTAGTGTCTAGGATTATGAAATCAGCATGGATGTAAAGGCCTTTAACCTTTACTAGCACGTCCTCTACTTGTCCATAAGCCTATTTTCTTGAATTGCCTGCCATCTCTAATGAGATTCTGGCAGCTTCCACCTCAAAGATTCCCAGTTTCTCCATTACAGAGAGTGGCATGAGGTTTATCCCTGACCCAAGGTCACATAGAGCCTTCTCAAAGGTCATGGTGCCTATGGTACAAGGTATTAAGAACTTTCTAGGATCCTGTTTCTTCTGAGGCAATGTCAGTTGATCCAGATCACTCAGTTCATTGATGAGTAAGGGAGGTTCATCTTCCCAAGTCTCATTACCAAATAATTTGGCATTTAGCTTCATGATTGCACCAAGGTACTTGGCAACTTGCCCCTCAGTGACATCTTCATTCTCTTCAGAAGAAGAATACTCATCAGAGCTCATGAATGGCATAAGGAGGTTCAATGGAATCTCTATGGTCTCTAGATGAGCCTCAGATTCCTTTGGTTCCTCAGAGGGAAACTCCTTATTGATCACTGGACGTCCCAGGAGGTCTTCCTCGCTAGGATTCACATCCTCTCCCTCCCTTGTAGGTTCGGCCATGATGGTTAAATCAATGGCCTTGCACTCTCTTTTTGGATTCTCTTCTGTGTTGCTTGGGAGAGTACTAGGAGGAGTTTCAGTGACTCTTTTATTCAGCTGGCCCACTTGTGCCTCCAAATTTTTAATGGACGACCTTGTTTCATTCATGAAACTTAAAGTGGCCTTAGATAGATCAGAGACTATATTTGCTAAGCTAGATGGATTCTGCTCAGAATTTTTTGTCTGTTGCTGAGTGGATGATGGAAAAGGCTTGCTATTGCTAAACCTATTTCTTCCACCATTATTAAAGCCTTCTTGAGGCTTTTGTTGATCTTTCCATGAGAAATTTGGAGGATTCCTCCATGAGGGATTATAGGTGTTTCCATAGGATTCACCCATGAAATTCACATCTGCTATTGCAGGGTTCTCAGGATCATAAGCTTCTTCTTCAGAAGATGCCTCTTTAGTACTGTTGGATGATTCCTTCAATCCATTCAGACTCTGAGAGATCATATTGACTTGCTGAGTCAATATTTTATTCTGAGCCAATATGGCATTCAGAGTATCAATTTCAAGAACTCCCTTCCTCATAGGCGTTCCATTATTCACAAGATTCCTTTCAGAAGTGTACATGAACTGGTTATTTGTAACCATGTCAATGAGTTCTTGAGCTTCTACAGGCATTTTCTTTAGGTGAATGGATCCACCTGTAGAATGGCCCAGTGACATCATTGATAGCTCAGACAGACCATCATAGAATATATCCAGGATGGTGCATTCTGAAAGCATATCAGAAGGACACTTTTTGGTCAGTTCTTTGTATCTCTCCCAAGCTTCATAGAGGGATTCACCTTCTTTTTGTTTGAAGGTTTGAACATCCACTCTAAGCTTACTAAGCTTTTGAGGAGGAAAGAACTTGGCTAAGAAAGTCGTGACCACCTTATCCCAAGAGTTCAGGCTATCCTTAGGTTGAGAGTCCAACCATATTCTAGCTCTGTCTCTTATAGCAAATGGGAAAAGCATAAGCCTGTAGACCTCGGGATCAACCCCATTGGTCTTAACAGTATCACAGATCTGCAAGAATTTAGTTAAGAACTGAAAAGGATCTTCAGCTGGAAGTCCATGAAACTTGCAGTTCTATTGCATCAGAGAAACTAATTGAGGTTTAAGCTCAAAGTTGTTTTCTCCAATGGCAAGAATTGAGATGCTTCTTCCATGTAAATTGGAATTTGGTGCAGTAAAGTCACCAAGCATCTTCCTTGCATTGTTATTATTTTCGGCCATGTCTCCTTCTTTTTCGAAAATTTCTGTTAGATTTTCTCCAGAGAGTTGTGCTTTAGCTTCCCTTAGCTTCCTCTTCAGAGTCCTTTCAGGTTCAGGATCGGCTTCAACAAGAATGTTCTTATCCTTGTTCCTGCTCATATGAAAAAGAAGAGAACACAAAAGAAAATATGGAATCCTCTATGTCACAGTATAGAGATTCCTTATGCAAGTATAAGAAGAGAAGAATGTAAGAAGGAGAAGAGGAAAAATTTGAACACAAAGAGGGGATGGGGTTCAAATTTTTGGGTGGAGGAGAAGTGTTAGTAGATGAATAAATAAATAGAAGGAGGTGAGGAAGAGAAGAATTTGAAAATTTAAATAAAATAAAATAAAAATATTTTAAAATTAAAGTTAAAATTCGAAAATTAAAATTGAAATAAAATTAAATTGAAATCAAAACAATTAGTTAATTAAAAAGGAAATTTGAGAAAGAGGGAAGGGATTTTCGAAAATTAGAGAGGGAGTTAGTTAGGTAGTTTTGAAAAAGATAAGAATCAAATAAAAAGTAAAGTGGTTAATTGAAAAAGATTTGAAAATCAAATTTGAAAAGATAAAAAGTTAGAAAAGATTTTGAAATTAAATTTTGAAAAAGATGTGATTGAAATTTAATTTGAAAAAGATTTGAAAAAAAATTTTAAAATGATTTGATTTTGAAAATTAAAGTTGATTACTTGACTAACAAGAAACAAAAAGATTTGATTTTAAAATTTAAAGATTGAACATTTCTTATTAGGCAAGTAACAAACTTAATATTTTTGAATCAATCACATTAATTGTTAGCATTGAATTCGAAAATATGGAATAAAAATAAGAAAGAGATTTTGAAAATTAATTTGAAATTTTCGAAAATATGAAAGAAAAATTGAAAAAGATTTGATTTTTGAAAAAGATTTGAAAAAGATAGAATTTTTAAATTGAAAATTTGATTTGACTCATAAGAAACAACTAAATTTTAAAAAGTTTTGAAAAAGTCAACTCAAATTTTCGAAAATTTATGAGTGAAAAAGGGAAAGATATTTTTTTGATTTTTGAATTTTTAATGATGAAAGAGAAAAACATCAAAAAGACTCAATGCATGAAAATTTTGGATCAAAACATGTGATGCATGCAAGAACACTTTGAATGTCAAGATGAACACCAAGAACATATTTTTGAAAAGTTTTCAAGAAAAGAAAACATGCAAGACACCAAACTTAAAAATTTTTATTCTTTAGGCATTAATGTTTCAAGAATGCATATGAAAAACAAGAAAAGACACAAAACAAGAAAATATGAAGATCAAACAAGAAGACTGGCCAAGAACAACTTGAAGATCATGAAGAATGAAATGCATGAAATTTTTGAAAATAATTTTTTTAGAAAATTAAAAAAATGCAATTGACACCAAACTTAAAAGTTGACTCTAGACTCAAACAAGAAACACAAAAATATTTTTGATTTTATGATTTTAAAAATTTTTTTTGGTTTTTTCGAAAATTATTTTTGGAAAAACGAAAAAGAAGAATTTTTTTTTGTATTTTTTGAAAATAAGAAATAAAAAGCTTAAAATTAAAATAAAATTACCTAATCTGAGTAACAAGATGAACCGTCAGTTGTCCAAACTCGAACAATCCCTTGCAACGGCGCCAAAAACTTGGCGCACGAAATCGTGATTGTTCATTCCTTGGTAACTACGCTAAAAAACTTAATATACACGTTCATAATTTTAGTTCTCTTCACAATTTCGATACAACTAACCAGCAAGTGCACTGGGTCGTCCAAGTAATAAATCTTACGTGAGTAAGGGTCGATCCCACGGAGATTGTCGCCTTGAAGCAAGCTATGGTCACCTTGTAAATCTTAGTCAGGCGGATTCAAAATGTTATAGAGTTTTAATAATTAAAAGATAAATAAAACATAAACTAGGATAGAGATACTTATGTAATTCATTGGTGAGAATTTCTGATAAGCACATAGAGATGCTTTCATTCCTCTGAACCTCTGCTTTCCTGCTGTCTTCATCCAATCATTCCTACTCCCTTCCATGGCAAGCTTTTTGTAGGGCATCACCATTGTCAATGGCTACATCCCATCCTTTTTGTGAAAATGGTCCAATGCGCTGTCACTGCATGGCTAATCATCTATCGGTTCTCGATCTTACTGGAATAGGATTTACTATCCTTTTGCGTCTGTCACTACGCCCAGCACTCGCGAGTTTGAAGCTCGACACAGCCATCTCTTCCCAGATCCTACTCAGAATACCACAGACAAGGTTTAGACTTTCCGGATCTCAAGAATGGCCGTCCATGGGTTCTAACTTATACCACAAAGATTCTAATATCTCGGACTCGGTCCTCCGTATTAGATATCTAAGAGATACTCATTTTAGCTTGTTGGCATGTAGAACGGAAGTGTTTGTCAGGCACGCGTTCATAGGTGAGAATGATGATGAGCGTCACATAATCATCACATTTATCATGTTATTGGGTGCGAATGGATATCTTAGAGAAGGAATAAGCTTGAATTGAATAGAAAAACAGTAGTACTTTGTATTAATTCATGAGGAACAGCAGAGCTCCACACCTTAATCTATGGAGTGTAGAAACTCTACCGTTGAAAATACAGAAGTGATAAGGTCCAGGCATGGCCGAATGGCCAGCCCCCAAAACGTGATCAAAGGATCAAAAGATAATCCAAAGATGTAAATACAATAGTAAAAAGTCCTATTTATACTAAACTAGTTACTAGGGTTTACAGAAATGAGTAAATGATGCAGAAATCCACTTCTGGGGCCCACTTGATGTGTGCTTGGGCTGAGCATTGAGCTTTACACGTGTGGAGGCTTCTCTTGGAGTTGAACGCCAGTTTGTAACCTGTTTCTGGCATTTAACTCCACCTTGCAACCTTTTTTTGGCGTTTAACTCCAGAATGCAGCATGGAATTGGCGTTCAGCGCCAGTTAGCGTCATCTAAACTTGGGCAAAGTATGGACTATTATATATTGCTGGAAAGCCCTGGATGTCTACTTTCCAACGCAATTGAGAGCGCGCCATTTGGAGTTTTGTAGCTCCAGAAAATCCACTTTGAGTGCAGGGAGGTCAGAATCCAACAGCATCTGCAGTCCTTCTTCAACCTCTGAATCTGATTTTTGCTCAGTTCCCTCAATTTCAGCCAAAAAATACCTGAAATCACAGAAAAACACACGAACTCATAGTAAAGTCCAGAAGTGTGAATTTTAATTAAAAACTAATAAAAATATACTAAAAACAAACTAAATCATACTAAAAATTATGTAAAAACAATGCCAAAAAGCGTATAAATTATCCGGTCATCAATGATCCTCTTGATTCTTTTTGTTGAGGGCTTTACTACTGTTGAAGATGGCTCTGCCACTAATTCTCTTTTTGTTTCTCTCCTTGCTGGTGGTTTCGGAGTAGCTTTCTCTTTGCCTGTCTTGGTGGCCATCCTGAAAAAGGAAAGAGAAAGTACTATGTAAAGTGAATGGTTCGAGCAAGGGGGCGAATATTATGAGTGGTAATCAATGCACAGTAAGGAAGATTGTCGTTAACACATGGTCTAGACTACATGTGAAAAGTTCATCTTAGGTAATATAGTAAGTGCATGTGATGGCAATTAAATGCAAGATGTTTATTGGCATGCCGGCAAAGGCATGAGTAGCATAGATCAAGCATTCAATGTCCAAGTTAGATTACTAAGTCTTTCAAACTAATAACCTATTTGTATTGAAAATTAAATTAAATTAATAAAATATAAAAGCGGTTTTGTGAAAAAACAGGCATTAAAGAAGTAGGATAACATAAAGGTAGTGCAAGATGCCATACGGGCTTTTTCACAAACACATAGCATGCATGGTAAATATGTTTTTGAAAATATAAAATAGAACATGCAAGTAACCCTTTAAAAGGTAATATTAATTGTCAAACAAATCCATGATAATCGACAAGCAAAATATAGAAAATAAAGACCAAAATAAATTTTTAACACCAATTAAAAGGAATAAAAAGAAAGAAATAAAAAGAAAAAGAAAATATAGATAAAGAAAATAAAAAGAAAAAGAATAATAGAAAATAATAAAAAATAAGAATAATAATGGAAAAGTAAAGAAACAAGAAGAACAAACCTTGATAATGGGTGTAAAAAGAAAAGAAAAGGGGGAGAGTAAAAAATATGAGAAAGAGTAGAGAAGGAAGAAGAGAGAAGAAGGAAGTAAGAAGGGATAAGAAAAATTAGGATTTGGGGAAGAAAAGATAAGATATTTTGGCTGATCTGGATATTCTGTGCGCCGCACGTGACGTGGTTGCGTGGTGTGTGATGTTTTTCTAGTGACGCGAACGCGTGGGTTACGCGGTCGCGTGGTGTGATTTGTGCGAATGGCGCGAGGGCAGCGACGCGTTCACGCAACTCTCTTTCTCATACTTATTTTGCCAAAATATTGGGGTGAAGAGATCGCGAGGTTGATGCGATCGCGTGGATGGCCATGTTTGGAGGACGACGCGGACGCGTGGGGCACGCGGTCACGTGATAGGGCTGGTGTTTCTAGCATCACTGCAGCCCCACTCCATCATAACTTACTGCCATACACATGTTTTACGTCAATTTTTAAAGGCACGCGTTCTCGTGGTTGACGCGGATGCGTGAGAGGCTTAGTTTCCAAATGACGCGGCCGCGTGGGTGACGCAGACGCGTGGGCATGTTTGCGCCTAAGGCACGCCTCAAGCCATGCTTTCGCGTGACTCTCTGTCCAATTCTCTAGTTCTGCTAGTTGCAGCTTTCTTTCAGCACCAGCTTTTGTAAGATTCATGTTGCACTCTCTTACAGCCCAGAAAGCCTTGTGTTCCACCTCTACGGGGAGGTGGCAAGCCTTTCCGTATACCAAGTGGAAGGGGCTCATCCCAATGGGTGTCTTGTACGCTGTTCTATATGCCCAAAGTGCCTCTTGTAGCCTGGCACTCCAGTCCTTCCTATGAGGTTTTACTATCTTCTCCAGAATACGTTTAATCTCTCTGTTAGAGACTTCTGCTTGCCCATTGGTCTGGAGATGATAAGCTGTTGCTACTTTGTGAATTATCCCATGCTTTTTCAGTAATCCTGTTAATCTCCTGTTACAAAAATGGGTGCCTTGATTGCTCACGATTGCTCGTGGTGATCCAAAGAGACAGATAATATGGTTTCTAAGAAAGAAAACAACAGTGTTAGTATCATCAGTGCGGGTAGGAATTGCTTCCACCCATTTAGAACATAATCTACGGCTAACAGTATATAAAAGTATCCGTTAGAATTTGGAAATGGACCCATGAAGTCAATGCCCCAAACATCGAAAATTTCACAAAAAAGCATAATCTGTTGAGGCATCTCATCCCTCTTGGATATATTACCAAACCTTTGGCATGGAGAACAAGATTTACTAAATTTAGCAGCATCTTTAAAAAGAGTAGGCCACCAGAATCCACAGTCTAGAATTTTTCTAGCTGTTCTTTGAGGGCCAAAATGTCCTCCACTCTCAGATGAGTAGCAGGCCTCTAAAATGGACTGGAATTCTGATTGAGGCACACACCGTCTAATTACCTGGTCAGCACCACACCTCCATAAATATGGATCATCCCATATATAATATTTGGACTCGCTTTTTCACTTGTCTCTCTGGTGCTTAGTAAAATTTGGAGGAAAAGTGTGGCTAACTAGATAATTAGCTACAGGTGCATACCAAGGAACTACTTCAGATACTGCTTGTAAGCTATCAAATGGAAAATTATTATTTATAGGAGTGGAGTTATCCTTAATGTGCTCAAGGCGACTCAAGTGGTCTGCCACTAAATTCTGGTTACCACTCCTGTCCTTAATTTCTAAATCAAATTCTTGTAGCAGCAATATCCAACGCATTAGCCTTGGTTTGGACTCCTTTTTAGCTAATAAATATTTTAGAGCTACATGGTCTGAGTACACTACTACCTTAGTACCAAGTAAATAGGCTTAGAATTTATCCAGAGCAAAAACAATAGCAGGAAGCTCTTTTTCAGTAGTAGTATAATTAGACTGAGCAGCATCTAAAGTCTTAAATGCATAAGCAATTACAAAAGGGTCCTTACCTTCGCACTGAGGCAGCACTGCTCCTACTGCATGGTTGGAAGCATCACACATAATTTCAAATGGCTGGCTCCAGTCTGGTCCTCTCACAATTGGAGCTTGAGTCAGAGCGGTCTTCAGGTTATCAAACGGTTGCATACAATCCTTGCTGAACTCGAACTCAATTTCCTTCTGCAGCAATCTGGATAAAGGTAGTGCTACCTTACTGAAGTCCTTAATAAATCTCCTGTAAAAACCTGTGGGGTCAAGGAATGAACAGACTTCCCTCACGGAGGAGGGGTAAGATAAACTAGAAATAACATCCACCTTTGCTGGATCTACAGAAATGCTAGTATTAGACACAACATGTCCTAGTACAATTCCTTGTTTGACCATAAAGTGACATTTTTCAAAATTTAATACAAGGTTTGTATTAACACATCTATCTAACATTCTAGATAAACTATCCAAGCAAAGGCTAAATGAATCACCATATATGCTGAAATCATCCATAAAAATATCCATACAGTTCTCAATAAGATCAGAGAAAAGACTCATCATGCATCTTTGGAAAGTAGCTGGTGCATTGCACAAGCCAAAGGGCATTCTCTTATAAGCATAAGTCCTAAAAGGACATGTAAAAGTGGTTTTTTCCTGATCTTCAGGAGCTATATGAATTTGAAAGTAGCCTGTATAACCATCTAAAAAGCAGTAATTGGATTTACGTGACAGGCGATCAAGCATCTGATCAATGAATGGCAAGGGGTAGTGATCCTTGCGAGTGACTTGGTTGAGACGCCTATAGTAAATGCAAACTGTCCATGAATTATGCACTCTAGTTGTCAGGAGCTCTCCATGTTTATTTCTTACTGTTATGACTCCAGACTTCTTGGGCACCACTTGTACTGGGCTGACCTATTCACTGTCTGAGATGGGGTAAATGATATCTGCTTCAAGTAGTCTGGTTACTTCTTTTTTGACAACTTCTAAGATGGTGGGATTCAATCTTCTTTGAGGCTGACGGACAGGCTTTGCTCCCTCTTCTAAGAATATTCTATGTTCTCAAACTTGAGGGCTAATGCCTATTATATCCGCCAAGCTCCATCCAATTGCTTTCTTATGTTTTTTCAGCACACTGAGCAGCTGTTCTTCCTATTGAGAAGTGAGTTCCTTTGCAATGATGACTGGGAACTTCTGCTTTTCTTCAATGTAAGCATACTTGAGGTGTGGAGGAAGGGGCTTTAATTCTAATTTCTGCTCATAGCTAGGCTCTGGATCATCTGGGGCTGGTGATAATGGTAAAGTCTTCTCATTGTTTTCAGAAAGTGTTCCCACACTTGGACCTTTCTCCATGTACTTCTCTTCTAATTCTTCCTGGTGAACTTCAGCTACAATTTCATCAATAATGTCGCATTGGAAGATAGAATGATCTTTCGGAGGATGCTTCATAGCTTTATTTAAACTGAAACTCACTGTTCTGCCATCTATCTCAAAGGAGTAAGTTCTTGAGAATGCATCCAGCTTGAACTTTGAAGTCTTCAAGAATGGTCTTCCAAGCAGGATTGATGATGGTCTTCCTGAGTCATTAGGGGGTATTTCCAGGATGTAGAAATCAATGGGAAATGTGAGCCCCTTAATGCTCACTAATACATCTTCAGCAATTCCAACTACTGTAATAATGCTTTTATCTACTAACACAAAACGAGTTGCCGACCTTTTTAAGGGAAGGAGCCTCAAAGTATCATATATAGACAAAGGCATTATACTAACACATGCTCCTAAATCACACATGCAGTAAGAAAAATTTACACCTCCAATGGTACAGTTAACCATACATGGACCTAGATCACTACATTTTTTAGGTATATTTCCCATTAAAGTAGATATAGAACTACCTAAAGGAATAGTTTCTAATTCATTAATTTTATCTTTATGTATGCACAAATCCTTTAGAAACTTTGCGTATTTAGGTACCTGTTGAATAACATCAAAAAGGGGAACAGTTACCTCGACCTTTTTGAATATTTCTACTATTTTGGGGTCAAGTTCCATCTACTTTCTGGGCTTCCTTACAAGTTGTGAAAAGGGAATAGGATTGGCGCTCCTTGTAGCTTCAACATCCTTTGGTGTTTCATTCTGCGGTTGAATTGCTTCTTCTTCAACTATGTCTTGTAAGTCTTCTTCCTCTTCAGCTTCTTCCACTTCCACCACATCCTCTGCTGGCACATTCTCTGGTGGGTTTGGCTCCTCATGGTTCCTCTCCTGTACTGTGGCTCTGGACCTCAAAGTGATGGCGTTGATGCCACCTTTGGAATTAGGTAGTGGTTGAGAGGGAATTCCATTAGAGCTTGTAGGTTGATGTGTGAAATTAAGTGAGGAATCCATCCGGAAGATGAGAGCTTGAAAAGTGGCAGTCAAGCCATTCAGACTAGAGTTCAGCTGTGCCTGCATGTCTTGTTGTCCTTGCACAAGAGAACGGAACATCTCGTCATTTGATGAGGAATTAGAATAAGCAGTCTGAGAAACCTGTTGTTGGGTTTGCTGGGGTCCTTGTGATTGTCTTAGGTGAGGTGCCTGATGAGTCTAAATCACACCCCATTCAAAATTGGTGAATTAGTTCTTTTGGCAAGCGCACCAAAATTATCATCAAGTAATAACCCACAGTGGAGTGGGATCGTATCCACAGAGATTGGCAAATTCGAGCAGTTTTAATCAATTGATGAATTAGTCAAGCGGATCAATAGGATTGTGAAGTGCGGAATTTTAAATGACACAAATGTAAAGGCTAGAATATAAAGAAAAGCAATAAAGTGCAGGAATATAAATGGCAAAATATTAAGTGCAGAATCATAAATGAATTGAATGTAAATGGGAATGGGGAATTGCTGAATGTAAAAGTAAGCTATAAAGAAATGGATAGATAAGAATGGGGAAATTCATTGAGATTAGGAGATGTTGTCTCTTTGGATTAATCCAGCTTATATCCTCTTCAATCATGCAACTCATTGACCTCTTGGCAATCATGATTGATTGAGCCCCAATCCCTTAGTGACTCAATCTCTCAGATCTTGATCAATAGCCAATTCCTTGGTCTAATTGCTCACGAAGAGAGATATGCTTGGTCCCTGATTATACCACACACTATCATAGGTTCAAGTAGAGGGAGGATTATATGTCACCATATCCAAACACCAAAACCCATATTCTACTCTAGTGTGAGAAGGGATTTCAAGCATGATTTCATGTTTTCTTTTCCAAGGTTCCCATGAAACCCAATTGCATTCAATCTCTTTTCCAAGATGATTGAACACTAAGCATTAAGAACGAAATTTCTTCTAGCAAATCAAAGAGAAGATGAAGAGAAGAAGAATTTCACTATTATCAATCCATCAATTACAACAGAGCTCCCTCTCTCAATGAGAGGGAAGTTTGTTACTCATAGCTCAAAAAGTACTCAAAAGTGAAGTGTAAAAGTGGATCTAAAACTGACTGCTTAACCCCCTTCTTCAGTACTCCTTGGGGGTATTTATACTACTCCTAGTAAAATAAAAGAATTAAAAAAGTGAAAATGAAAAATTACATTTTGGAGGGAAAAGAAAACACTCAATAAGCGTGACTTCTCAGCTGGCGTGTGGCTGGCGCTTTTCTGGCGTGTCACGTGCCCTTCATTTCCAGCTTGGCGTGCCACGCCCAATCCTTCAAGTGGCACGCTCGTCCCTCTAACAACCTTGGTGTGCCACGCCTTCGAACTCAAGTGGCACGCCATAGTGGAATTCTTGTGTTGGCGTGCCACGTCTTCGAACTCAAGTGGCACGCCCCTTGCCTTTCTGGTGCACAAATTTTGAATCACACTTTTCACAACTCGTACCACTGACCAGCAAGTGCACTGGGTCGTCCAAGTAATACCTCACGTGAGTAAGGGTCGAATCCCACAGAGATTGTTGGTTTGAAGCAATCTATGGTTATCTTGTAAATCTTAGTCAGGAAGTCAATTATGTTTATCAGTTGAATTGCGAATAAACAAGAGAGCATGAATTAAAGGTTACTTGCTATGCAGTAATGGAGAATATGTTGGAGTTTTGGAGATGCTTTGTCTTCTGAATCTCTGCTTTCCTCTGTCTTCTTGTTCACGCACGCACGTCCTCCTATGGCAGGCTGTATGTAGGGGTTCACCGTCGTCAATGGCTACATCCCATCCTCTCAGTGAAGAATATTCTCACATGCTCTATCACAGCACGGCTAATCACCTGTCGGTTCTCGATCATACTGGAATAGGATCCTTCTTCCTTTTGCGTCTGTCACGAACGCCCAGCACTCGCGAGTTTGAAGCTCGTCACAATCATTCGATCATTGAATCCTACTCGGAATACCACAGACAAGGTTTAGACTTTCCGGATTCTCATGAATGCCGCCATCAGTTCAAGCTTATACCACGAAGATTCTAATTAAGAGATCTAAGAGATACTCATCCAATCGGATATAGAACGGAGGTGGTTGTCAGGCACACGTTCATGGTTTGAGGAAGGTGATGAGTGTCACGGATCATCACCTTCATCACAGTTAAGCGCGAATGAACATCTTAGATAGGAACACGCGTGTTTGAATGGAAAACAGAAATACTTGCATTAATTCATCGAGGCACAGCAAAGCTCCTCACCCCCAACAATGGAGTTTAGAGACTCATGCCATCAAAGAGTACAAAGTTCAGATCTAAAATGTCATGAGATACAAAATAAGTCTCTAAAAGTTTTTTAAATACTAAACTAGTAGCCTAGGTTTACAAAAAATGAGTAAACTATGATGGATGATGCAGAGATCCGCTTCTGGGGCCCACTTGGTGTGTGCTGGGGCTGAGATTTAAGCAATTCACGTGCAGAGGCCATTTGTGGAGTTGAACGCCAGTTTTTGTGCCAGTTTGGGCGTTCAACTCTAGCTTTTGATCCTTTTCTGGCACTGGACGCCAGAGTTGGGCAGAGAACTAGTGTTGAACGCCAGTTTACATCGTCTATCCTTGTGCAAAGTATGGACTATTATATATTGCTGGAAATCCCTGGATGTCTACTTTCCAACGCAATTTGTAGCATGCCATTTCAAGTTCTGTAGCTCCAGAAAATCCACTTTGAGTGCAGGGAGGTCAGAATCCAATAGCATCAGCAGTCCTTTTTCAGCCTGAATCAGATTTTTGCTCAGCTTAAACTGTTGCTTGTCCTTAAGCAACTAGACAAATAAAATAGAAGACTAATAGGTTTAGAAGCAATAATATCTCGGAGTTTTTGAGTGAAGCTCAGATTCTAATTAGATGAGCGGGACTTGTAGCTTTTTGCTTCTGAACAGTTTTGGCGTCTCACTTTATCCATTGAAGCTCGGAGTGATTGGCATCTATAGGAACTTAGAATTCAGATAGTGTTATTGATTCTCCTATTTCAGTGTGATGATTCTTGAACACAGCTATTTTATGAGTCTTGGTCGTGGCCCTAAGCACTTTGTTTTCCAGTATTACCACCGGATACATAAATGCCACAGACACATAATTGGGTGAACCTTTTAGATTGTGACTTAGCTTTGCTAAAGTCCCCAATTAGAGGTGTCCAGAGTTCTTAAGCACACTCTTCTTTTTGCCTTGGACCTTGACTTTAACCGCTCAGTCTCAAGTTTTCACTTGACACCTTCACGCCACAAGCACATGGTTAGGGACAGCTTGGTTTAGCCGCTTAGACCAGGATTTTATTCCTTTAGGCCCTCCTATCCACTGATGCTCAAAGCCTTGGGATCCTTTTTATTTGTCCTTGCCTTTTGGTTTTAAGAGCTTTTGGCTTTTTCTACTTGCTTTTTCTTTTTCTTTCTATATATATATATATATATATTTTTTTTTTTTCTGCAAGCTTTGTTCTTTGCTGCTTTTTCTTGCTTCAAGAATCATTTTTTTTTTATTTTTTCAGATTATCAATAACATGTCTCATGTTCATCATTCTTTCAAGAGCCAACATATTTAACAGTCTTAAACAACAAATTCAAAAGACATATGCACTGTTCAAGCATTCATTCAGAAGACAAAAAGCATTGCCACCACGTTTAACTAAATAGAATTTCTCTTATTAAAACTCGAAATTTTATTGCCTCTTATTCAAAAGATGTACTACTTTATTCATGTTTGCTGATGATGAGAAAAATAAACTATAGCTTAATTGGAGATAAAATCAAAATAGATACTAATTACTACTATATGACTCCTAAGGTAAACTTCTATAAGGACACTGTCACAGAGTTAAGGCAGAAATTGAAAATTAACAACCTTTATTCTGGGGGAACGGGGGTTCCTCTGATACTTGGGGTGCTTGGTCCTGCAAGAGAAGACTTTTGGTGCTTCAATTCCCTTAAGTCACGCCCTTGCTCCTCTTGTTCTTTAAACATATAGGTCAGCATTTGACTGTGTTCCTTCTGTTCTTTTATTATTTGCTCCATAGCTTCCCGTATCTTGGTAACAGACGTCTCAAGATACTCCCAGTATTCAGATTGAGGGATTTCTGGAAGAAATTCCTGCACTCTCTTCTTGATGGGATCATCCTGTGCTTGTTGTTTTTCCATTGATGCTTTGGTGATTGGCTTCTCAACTGAGATATACTCAGTTATTCCCATCCTTACTCCAGCGTCCTTGCAGAGCAGAGAAATCACGCTTGGATAAGCCAACCTGGCCTCTTTAGAATTTTTGTTAGCAATTTTGTAGAGTTCAGCTGAAATCAGCTGATGAACCTCCACTTCCTTTCCCATCATGATGCAATGGATCATCACTGCTCTTTTAACTGTGACTTCAGAACGGTTGCTAGTAGGCAACAGAGAATGCCCAATGAAGTCTAGCCATCCTCTGGCAACTGGTTTGAGATCCTCTCTCTTGAGTTGATTTGGGACACCCTTTGTGTTGGTGGTCCACCTGGCTCCAAGGATACATATGTCCTCTAGAATCTTATCCAGGCCCTTGTCTGCTCTCATCATCCTCCTGTTGAAGGAGTCTGGATTATCCTTCAACTGAGGTAGCTTTAAGATCTCCCTGATCCTGTCAGGGTGGGTATGAACAATCTCTCCTCTGACCCCGGTTCGATAGTCATAGAGAGCAGTCCCAGATAGTTTCTACTTGTCAGTTTGCCACATATTAGCATAGAACTCCTGGACCATGTTCCTTCCCACGTTCGTTTCAGGATTAGCTAGGACTTCCTAGCTCCTGATTCGAATTTGCTCCTGGATCTCCGGGTATTCATCTTCTTTCAGATCGAATCTAACTTCCGGGATCACTGATCTTAGACCCATTATTTTGTTATAATGGTCCGAATGTTCTTTAGATAAGAACTTCTCTTGATTCCAAAGTGGTTTTGGAACGCTCTCTTTCTTGCCTCTTGGAGTGGGTTGTTTTCCTTTGGGGGCCATGATCTTAGTGATTGCGGATAAACACACCAAACTTAGAGGTTTGCTTGTCCTCAAGCAAAAGAAAAGAAAGGAGAGGGATAGAAGGAGAGCTAGGTGCAATTGTTGATGGGAGAGGAGGGAGGCCGAACGCAAATTTATAAGGGGGGGTGGGTTTTCGAAAAAAAAAAGATAAAGATATGATAAAAAGATTTATTTGGAAAAGATAAGATAGAAGATATGATAAGAGAAGATATAGTTTAAAATTGAGAGGATATAAAAGATTTTTGAGAAAGATAGATTTAATTTTTGAAAAAGATAAAGTGGAGGTTTTGAAAAAGATATTGATGAGTTGAAAAAGATAGATTTGTAAAAAAAAATTTTGAAAAGAGTTGGATTGAATTTGCAAAGATGCCTGGTGCTTATGGATTAAAATACATTTGATATTTTTAGTGGTAGGGTTTTTAGAAATTATGGAATTTAGAAATCAGGGTTCTTAACATGTTCATGTAAGAAATCATGAATTGAAGTAAGAAAATCAAGGTTGGAATGAAAAATTTTGAATAAAAATGAGTTTTGTCTCCTCCCTGCCATCCTGGCGTTTGAACGGCCAAACACTGCCTGTTTTGGGCGTTCAGCGCCCAATTGCTACTCTCCTGGGCATTCAACGCCCAGCTGCTGCCATTACTGGCGTTCAACGCCCAGTGGGTGCCCATTTCTGGCGTTGAACGCCCAGATTGCTACCATTTACTGGCATTTTCTTGCCAGTGAGCTCTTTTTCTCTGTTTTGTGTGCCGAGGTCTTCTGTAAATGATTTCTCACCTTAGTGTCAGTGAACTTTATATAAACAAATAAAAATAAAAATAAAAATAAAAATATAAATAGGGCAGAATGCTTAGAGGATTGTTGCCCCATGGCTGGGTTGCCTCCCAGCAAGCGCTTCTTTATTGTCTTTAGCTGGACCTTGCTGAGCTTTTAATCTAGCTTCAGCCTTGAGCATTCTTGCTCAATGTTGCCTTCAAGATAATACTTGATTCTCTGTCCATTGACAATGAACTTCTTATCATAATCAATATCTTGAAGCTCCACATAACCATATAGTGATACACTTGTAATCACGTATGGTCCCCTCCACCGGGATTTCAGTTTCCCGGGGAATAGCCTGAGTCTAGAGTTAAACAACAGAACCTTCTGTCCTGGTAAAAAGATTCTAGATGACAGCTTTCTGTCATGCCACTTTTTTTATTTTTCTTTATAAAGCTTGGCATTCTCAAAAGCTGTGAATCTGAATTCCTCTAGCTCATTTAGCTGGAGCAATCGTTTTTCTCCTGCTAATTTGGCATCAAAGTTTAGGAATCTGGTTGCCCAGTAGGCCTTATGTTCCAGTTCCACGGGCAGGTGACATGCCTTACCATACACGAGTTGGTATGGAGATGTCCCTATAGGGGTCTTGAATGCTATCCTGTAAGCCCACAGAGCATCATCCAAGCTCCGTGCCCAATCCTTTCTATGGGTATTTACTGTCCGTTCCAGGATTCTCTTTAATTCTCTGTTAGAGACTTCAGCTTGCCCATTGGTTTGTGGATGATATGGAGTGGCCACCTTGTGGCGAATTCCATACCGAACCATGGCAGAGTAAAGCTGTTTATTGCAGAAGTGAGTGTCCCCATCACTGATTAGTACTCTAGGGACACCAAACCTGCTAAAGATATGTTTCTGGAGGAACTTCAGCACTGTTTTAGTATCATTGGTGGGTGTGGCAATAGCCTCAACCCATTTTGATACATAGTCAACTGCCACTAGAATATAAGTGTTTGAGTATGATGGTGGGAAAGGTCCCATGAAGTCAATTCCCCATACGTCAAACAACTCAATTTCCAAGATTCTTTGTTGAGGCATGGCGTAACCATGAGGCAGATTACCAGCTCTTTGGCAACTGTCACAGTTACGTACAAACTCTCGGGAATCTTTATAGAGTGTGGGCCAATAGAAGCCACATTGGAGGACCTTGGTGGCTGTTCGCTCACCTCCGAAATGGCCTCCATATTGAGATCCGTGGCAATGCCACAGGATCCTCTGTGCTTCTTCTCTAGGCACACACCTACGGATAATTCCGTCTGCACATCTCTTAAAGAGATAAGGTTCATCCCACAAGTAGTACTTTGCATCAGTAATTAATTTCTTCTTTTGTATCCTGTTGTACTCCTTGGGAATGAACCTTGCAGCTTTATAGTTTGCAATATCGGCAAACCATGGTGCTTCCTGAATGGCAAATAAATGCTCATCAGGAAACGTCTCAGAGATCTCAAGAAAGGGGAGGGACGTCCCTTCCACTGGCTCTATCCGGGACAGATGATCAGCCACTTGGTTCTCCGTCCCTTTTCTGTCTCTTATTTCTATATCAAACTCTTGCAGAAGCAATACCCATCTGGTGAGCCTGGGTTTTGAATCCTGCTTTGTGAGTAGATATTTAAGAGTAGCATGGTCAGTATACACAATCACTTTTGATCCTACTAAGTATGATCTGAACTTGTCAATGGCGTAAACCACTGCAAGTAGTTCTTTTTCTGTGGTTGTGTAATTTTTCTGGGCATCATTTAGAACGCGACTGGCATAATAAATGACATGCAGAAGCTTGTCATGCCTCTGTCCCAATACTGCACCAATGGCATGATCACTGGCATCACACATTAGCTCAAATGGTAACGTCCAGTTTGGTGCAGAAATGACTGGTGCTGTGACCAGCTTAGCTTTCAGCGTTTCAAACGCCTGCAGGCGCTCTGTGTCAAACACAAATTGCGTGTCAGCAGCTAGCAGATTGCTTAGAGGTTTTGCGATTTTTGAAAAATCCTTTATAAACCTCCTATAGAATCCTGCATGCCCCAGAAAGCTTCTGATTGCCTTAACGTTGGCAGGTGGTGGTAATTTTTCAATTACCTCTATTTTTGCTTGATCCACCTCTATTCCCTTGTTTGAGATTTTATGCCCAAGGACAATTCCTTCAGTCACCATGAAGTGACACTTTTCCCAGTTTAAAACTAGGTTGGTCTCTTGGCATCTTTTCAGAACAAGTTTCAGGTGATCAAGATAGGAGCTGAATGAGTCTCCATATACTGAGAAGTCATCCATGAAGACTTCCAGAAATTTTTCCACCATATCAGAGAAAATAGAGAGCATGCATCTCTGGAAGGTTGCAGGCGCATTACATAGACCAAATGGCATCCTTCTATAAGCAAACACTCCAGATGGACATGTGAATGCCATTTTCTCTTGATCCTGAGGATCTACTGCAATCTGGTTATAGCCTGAGTAGCCATCCAAAAAGCAATAATAATCATGACCTGCTAGTCTTTCTAGCATCTGGTCTATGAATGGTAAAGGAAAATGATCCTTTCTGGTGGCTGTATTGAGCCTCCTATAGTCAATACACATGCGCCACCCTGTAACTGTTCTTGTAGGAACCAGTTCATTTTTTTCATTATGAATCACTGTCATGCCTCCCTTTTTTAGGATGACTTGGACAGGACTCACCCAGGGGCTATCAGAAATAGGATAAATAATCCCATCCTCTAGTAGTTTGCTGACCTCTTTCTGCACTACTTCTTTCATGGCTGGATTTAGCCGCCTCTGTGGTTGAACCACTGGTTTGGCATTATCCTCCAATAAGATTTTGTGCATGCATCTAGCTGGGCTTATACCCTTAAGGTCCCCTATGGACCACCCAAGAGCTGTCTTGTGTGTCCTTAGCACTTGAATAAGTGCCTCCTCTTCCTGTGAATTTAAAGCAGAGCTTATGATCACTAGAAAAGTGTAACCTTCTCCCAGAAATGCATATTTCAAGGATGGTGGTAATAGCTTGAGCTCGGGTTTAGGAGGTTTTCTCCTCTTCCAGAAGAAATTTCAGAGGCTCTTTCATGTCCTCTGAATCCTCTAAATCAGGCTGAACATCTTTAAAGATGTTGTCCAACTCTGATTCAAGACTCTCAGCCATGTTGATCTCTTCTACTAAAGAGTCAATAAGATTAACTTTCATGCAGTCTTTTGATGTGTTTGGATGCTGCATGGCTTTGACAGCGTTCAGCTTGAACTCATCATCATTGACTCTCAGGGTTATTTCCCCCTGTTGGACGTCAATGAGGGATCGTCAAGGGTCTTCTTAGAATGAGAGTAGCACTCTTGTGCTCCTCCATTTCCAGCACAACAAAGTCAGTGGGAAAGGCGAATGGCCCAACTCTTACAATCATGTCTTCAATCACGCCTGATGGGTATTTAGTAGAACCATCAGCAAGTTGGAGACATATCCGGGTTGGTTTAACTTCTTCAGTTAAGCCAAGCTTTCTGATAGTGGATGCAGGTATTAGGTTGATGCTTGCCCCAAGATCGCATAAAGCTGTCTTGGTGCAATTACCTTCTAATATGCATGGTATCAGAAAACTCCCAGGGTCTTTAAGATTTTCAGGAAAGCTTTTCAGAATGACTGCACTGCATTCTTCAGTGAGGACAACTCTTTCTGTTTCTCTCCAATCCTTTTTATGACTCAATATCTCTTTCATGAACTTGGCATAAGAAGGTATTTGCTCAAGTGCTTCTGCAAATGGAATCTTTATTTCAAGAGTCCTGAGATAATCTGCAAAGCGAGCGAATTGCTTATCCTGCTCCTCTTTTCGGAGTTTTTGAGGATAAGGTATCTTGGCTTTATATTCTTCAACCTTAGTTGCTGCAGGTTTATTGCCTACAGAAGTGGTTGAAGAAGCCTTTTTAGAGGGATTGTTATCAGCATTTGTGTGTGTCTGATCCCTCACTGGCAATTGAGTGCCAGAGTTAGAAGCTGGAGTGAAACTGGATGTCAGCTCCTTGTCTGCTCCTGGCATTTGAATGCCAGAACTGTGCCCATTTTGGGCGTTCAGCGCCAGATCTTGCCCATTTTGGGCGTTCAACGCCAGATCCTTGCCCATTTCTGGCGTTGAACGCCAGTCCTGCCTTGTTTCTGGCGTTGAACGCCAGTCCTAAGCATGGTCTGGGCGTTCAGCGCCAGCCTTCCACCAATTTTCTGGCGTTTTAGTTCTAGAATTACTTTTCCTTGGGCTCTTACTGTCCTCAGGTGAATTTTGGGTGGTTTGCTCATTTCTTAGCTTTTTGCTGCCTTGAGGTGGGGTATTTAATGTTTTCCCACTTCTTAGTTGAACTGCTTGGCATTCTTATGCTATTTGCCTTGACAGCTGCTGCTTTGTTTGCTTAAACTGTTCGTCCATATGTATATTAGCCATCCTTGTCTCTTGTAACCTGTCTTTAAATTCGGCTAGTTGCTTTGTTAGAAAGTCCAATTGCTGATTGAATTTAGTAGCTTGTTTTACAGGACTGAGTTCAGCAGTTACTATTTTAACCTCTTCATTCATGGAAGGGTTGCTGCTTAGGTACAGATGCTGATTCCTGGCAACTGTATCAATGAGCTCTTGAGCCTCTTCAATTGTCTTTCTCATGTGGATGGATCCACCAGCTGAGTAATCTAGAGACATCTGAGCTCCTTCTGCAAGCCCATAGTAGAAGATGTCTAACTGAACCCACTCTAAAAATATTTCAGAGGGGCATTTTCGTAGCATCTCTCTGTATCTCTCCCAGGCATCATAAAGAGATTCATTATCTCCTTGTTTAAAGCCTTGGATGTCCAGCCTTAGCTGTGTCATCCTTTTTGGAGGGAAATATTGATTCAGGAATTTCTCTGTCAGCTGTTTCCATGTCCTTATGCTGGCCTTAGATTGGTTATTCAACCACCTCTTAGCTTGATCTTTTACAGCAAATGGAAACAGTAATATTCTGTAGACGTCCTGATCTATTTCTTTATCATGTACTGTGTCAGCAATTTGTAAAAACTGTGCCAGAAACTCTGTAGGTTCTTCCTGTGGAAGACCGGAATACTAGCAACTTTGCTGCACCATGATAATGAGCTGAGGATTCAACTCAAAGCTACTGACTCCAATGGATGGTATGCAGATACTACTCCCATATGAAGCAGTAGAGGGGTTAGAATATGACCCCAGAGTCCTCTTGGACTGTTCATTTCCGCTTAGGTCCATGATGGAGAAAGGGAGATGATGTAAAATAGGAAAAATATTTTTATTTATTTATTTATTTATTTACTTCGAAAAGAAAATAAATCAAAATAAAATAAATAAAAATGAGTGAAAGATTTTCGAAAAAAATTGAGGAGAGAGAAAGTGGTTAGAAGGTTTTGAAAAGGATATGATGATTTTTGAAAAAGGTTTTAAATTTAAAAAAAAAATCTGAATTTTAGAAATAGATTTCGAAAATTTACTTTTAAAATAGAGAGAAAAAATAATTTTGATTTTTTTTTTAGGAAAGAGAAAAACAATAAGATGGCAAAGGATTTAAAATTTTTAGATCAAATGCTCCTTATTTTCGAAAATTTTGGAGGGAAAACACCAAGGAACACCAAACTTAAAAATTTTAAGATCAAGACACAAGGAAAACTCAAGAACACTTTGAAGACTCACAAGAACACAAGAACATGAAGGAAGAACACTAAACTTAAAATTTTTTGAAAACCAAAATAAAATTTTCGAAAACCAAAGGGAAATCAACAAAATTTTTTGAAAACCAAAATAAAATTTTTGAAAACCAAAATAAAATTTTTGAAAACCAAAATTAAAGTTTGGCACAGGATTTAATAGAAAAATTATTTTTGAAAAAGGTTTTAATAAGAAAATAAGGATTCTAAAATTTTTTAACACGACAATAATACGAGACTCTAAACAAAAAAAGAGAAAATTTTCCTAATCTAAGCAACAAAATAAACCGTTAGTTGTCCAAACGCGAACAATCCCCGGCAACGGCGCCAAAAACTTGGTGCACAAATTGTGAATCACACTTTTCACAACTCGTACCACTGACCAGCAAGTGCACTGGGTCGTCCAAGTAATACCTCACGTGAGTAAGGGTCGAATCCCACGGAGATTGTTGGTTTGAAGCAATCTATGGTTATCTTGTAAATCTTAGTCAGGAAGTCAATTATGTTTATCAGTTGAATTGCGAATAAACAAGAGAGCATGAATTAAAGGTTACTTGTTATGCAGTAATGGAGAATATGTTGGAGTTTTGGAGATGCTTTGTCTTCTGAATCTCTGCTTTCCTCTGTCTTCTTGTTCACGCACGCACGTCCTCCTATGGCAGGCTGTATGTAGGGGTTCACCGTCGTCAATGGCTACATCCCATCCTCTCAGTGAAGAATATGCTCACATGCTCTGTCACAGCACGGCTAATCACCTGTCGGTTCTCGATCATACTGGAATAGGATCCTTCTTCCTTCTGCGTCTGTCACTAACGCCCAGCACTCGCGAGTTTGAAGCTCGTCACAGTCATTCGATCATTGAATCCTACTCGGAATACCACAGACAAGGTTTAGACTTTCCGGATTCTCATGAATGCCGCCATCAGTTCTAGCTTATACCACGAAGATTCTAATTAAGAGATCTAAGAGATACTCATCCAATCGGATATAGAACGGAGGTGGTTGTCAGGCACACGTTCATGGTTTGAGGAAGGTGATGAGTGTCACGGATCATCACCTTCATCACAGTTAAGTGCGAATGAACATCTTAGATAGGAACACGCGTGTTTGAATGGAAAACAGAAATACTTGCATTAATTCATCGAGGCACAGCAGAGCTCCTCACCCCCAACAATGGAGTTTAGAGACTCATGCCGTCAAAGAGTACAAAGTTCTCTAAAAGTTGTTTAAATACTAAACTAGTAGCCTTGGTTTAGAAAAAATGAGTAAACTATGATGGATGATGCAGAGATCCGCTTCTGGGGCCCACTTGGTGTGTGCTGGGGCTGAGATTTAAGCAATTCACATGCAGAGGCCATTTGTGGAGTTGAACATCAGTTTTTGTGCCAGTTTGAGCGTTCAACTCCAGCTTTTGATCATTTTCTGGCGCTGGACGCCAGAGTTGGGCAGAGAACTGGCGTTGAACGCCTGTTTACGTCATCTATCCTTGTGCAAAGTATGGACTATTATATATTGCTGGAAAGCTCTGGATGTCTACTTTCCAACGCAATTGGAAGCATGCCATTTCGAGTTCTGTAGCTCCAGAAAATCGACTTTGAGTTCAGGGAGGTCAGAATCCAACAGCATCAGCAGTCCTTTTTCAGCCTGAATCAGATTTTTGCTCAGCTCCTTCAATTTCAGCCAGAAAAATACCTGAAATTACAGAAAAACACACAACTCATAGTAAAGTCTAGAAATATGAATTTTTCCTAAAAACTAATGAAAATAGACTAAAAACTAACTAGAACATACTCAAAACTATATGAAATTAACCCAAAAAAGCGTATAAAATATCCGCTCATCACAACACCAAACTTAAACTGTTGCTTGTCCTCAAGCAACTGGACAAATAAAATAGAAGACTAATAGGTTGAGAAGCAATAATATCTCAGAGTTTTTGAGTGAAGCTCAGATTCTAATTAGATGAGCGGGACTAGTAGCTTTTTGCTTCTGAACAGTTTTGGCATCTCACTTTATCCATTGAAGCTCAGAGTGATTGGCATCTATAGGAACTTAGAATTCAGATAGTGTTATTGATTCTCCTATTTCAGTGTGATGATTCTTGAACACAGCTATTTTATGAGTCTTGGCCGTGGCCCTAAGCACTTTGTTTTCCAGTATTACCACCGGATACATAAATGCCACAGACACATAATTGGGTGAACCTTTTAGATTGTGACTCAGCTTTGCTAAAGTCCTCAATTAGAGGTGTCCAGAGTTCTTAAGCACACTCTTCTTTTTTCCTTGGACCTTAACTTTAACTGCTCAGTCTCAAGTTTTCACTTGACACCTTCACGCCACAAGCACATGGTTAGGGACAGCTTGGTTTAGCCGCTTAGACCAGGATTTTATTCCTTTAGGTCCTCCTATCCACTGATGCTCAAAGCCTTGGGATCCTTTTTATTTGCCGTTACCTTTTGGTTTTAGGAGCTTTTGGCTTTTTCTGCTTGCTTTTTCTTTTTCTTTATATATATATATATATATTTTTTTTCTGCAAGCTTTGTTCTTTGCTGCTTTTTCTTGCTTCAAGAATCATTTTTTTTTTATTTTTTCAGATTATCAATAACATGTCTCATGTTCATCATTCTTTCAAGAGCCAACATATTTAACAGTCTTAAACAACAAATTCAAAAGACATATGCACTGTTCAAGCATTCATTCAGAAGAACTGGCGTTGAATGCCAGTGTATGTCGTCTATCCTTGTGCAAAGTATGGACTATTATATATTGCTGGAAAGCCCTAGATGTCTACTTTTCAACGCAATTGGAAGCATGCCGTTTAGAGTTCTGTAGCTCCAGAAAATCCACTTTGAGTGCAGGGAGGTCAGAATCCAACAGCATCAGCAGTCCTTTTTCAGCCTGAATCAGGTTTTTGCTCAGCTCCTTCAATTTCAGCCAGAAAAATACCTGAAATTACAGAAAAACACACAACTCATAGTAAAGTCCAGAAATATGAATTTTTCCTAAAAACTAATGAAAATAGACGAAAAACTTACTAGAACATACTCACAACTATATGAAATTAACCCCAAAAAGCGTATAAAATATCCGCTCATCACTTTCTCACTTCTCTTTGCCTCTGGAAACTTGAACTGGCGTGCCACGCCCAAGGTCTGGCGTGCCACGCTCTTGCTCTTTGCTTGACTAGGCTTCTCTGGAAAGTTGAACTAACGTGGCACGCCCAGGGTCTGGCATGCCACCCCCTTTTTGTGAGTGAGTGGTTCCTCCGTTTGGCATGCCACGCCACGAACTCAAGTGGCGCGCCCCAATACTTCTTTGCTCTCTGAATGACACTGGCATGCCACGCCTGGTTGCTCATGTGGCATGCCTAAATGAAGAATGGTGAGCGGCGTGCCACGCCTTCGATACCAAGTGGCACGCCCCATGTAATTGGCCTCTTTCATCCTCTCTGGAAACATATACCAGCGTGCCACGCCTAAAGGCTGGCGTGCCACGCCCATGATCTTATCTTGGTTCCAGTAGTTGGTGTGCCATGCCTTCGATACCAAGTGGCACGCCCAGTTTTCAATTGCCTTCAGCCCCTTCTATGGATTGTTGTACTAGCGTGCCACGCCATGTTGCTCAAGTGGCACGCTCATGGATTCGTGAACTCTTCAAGCTTGGCGTGCCACACCTGGGTTCTCAAGTGGCACGCCCAAGTGACTTCTTGGAGCTGGCGTGCCACGCCTTCGATACCAAGTGGCACGCAATATTGGAGGTTCTTCTTGGAATGGTGAGTTGGCGTGCCACGCCCATTTGCTCAAGTGGCACGCCCATAGTAGTTGATGAGTCAAGCGTGCCACGCCCCTTTTGTGTCCTCCATTTTGCTCTCTGGGATTTTGTACTAGCGTGCCACGCCCAGTTCCTGGCGTGCCATGCCCATATGCATGCTTGGACTTCTTCTCTGGACTTTAGTATTGACGTGCCATGCCCAGCTCCTGGCGTGCCATGCCCAGCTCCTGGCTTCAAATAATGCATGAATTGTACTGATCAAATGAGATTTATGCTCTTTTATGGTCTTATTTATGCAAGAAAGAAGGGTAGATAATGCAAGTCATCACAACACTAAACTTAAGTTTTGCTTGTCCCAAGCAAATCAATGTGAGTAAGCCTTTATAACTTGAGGCCTTGGCTTTGAGTGATTGCAATCAACTAAGAGTAAGACTAAGTGTTCAAAACATGCATGAATGTTTTAATGTCATGAAAAGCTCTTGGATCCTTGAGGGTTCTTTCAGGTATAGGCTTTTAGGAGTCCTTTCTATTGATTGTCACCTTGAAGTAGTAGGGGTTGTTTTGCTTTCTTGACCACGACTCTAAGTGTTTTGTCTCAAGACAACCCTTTAATTAGGCTTTCAATTAGCACTCCCAAACCAGTTGGTTTTAGGGTACTAGGTGTTGAGACACCCCTAAGAATTTACTTTCCCAGGTCTTTTCTTGACACATCTTCACCACAAGCATCTACTAAGATCTTTTAGTTCTTTTTGAGCTTTTTAATGTTTCTTTTTCTATCCAGTAGTTGATGCTCAGAGCCTTGGGGCTTTATTGCTTACTACCTCTTGGTTCTATGGATATTCAAGGAACACCCTTTGGCCTTCTCTGGTTAGACATTCTAGGACTAGTTGCTCTTCCATGACTCATTTTCTTTTTAGTTCATCCAAGGTTCTACACTTCGTTTCTTATTTCTTAGTTTGTTTGATGATCTCTCTTGGCCTTGGTCTCTCTCATTGTTTTTGCACAACTCACAGTGACTCTTATGGAGACAAACTCTACTTTTATTTATGTTGAAATGAAGACTTGAAATACATGGCATTTTCTTTCTTGAAAAAAAAAACTCATAAAGACTTCAAACAGGAATTTAAACTAAGCATAAAGCATAAACTATCCTAGCATGATTATTTATTCAAAAAGTAAATAAAGCAAAAACTTAAACAAGATTTCAGAAATTAGAAAGTGTCAACCATGGGACTTAACAACCTTGAGCAGCTTCATCTTTAGTTCATTGGCCCCTTCCCTTTGTCCTTTTTCTTGGAGGGGGAGGAGCCTCCTTCATCTTGCTTGGAGGAACCTTCTTATGCTTTGGCATCCTTGGGCTTCTAAAATCCTGCCCTCCTCATATAATTCCTTTCATCCTCCTTATGTTTGGCTAGGATTTCCTCTTGTCTTGCACTTAGCTCTTCCATTCCTTGCGTGAAGGTTGGGTATCCTAGGTTTAGAGCGGCTACGGTGTTACACTAGTGATTCAGCTTCGCTTGTGTGTTGATATCATACTGCCTCCTGGATATGGTTCTGGTATTATAGAGATGTCTGAATTCGGCCAAGTTCCTCTGTTGCCATTTGCCTTGCTCTACTATTTTGTCCAGTGCACTTTGCACCTCTCCCCAGTTAAATTGTTCTTGCTGCTCCTTCCTCATATGCTCCCAATTCCCTTGGAGTTGTTGAATGTTTTGGTTGACTTGGCTCTATTGATGTTGTTGAGTTTCTTTGAGTTGATTGACATCTTCCCTCAAGTGGTGTAGATCTCCCTTCATTTGGTGTACATCTCCTTGCAATTGTTCCCAGTTGAATCCCTCTGGAAATTGCTGATATTGGTATTGTGGTGGTGGTTGAAGTGCCAGGAATTGAGGTTGCTCTTCTGCCTCTTCTTCTTCTTATTGTTGTTGTGGTTCATGGGCATGAGCTATTCGTTCTCTAGCCCTGTTGAGTGGGTGAACAGCTACCACCTTGGCCATCTTTTTGGCAGTTATGAACTTCTCTTGCTTTACAAGCACTTCATCAATGATCTTTTCAACTCCAACCTTGTGTTGTCACTGGTGCTTTTCAGTACTTTGTTGATGTTGTTGGCAATCATCTCCCCCACATTGAAGTTCTCTCTTTTCATGATGCTGTACATGAGTACAGCTCTCTCCTTGCTCACCTCTGAAGTGTTAGCTGTGGGGATTAGAGACCTCCTGATGAGCGGATATTTTATACGTTTTTGGGGATAATTTCATATAGTTTAGAGTATGTTTTAGTTAGTTTTTAGTCTATTCCTAGTAGTTTTTAGGAAAAATTTATATTTCTGGACTTTACTATGAGTTGTGTGTTTTTCTGTAATTTCAGGTATTTTTCTGGCTGAAATTGAAGGAGCTGAGCAAAATTTTGATTCAGGCTGAAAAAGGACTGCTGATGCTGTTGGATTCTGACCTCCCTGCACTCAAAGTGGATTTTCTGGAGCTACAGAATTCGAAATGGCATGCTTCCAATTGCGCTGGAAAGTAGACATCCAGGGCTTTCCAGAAATATATAATAGTCCATACTTTGCACAAGGATAGACGACGTAAACTGGCGTTCAACGCCAGTTCTCTGCCCAATTCTGGCGTCCAGCGCCAGAAAAGGATCAAAAACTGGAGTTGAACGCCCAAACTGGCATAAAAACTGGCGTTCAACTCCACAAATGGCCTCCGCACGTGAATTGCTTAAAGTCTCAGCCCCAGCACACACCAAGTGGGCCCCAGCACACCAAGTGGGCCCCAAAAGTGGATCTCTGCATCATCCATCATAGTCCACTCACATTTTGTAACCCTAGGCTACTAGTTTAGTATTTAAACAACTTTTAGAGACTTATTTTGTATCTCATGACATTTCAGATCTAAACTTTGTATTATCTGACGGCATGAGTCTCTAAACCCCATTGTTGGGGGTGAGGAGCTCTGATGTGTCTCGATGAATTAATGCAAGTATTTCTGTTTTCCATTCAAACACGCTTGTTCCTATCTAAGATGTTCATTCGCGCTTAACTGTGATGGAGGTGATGATCTGTGACATTCATCACCTTCCTCAAACCACGAACGTGTGCCTGACAACCACCTCCGTTCTATATCCGATTGAATGAGTATCTCTTAGATTCCTTAATCAGAATCTCCGTGGTATAAGCTAGAACTGATGGCGGCATTCATGAGAATCCGGAAAGTCTAAACCTTGTCTGTGGTATTCCGAGTAGGATTCAAGGACTGAATGACCGTGACGAGCTTCAAACTCCTGAAGGCTGGGCGTTAGTGACAGATGCAAAAGGATAGTAAATCCTATTCCAACCGGATCGAGAACCAACCGGTGATTAGCCGTGCTGTGACAGAGCGCGTGAGCGTAGTTTTCACTGGAAGGATGGAAGGTAGCCATTGACAATGGTAATCCACCAACACACAGCTTGCCATAGGAGGACATGCGTGCGTGAATCAGAAGACAGAGGAAAGCAGAGATTCAGAAGACAAAGCATCTCCAAAACTCCAACATATTCTCCATTACTGCACAACAAGTAACCTTTAATTTATGCTCTCTTGGTTATTCACAATTCAACTGATAAACATAATTGACTTCCTGACTAAGATTTACAAGATAACCATAGATTGCTTCAAACCAACAATCTCCGTGGGATTCGACCCTTACTCACGTAAGGTATTACTTGGACGACCCAGTGCACTTGCTGGTTAGTGGTACGCGTTGTGAAAAGTGTGATTCACAATTCGTGCACCAAGTTTTTGGCGCCGTTGCCGGGGATTGTTCGTGTTTGAACAACTGACGGATTATTTGGTTGCTTAGATTAGGAAAAATCTTCCTTTTTTTGGTTTAGAGTCTTTTATTATTTATCCCTTGTTAAAATACTTTAAACTTATAGCTCAGTTATTTAGAACGTGGTGTTTATGTTCATGATAATTGGCTATCATATTTTTTTTAAAAAAAAAAAACCTTTTTCAAAAATAATTTTTCTATTAAATCCTGTGCCAAACTTTAAGTTTGGTGTTTTCAAAAATAATCTTTCTTAAAATTTTTGAAGGTCCCATAACTCATTTGGCTAGAGCGTTAATCTGTGTTCTTGGTAATTGGGTTAGAATCTTTTATACTCTTTTCAAAACCTTCTTTTTCAAAAATATTTTTTTTCTGTTAAATCTTGTGCCAAACTTTAAGTTTGGTGTTTTCTTGTTGATTTCCCTTTGATTTTCGAAAATTTTGGTTTGGTTTTCTAAAAATTTTAAGTTTGGTGTTCTTCCTTCATGTTCTTGTGTTCTTGTGAGTCTTCAAAGTGTTCTTGAGTTTCCTTGTGTCTTGATCTTAAAATTTTTAAGTTTGGTGTTCCTTGGTGTTTTCCCTCCAAATTTTTCGAAAACAAGGAGCATTAGATCTAAAAATTTTAAATCTTGTACTATCTTATTGTTTTTCTCTCTCCTCACTAAATTCAAAAAAATATCTTTTCAAAATATCTCTTCTAACTTCCTAACTTCTTATCTTTTCAAAATTTGTTTCAACTAACTAACTAACTTTTTGTTTGTTTCTTAACTTTTTCAAAACTACCTAACTAACTCTCCCTCTCTCTAATTTTCGAAAATATCTTCCCTCTTTTTCAAAAATTCCTTTTTTTATTAACTAATTAATTTTTTTTTAAACGAAAAAAAAAATTTATTTTCAAAATTCAAATTCTTTTTAGTTATTTTATTTTATTTAAGTGTTTACTTCTTATAAAATAAAATAAATAAAAAGATAAATCAGTCCAAGTTATATCCATACATCCATCATGGACATAAGTGGAAATGAACAGTCTAGGAGGACTCTGGGGTCATATTCTAACCCCTCTACTGCTTTATATGGAAGTAGCATCTGCATACCCTCCATTGGAGTCAGTAGCTTTGAGTTGAATCCTCAGCTCATTATCATGGTGCAGCAAAGTTGCCAGTATTCCGGTCTTCCACAGGAAGAACCTACAGAGTTTCTGGCACAATTTTTACAAATTGCTGACACAGTACATGATAAGGAAATAGATCAGGATGTCTACAGACTATTACTGTTTCCATTTGCTGTAAAAGATCAAGCCAAGAGGTGGTTAAATAACCAACCTAAGGCCAGCATAAGAACATGGAAACAGCTGACAGAAAAATTCCTGAATCAATATTTCCCTCCAAAAAGGATGACACAGCTAAGGCTGGACATCCAAGGCTTTAAACAAGGAGATAATGAATCTCTTTATGATGCCTGGGAGAGATACAGAGAGATGCTACGAAAATGCCCCTCTGAAATGATTTCAGAGTGGGTTCAGTTAGACATCTTCTACTATGGGCTTGCAGAAGGAGCTCAGATGTCTTTAGATTACTCAGCTGGTGGATCTATCCATATGAGAAAGACAATCAAAGAAGCTCAAGAGCTCATTGATATAGTTGCCAGGAATCAGCATCTATATCTAAGCAGCAACCCTTCCATGAATGGAGAGGTTAAAACAGTAACTGCTGAATTCAGTACTGTAAAACAAGCTGCTGAATTCAATCAGCAATTAGATTTTCTAACAAAACAGCTAGCTGAATTCAAAGACAGGTTACAGGAGACAAGGATAGCTAATATACATATGGACGAACAATTTAAGCAAACAAAGCAGCAGCTATCAAAGCAAATAGCAGAAGAATGCCAAGCAGTTCAATTAAGAAGTGGGAAAACATTAAATACCCCACCTCAAGGCATCAAAAATTCAAGAAATGAGCGACCCACCAAAGATTCCCCTGAGGACAGTAAGAGCCCAGGGAAAAATAATTCTGGCACTAAAACGCCAGAAAATGGGTGGAAGGCTGGCGCTGAACGCCCAGACCATGCCCAAAACTGGCGTTCAGCGCCAGAAACAAGGCAGGATTGGCGTTCAACGCCAGAAATGGGCAAGAATCTGGCGTTGAACGCCCAAATGGGGCAGAATCCAGCATTGAATGCCCAACAGGGGCACATTTCTGGCGTTCAGGCGCCAGGAACAGACAGTGAACTGGCGTCTAACGTCACTCCAGCTTCTGACTCTGGCATTCAATTGCCAGTGAGGGATCAGACACACACAAGTGCTGACAACAACCCCTCTAAAAAGGCTTCTTTAACCACTAAGGTTGAGGAATATAAAGCCAAGATACCTTATCCTCAAAAACTCCGGAAAGAGGAGCAGGATAAGCAATTTGCTCGCTTTGCAGATTATCTAAGGACTCTTGAAATAAAGATTCCATTTGCAGAGGCACTTGAGCAAATACCTTCTTATGCCAAGTTCATGAAAGAGATCTTGAGTCATAAAAAGGAGTGGAGAGAAACAGAAAGAGTTCTCCTCACTGAAGAATGCAGTGCAGTCATTCTTAAAAGCTTTCCTGAAAAGCTTAAAGACCCTGGGAGTTTTCTGATACCATGCATATTAGAAGGTGATTGCACCAAGACAGCTTTATGCGATCTTGGGGCAAGCATCAACCTGATACCTGCATCCACTATCAGAAAGCTTGGCTTAACTGAAGAAGTTAAACCAACCCGGATATGTCTCCAACTTGCTGATGGTTCCACTAAATACCCATCAGGCGTGATTGAGGATATGATTGTCAGAGTTGGGCCATTCGCCTTTCCCACTGACTTTGTTGTGCTGGAAATGGAGGAGCACAAGAGTGCTACTCTCATTCTAGGAAGACCCTTCCTAGCAACTGGACGATCCCTCATTGACGTCCAATAGGGGGAAATAACCCTGAGAGTCAACGATGACGAGTTCAAGTTGAACGCTGTCAAAGCCATGCAGCATCCAGACACATCAACAGACTGCATGAAAGTTGACCTTATTGACTCTTTGGTAGAAGAGATCAACATGGCTGAGAGTCTCGAATCAGAGTTGGAAGACATCTTTAAAGATGTTCAGCCTGATTTGGAGGATTCAGGGGACATGAAGGAGCCTCTGAACTTTCTTTTGAAAGAGGAAAAACCTCCTAAACCAGAGCTCAAGCCACTGCCACCATCCTTGAAATATGCATTTCTAGGAGAACGTGACACCTTTCCAGTGATCATAAGCTCTGCTTTAAATTCACAAGAAGAGGAAGCACTTATTCAAGTGCTAAGGACACACAAGACAGCTCTTGGGTGGTCCATAGGTGACCTTAAGGGCATAAGCCCAGCTAGATGCATGCACAAAATCCTATTGGAGGATAATGCCAAACCAGTGGTTCAACCACAGAGGCGGCTAAATCCAGCCATGAAGGAAGTGGTGCAGAAAGAGGTCACCAAATTACTAGAGGCTGGGATTATTTATCCCATTTCTGATAGCCCCTGGGTGAGCCCTGTTCACGTCGTCCCAAAAAAGGGAGGCATGACAGTGATTCATAATGAAAAAAATGAACTGGTTCCTACAAGAACAGTTACAGGGTGGCGCATGTGTATTGACTATAGAAGGCTCAATACAGCCACCAGAAAGGATCATTTTCCTTTACCATTCATAGACCAGATGCTAGAGAGACTAGCAGGTCATGATTATTACTGCTTTTTGGATGGCTATTCAGGCTATAACCAGATTGCAGTGGATCCCCAGGATTAAGAGAAAACAGCATTCACATGTCCATCGGGAGTGTTTGCTTATAGAAGGATACCATTTGGGCTATGTAATGCGCCTGCAACCTTCCAGAGATGCATGCTCTCTATTTTTTCTGACATGGTGGAAAAATTTTTGGAAGTCTTCATGGATGACTTCTCAGTATATGGAGACTCATTCAGCTCCTGTCTTGATCACCTGAAACTTGTTCTAAAAAGATGCCAAGAAACCAACCTAGTTTTAAACTGGGAAAAGTGTCACTTCATGGTGACTGAAGGAATTGTTCTTGGGCATAAAATCTCAAACAAGGGAATAGAGGTGGATCAAGCAAAAATAGAGGTAATTGAAAAATTACCACCACCTGCCAATGTTAAGGCAATCAGAAGCTTTCTGGGGCATGCAGGATTCTATAGGAGGTTTATAAAGGATTTTTCAAAAATCGCAAAACCTCTAAGCAATCTGCTAGCTGCTGACACGCCATTTGTGTTTGACACAGCATGCCTGCAGGCGTTTGAAACGCTGAAAGCTAAGCTGGTCACAGCACCAGTTATTTCTGCACCAGACTGGACATTGCCATTTGAGTTAATGTGTGATGCCAGTGATCATGCCATTGGTGCAGTATTGGGACAGAGGCATGACAAGCTTCTGCATGTCATTTATTATGCCAGTCGCGTTCTAAATGATGCCCAGAAAAATTACACAACCACAGAAAAAGAACTACTTGCAGTGGTTTACGCCATTGACAAGTTCAGATCATACTTAGTAGGATCAAAAGTGATTGTGTATACTGACCATGCTGCTCTTAAATATCTACTCACAAAGCAGGATTCAAAACCCAGGCTCATCAGATGGGTATTGCTTCTGCAAGAGTTTGATATAAAAATAAGAGACAGAAAAGGGACAGAGAACTAAGTAGCTGATCATCTGTCCCGGATAGAGCCAGTGGAAGGGACGTCCCTCCCCTTCCTTGAGATCTCTGAGACATTCCCTGATGAGCATCTATTTGCCATTCAGGAAGCACCATGGTTTGCCGATATTGCAAACTATAAAGCTGCAAGGTTCATACCCAAGGAGTACAATAGAATACAAAAAAAGAAACTAATTACTGATGCAAAGTACTACTTGTGGGATGAGCCCTATCTCTTTAAGAGATGTGCAGACGGAATTATTCGTAGGTGTGTCCCCAGAGAGGAAGCACAGAGAATCCTATGGCATTGCCATGGATCTCAATATGGAGGCCATTTCGGAGGTGAGCGAACAGCCACCAAGGTTCTCCAATGTGGCTTCTATTGGCCCACACTCTATAAAGATTCCCGAGAGTTTGTACGTAATTGTGACAGTTGCCAAAGAGCTGGTAATCTGCCTCATGGTTATGCCATGCCTCAACAAGGAATCTTGGAAATAGAGTTGTTTGATGTATGGGGAATTGACTTCATGGGACCTTTCCCACCATCATACTCAAACACTTATATTCTGGTGGCAGTTGACTATGTATCAAAATGGGTTGAGGCTATTGCCACACCCACCAATGATACTAAAACAGTGCTGAAGTTCCTCCAGAAACATATCTTTAGCAGGTTTGGTGTCCCAAGAGTGTTAATCAGTGATGGAGGCACTCACTTCTGCAATAAACAGCTTTACTCTGCCATGGTTCGGTATGGAATTCGCCACAAAGTGGCCACTCCATATCATCCACAAACCAACGGGCAAGCTGAAGTCTCTAACATAGAATTAAAGAGAATCCTGGAACGGACAGTAAATACCCGTAGAAAGGATTGGGCAACGAGCTTGGATGATGCTCTGTGGGCTTACAGAACAGCATTCAAGACCCCTATAGGGACCTCTCCATACCAACTCGTGTATGGTAAGGCATGCCACTTGCCCGTGGAACTGGAACATAAGGCCTACTGGGCAACCAGATTCCTAAACTTAGATGCCAAATTAGCAGGAGAAAAACGATTGCTCCAGCTAAATGAGCTAGAGGAATTCAGATTCACAGCTTTCGAAAATGCCAAGATTTATAAAGAAAAATAAAAAAAATGGCATGACAGAAAGCTGTCATCTAGAATCTTTGAACCAGGACAGAAGGTCCTGTTGTTTAACTCTAGACTCAGGCTATTCCCCGGGAAACTGAAATCCCGGTGGAGGGGACCATACGTGATTACAAGTGTGTCACCATATGGTTATGTGGAGCTTCAAGATATTGATTCTGATAAGAAGTTCATTGTCAATGGACAGAGAATCATGCATTATCTTGAAGGCAACACTGAGCAAGAATGCTCAAGGCTGAAGCTAGATTAAAAGCTCAGCAAGGTCCAGCTAAAGACAATAAAGAAGCGCTTGCTGGGAGGCAACCCAGCCATGGGGCAACAATCCTCTAAGCATTTTGCCCTATTTCTATCTTTATTTTTTATATAGAGTTCATTGACAACAAGGTAAATAATCATTTACAGAAGACCTCGGCACACAAAACAGAGTAAAAGAGCTCAATGGCAAGAAAACGCCAGTAAAGGGGCATTTTGGGCGTTCAGCGCCCAAAATGGGCATCCACTGGGCGCTGAACGCCAGTAATGGCAGCATTTGGGCGTTCAACGCCAGAAATGGCCACCCACTGGGCGTTGAACGCCAGGAATGGCAGCAACTGGGCGCTGAACGCCCAGGAGATCAGCATTTGGGCGCTGAACGCCCAAAACAGGTAGTGTTTGGGCGTTCAAACGCCAGGAGGACAGGGAGGAGCCAAATCCAGTAATCCCACACGTATTTCCATTTTAATTTCAAAGTTTATGCTTCAATGCATGATTTTTTCATGAACATATCAAGAACCCTGGTTTCTAAAATCCCTAATTTCTAAAAATCCATCTTTCCAAATTCAATCCAACTCTTTTCAAAATCTTTTCTAAAAACAAATCTATCTTTTTCACTCAAAAATCTTTTCAACTAATCCATATCTTTTTCAAATATCCATATTATCTTTTTCAAAATTCAGAGTTATCTTTTTCAAAAATCTATCATATCTTTTCAAAATTAAACTCTATCTTCTATCTTATCTTTTTCAACTCAATCTTTTTATCTTCTCTCCTCCAATTTTCTGAAAAACCCACCCCCCCACCCCCTTTAAATTGGGCTCGGCCTCCCCCCTCCTTCATCAACAAGTGCTACTCAATCTCCTTCTATCCCTCTCCTTTCTTTTCTTCTGCTTGAGGACAAGCAAACCTCTAAGTTTGGTGTGTTTATCCGAGATCACTACTAAGATTATGGCTCTCAAAGGGAAACAATACACTCCAAGAGGCAAGAAAGAGAGCGTTCCAAAACCACTTTGGTATCAAGGGAAGTTCTTATCTAAAGAACATTCAGACCATTATCTTAAAGTAATGGGTCTGAGATCAGTGATCCCGGAAGTTAGATTCGATCTGAAAGAAGATGAATATCCGGAGATCCAGGAGCAAATTCGAATCAGGAACTGGGAAGTCCTAGCTAATCCTGAAACGAAAGTAGGAAGGAACATGGTCCAGGAGTTTTATGCTAATATGTGGTAGACTGACAAGCAAAGACTATCTGGAACTGCCTGCTACGAGTTTCGGACCATGGTCAGGGGAAAAATTGTTCATACCACCCCTGACAAGATCAGAGAGATACTAAAGCTACCTCAGCTAAAGGATGATCCAGACTCCTTCAACAGGAGGATGATGAGAGCAGACATTGGCCTGGATAAGATTCTAGAGGACATCTGTATCCCTGGAGCCAGGTGGACCACCAACACAAAGGGCGTCCCAAATCAACTCAAGAGGGAGGATCTCAAACCAGTTGCCAGAGGATGGCTGGACTTCATTGGGCGTTCTCTGTTGCCCACCAGCAACCGTTCTGAAGTCACAGTTAAAAGAGCAGTGATGATTCATTGCATCATGATGGGAAAGGAAGTGGAGGTTCATCAGCTGATTTCAACAGAGCTCTATAAGATTGCTAACAAAAATTCAAGAGAGGCCATGTTGGCTTATCCAAGCGTGATTTCTCTGCTCTGCAAGGACGCTAGAGTCAAGATGGGAATAACTGAATATATCCTAATTGAAAAGTCAATCACCAAAGCATCAATGGAGAGACAACAAGCACAGGAGGATCATATCAAGAAGAGAGCACAGGAATTCCTCCCAGAGATTCCTCAAGCAGAATATTGGGAATATCTTGAGACGTCTGTCACCAAGATACAGGAAGCTATGGAGCAAATAATAAAACAACAGAAGGAACACAGTCAAATGCTGACCCATATGCTTAAAGAACAAGAGGAGCAGGGACGTGACTTAAGGGAACTGAAGCGCCAAAAGTCTTCTGTGATACCAAGCCTCCCAAGGATCAGAGGAACCCCCATACCCCCAGAATAAAGGTTGTTAATTTTCAATTTCTGCCTTAACTCTGTGACAGTGTCCTTATAAAAAGTACCTTAGAAGTCATATAGTAGTAATTAGTATCTATTTTGATTCTATCTCCAATTAAGCTATAGTTTATTTTTCTCATCATCATTAAACATGAATAAAGTAGTAGATCTTTTGAATAAGAAGCAATAAAATTTCGAGTTTAAATAAAACAAATTCTAATTGGTTAAATGTGGTGGCAATGCTTTCTGTCTTCTGAATGAATGCTTGAACAGTGCATATGTCTTTTGAATTTGTTGTTTAAGACTGTTAAATATGTTGGCTCTTGAAAGAATAATGAACATGAGACATGTTATTGATAATCTGAAAAAATCATCAAAATGATTCTTGAAGCAAGAAAAAGCAGCAAAGAACAAAGCTTGCAGAAAAAAAAAAAAAGCAAGCAGAAAAAGCCAATAACCCTTAAAACCAAAAGGCAAGGGCAATTAAGAAGGATCCCAAGGCTTTAAGCATCAGTGGATAGGAGGGCCTAAAGGACTGAAATCCTGGTCTAAGCGACTAAACCAAGCTGTCCCTAACCATGTGCTTGTGGCGTACAGGTGTCAAGTGAAAACTTGAGACTGAGCGGTTAAAGTCAAGGTCCAAAGCAAAAAGAAGAGTGTGCTTAAGAACTCTGGACACCTCCAATTGGGGACTTTAGCAAAGCTGAGTCACAATCTGAAAAGGTTCACCCAGTTATGTGTCTGTGGCATTTATGTATCTGGTAGTAATACTGGAAAACAAAGTGCTTAGGGCCACGGCCAAGACTCATAAAGAAGTTGTGTTCAAGAATCATCACACTGAACTAAGAGAATCAATAACACTATCTGAATTCTGAGTTCCTATAGATGCCAATCACTCTGAGCTTCAATGGATAAAGTGAGATGCCAAAACTGTTCAGAAGTAAAAAGCTACTAGTTCCGCACATCTAATTAGAATCTGAGCTTCAATCAAAAACTCTGAGATATTATTGCTTCTCAACCTATTAGTCTTCTATTTTATTTGTCTAGTTGCTTGAGGACAAGCAACAGTTTAAGTTTGGTGTTGTGATGAGCAGATATTTTATACGCTTTTTGGGGATAATTTCATATAGTTTAGAGTATGTTTTAGTTAGTTCTTAGTCTATTCCTAGTAGTTTTTAGGAAAAATTCATATTTCTGGACTTTACTATGAGTTGTGTGTTTTTCTGTAATTTCAGGTATTTTTCTGGCTGAAATTGAAGGAGCTGAGCAAAATTTTGATTCAGGCTGAAAAAGGACTGCTGATGCTGTTGGATTCTGACCTCCCTGCACTCAAAGTGGATTTTCTGGAGCTACAGAACTCGAAATGGCATGCTTCCAATTGCGCTGGAAAGTAGACATCCAGGGCTTTCCAGTAATATATAATCATCCATACTTTGCACAAGGATAGACGACGTAAATTGGCGTTCAACGCCAGTTCTCTGCCCAATTCTGGCGTCTAGCGCCAGAAAAGGATCAAAAACTGGAGTTGAACGCCCAAACTGGCATAAAAACTGGCGTTCAACTCCACAAATGGCCTCCGCACGTGAATTGCTTAAAGTCTCAGCCCCAGCACACACCAAGTGGGCCCCAGCACACCAAGTAGGCCCCAGAAGTGGATCTCTGCGTCATCCATCATAGTCCACTCACATTTTGTAACCCTAGGCTACTAGTTTAGTATTTAAACAACTTTTAGAGACTTATTTTGTATCTCATGACATTTCAGATCTAAACTTTGTATTATCTGACGGCATGAGTCTCTAAACCCCATTGTTGGGGTGAGGAGCTCTGCTGTGTCTCGATGAATTAATGCAAGTATTTCTGTTTTCCATTCAAACACGCTTGTTCCTATCTAAGATGTTCATTCGCGCTTAACTGTGATGGAGGTGATGATCTGTGACATTCATCACCTTCCTCAAACCACGAACGTGTGCCTGACAACCACCTCCGTTCTATATCCGATTGAATGAGTATCTCTTAGATTCCTTAATCAGAATCTCGGTGGTATAAGCTAGAACTGATGGCGGCATTCATGAGAATCCGAAAAGTCTAAACCTTGTCTGTGGTATTCCGAGTAGGATTCAAGGACTGAATGACCGTGACGAGCTTCAAACTCCTGAAGGATGGGCGTTAGTGACAGATGCAAAAGGATAGTAAATCCTATTCCAACCGAATCGAGAACCAACCGGTGATTAGCCGTGCTGTGACAGAGCGCGTGAGCGTAGTTTTCACTGGAAGGATGGAAGGTAGCCATTGACAACGGTGATCCACCAACACACAGCTTGCCATAGGAGGACATGCGTGCGTGAATCAGAAGACAGAGGAAAGCAGAGATTCAGAAGACAAAGCATCTCCAAAACTCCAACATATTCTCCATTACTGCACAACAAGTAACCTTTAATTTATGCTCTCTTGGTTATTCACAATTCAACTGATAAACATAATTGACTTCCTGACTAAGATTTACAAGATAACCATAGATTGCTTCAAACCAACAATCTCCGTGGGATTCGACCCTTACTCACGTAAGGTATTACTTGGACGACCCAGTGCACTTGCTGGTTAGTGGTACGCGTTGTGAAAAGTGTGATTCACAATTCGTGCACCACCTCCTCACAAATTCTAGCCACCCTCTAGCTTGGGGGCTCAAATCTCTTCTCCTCAATTAATTTGGTATCCCATCCTTATCATTTATCCAACGCACGTGCATCACACAAATTTCATTCAGGATCTCATCAAACCCAGGGTCTTGCTGCTTCATTCTTTCTTCATAGCTCCGAGTGGAGCTTGTCCTCTTCACCATTAGCATTTTTTCTATGCTAGAGGGACTGTAGTCAATGGATTTCCCTCTTATATAGCTAGTGTAGCCATGGTGTTGCCCTGGTTAAGGCACTACGTTGGCATAGAATTCCCTCACCAAGCTCTCTACCACTTTCTTTGGTGGGTTGCATAGAAGTCACCAACCTCTATTGTTGATCTCAATGTTGATTTCAATGTGCTCGTTCCTCCCTAGTTGAAACCCAACTTCTGGAATGATCTCCCTCTCACTCACCCAACCATAAAATTGATTTTGGTTGAATGCAGAGAGGAATTTGTATTCATTGAAAGAGCTTGAGGATCCAGAGGTTGGTTCTTTGATTTTTCTTTTCTTTGAGGCTGAGCTTTTTGGTGGTGCCATGAGGTTGAGAGAGTGTATTTGAGAGTGAAAAAAAACGGGGGTTGCAAGAAAAAGCAAGCAAAACAAGGTTTTGCTCCATAACCAAACTTAAGACTTGATTGTCCCAATCAAGAAAAAGAGATGGTAGAAGATGAAAAGAGAAAGGAGGGTTAGGGGTGTATGTTCTTCGTGTGTGATTGGGGGTTGTTGAATTAGGATAGGAGATGGGAAAGTGAGGCTTTTATAGTGTGTGAATGTTGTGGTGGGAATTAAAAAAGGGTTAAATATTTTCCCACTTGGGGAGTGGTGCCTAGCATGAGAAGAGGCGCCAACTCTTTTCTCACTGTGTGTTCTGCGTGTGTTGAGTTCCAAAGTGAAAGTACACTTTGACTTCCTTGCTTTGTGAGTTGTTTACCATGTGGGCACCATCTTCTCTCCTGAAATGAAACTGAACCCATTAGTAATGACAAAAGAACCCCTTCACATTCCTCCTCATCAAAAGTGAATTGGATTGTAAGGGACACCAAACTTAATCCTTTGGCATCTTAATAAATTGGTTTCATCATTGTGTATTAATGTGTTCATAAGAGTGGAATAACATCAATCTTTTCATTTTCTTTTGATTCCAATTCCTCTGAACCCATTAAACCACGTTTATGTTCTTAGCCAAAGCATTAAGTGCTTTCAAATTGGGTGACTTGGGCTGCTAGATGATTCTTGGTGGTGGCAACGCCAAACTTAATCTTTGGGCTTACTCTTCAAAATCAAAATATTAATTGTTTGTAAGCCTAGATTAAGTTGGTGAGAGGCCACACCAAACTTAGCAATTTAGCTAGTCTTCAGCCCATTCACTCATCATGATCTATGCCTTCATCATGTTGCAATTCCGGAATAGAGAAAAAAATATAAAGAAAATCTAGCTACCAAAGCTAAAATCAAACCTTCTAATATGCAATTGTAAACTAATCCTAATATGGTAATGTGAGATAAATGTGAGACTAAAAATTAAACTACCTAATGCAATAAATTTTAAACTACTTCTAAGAAAAGTAACTAAATAAAAAAGGATAAAGTGTTGGGGTGCCTCCCAACTAGCGCTTCTTTATTGTCATTAGCTTGACATTCCTTCATATTCAGTTGAGCTTGTGGCTCACTCTCTGCTCCTCTAAAGGGCCTCCCAAGTAGTGTTTAAGTCTATGGCCATTGACAGTAAAAGTTCTCTAAGTCTTGTCCTCCATGAGCTCCACATGACCATAGGTAAACACCTTGAGTATGGTGAAATGTCCTGACCATCTAGACTTCAGTTTTCCAGGGAAGAACTTGAGTCTTGAGTTGTAGAGTAACACCTTCTGTCCTTCAGTGAACTTCCTTCTTGCTATCTTTTGGTCATGCCACCTTTTTGTGTTCTCTTTATAGATTTTTGCATTCTCATATGCTTGATTTCTAAACTCCTCCAGCTCATTGAGTTGCATTAATCTCTTTTCTCCAGCAGCTTGCTCATCATAGTTTAACATCTTTAGAGCCCAAAATGCTCTATGCTCAAGTTCAACTGGTAAGTGACAAGCCTTGCGATATACCAATTGGTATGGAGACATCCCAATGGGGTCTTATAGGCTGTCCTGTAGGCCCATAGTGCATCATCCAGTTTCTTAGACCAATCCTTTCTTAAGCTTCCAACAAAATTTTCAAGGATTCTTTTCAGCTCTCTGTTGGAAATTTCAGCTTGCCCATTAGTCTGTGGGTGGTATGGAGTTGCCACCTTGTGCTTTACTCCATATCTGAGAAGGAGTGTCTCGAGTTGTTTGTTGCATAAGTGTGTCCCTCCATCACTAATGAGAGCTCTGGGAACTCCAAATCTACTGAAGATGTTCCTTCTCAAGAAGCTTATCACAACCTTGTTGTCATTTGTTGCAGTGGCTATGGCTTCTACCCATATTGAGATATAATCAACAGCCACCAATATGTAGTTATTTGAGTAGGAGGTTGGGAAGGGTCCCATGAAATCAATCCCCCAGACATCAAATAGCTCCAACTCTAGTATGAATTTCTGTGGCATCTCATTTCTTTTGGTTTGATTACCAGTTCTTTGGCATTTATCACACCTTGACACCATTTTCTTGGCATCCTTAGACAATATTGGCCAGTAAAATCCGGATTGAAGCACTTTTGCTGCTGTTCTTTCTCCACTGAAGTAACCTCCATATGCGGATCCATGGCACTGCTATAATACTTCATGCCCTTCTTCATAGGATATACACCTTTTTAGGATTCCATCAGCACACTTTTTGAACAAATAAGGGTCATCCCAGATGTAGTGTTTGGCATCCTTAATTAGCTTTTTCCTCATGTGCCTATTGATGTTGGTTGGTAGTTCCCCAATAGCCTTGAAGTTCGCTATGTCTGCAAACCAAGGGGCTACTCGAATCATCATCAATTGTTCATCAGGAAAGCTTTCATTGACTGCTACTTGCTGCATCTCTTCTTCTTGTGGGATCCTTGAGAGGTGGCCAGCTACCTTGTTCTCTACTCCACTCCTATCTTTAATCTCAATATCAAATTCTTAGAGCAGCAGGATTCACCTTAATAGTCTAGGCTTAGATTCTTGTTTGGTAAGCAAGTATTTCAGTGCTGCATGATCAGTGAACACAATTACTTTTGAGCCAATGAGTTATGATCTAAACTTGTCAAAAGCAAAAACTATGGCTAAAAGTTCTTTCTCCGTGGTGGTATAGTTCCTTTGATTCTCATTAAGAACCTTGCTAGCATAGTAAATAACATGTACTAGCTTGTCTTTCCTCTGTCCTAGAACAGCACCAACAGTAAAATCAGATGCATCACAAATTAGTTCAAAGGGAAGATCCCAGCTTGGTGGTGCTATAATAGGTGTAGAGGAGAGTTTCTTCTTAAGTTCATCAAAGGCTACCATGCACTCTCTATCAAAAAACAAAGGGAGTATTTGAGACAAGTAAGTTGCTAAGGGGTTTTGCAATCATTGAAAAATCTTTGATAAACCTCCTATAGAACCCAGCATGTGCCAAAAAACTTCTGATTGCTTTGACATTGCAAGGTGGAGGTAATTTTTCAATTACTTCCACTTTTGCCTTGTCTACTTCTATGCCATATTTTGAGATCTTGTGACCAAGAACCACCCCTTCAGTCACCATAAAATGGCACTTCTCCCAGTTTAAAACTAGGTTGGTTTCTTGACACATTTTTAGCACAAGAGCAAGATGGTATAGGCAATCAGAATATGAGTTTCCAAATACAGAGGAGTCATCCATGAATACTTCTATGAACTTCTCAATCATGTCTGAAAAAATGGAGAGCATGCATCTTTGGAATGTTGCAGGTGCATTGCACAATCCAAAGTGCATTCTCCTATAAGCAAAGACATCATATGGACAAGTAAATGAAGTTTTTTCCTGATCCTTAGGGTCTACAACAATTTGATTGTAGCCCGAATACCCATCTAGGAAGCAATAATACTCATGTCCTGCCAGTCTGTCAAGCATCTGGTCCATGAAAGGTAAGGGAAAGTGGTCCTTCCGGGTGGCTTCATTAAGTTTCCGGTAGTTAATGCACATACGCCATCCGGTCATTGTTCTTGTGGGTATCAATTCATTCTTCTCATTTGCCACAACAGTGATCCCTCCTTTCTTTGGGACTACTTGCACCGGGCTTACCCAAGGGCTGTCTGAGATAGGGTAGATCACCCCTGCTTGCCATAATTTCAATACTTCTTTCTGAACCACTTCATTCATAGTTGGGTTCAGCCTCTTTTGTTGTTGTCTTGAAGGTTTGGCATCTTCTTCAAGTAAGATCTTATGCATACACATTGAAGGACTGATCCCTTTTAAATCTGCAAGTGTCCAGCCTATGGCATCCTTGTGTTATCTCAGCACTTGGATGAGCTCTTCTTCTTGTTCCTTACTCAGACTTGAATTTATGATCACTGGTTGGATGTTGTTAACACCCAGATTTACATATTTCAAGCTGGATGGTAATGTTTTCAACTCTAGTTTTGGTGATTTTGCATCTTTGTTGTTTGTAGTGGCTGGCATGATTGAGTTTCCCATGGTTGCTTATGGTAATTCTCCATCTGATGCTTGTTCCAGCTCAATGGTTCCTCCACATTGTTCTTCTTCCAAGACTTCATGAACTAATTATTCCATGGTGTCTACCAGCATACATTCTCCTATGGACTCCTTGGGGTAACTCATTGCTTTGAAGACATTGAAGACCATTTTCTCTTCATGTAACCTCAAAACTAGTTCCCTTTTTTGCACATCGATGATGGCTCCAGCAGTAGCTAGGAATGGTCTTCCTAGGATAATTGACATGTTGGCCTCTTCTTCCATGTCCAGCACAACTAAATCAGCATGGAAAATAAACTCTCCTACTTTCACTAGCAAGTCTTCCACCACCCCATGTGGAAACTTAAATGTTCTGTCAGCCAATTGGAGTGCCATTCTTGTTGGCTTGGCTTCTTCAATCTTCCTCCTTCTCATCATGGTTAGTGACATAAGATTTATGCTAGCTCCCAAATCATACAAATCTTTCTCAATGGTGATGTCTCCTATGATGCAGGGAATTTGGAAACTCCCTGGGTCTTTTAGCTTTTGAGACAACTTATTCTGTATGATGGCGCTGCATTCTTCAGTCAATATTATGGTTTCCTTTGCTTCCAAGTTCCTCTTTTTGGTTATAAGCTCCTTCAAAAATTTAGCATAGAGTGGCATTTGTTCTAATGCCTCAGCAAATGATATATTGATTAGGAGCCTCTTGAAGATCTCTAGGAACTTAGAAAACTGGCCACCCTTCCCATCTTTTCCCAGTCTTTGGGGTATGGTGCCTTTGGCATATAAGGCTTCAAGATTGGTTTTGGTGGAGGTGGAGCAGGGATTTCTTCTTCATCTTTGTTCCCAAGCTTTGCTGCAACTTCTTCATGCTTGTCTTTGCTTGGGGTTCCTTCCTCTACAACCTTTCCACTTCTTAGAGTAATGGCGTTGCATTCCCCTCTTGGGTTAGCCATGGTATCACTAGTAAATGTGTGTGGGAAGTGGAATATGCTTGGATAAAATCCCCACTTGTGCTTCCAACTTTGAGATTGCTGCGCCTTGATTTTTCAGATTTGACTTGTATTCCTCTTGATTAGCGTCTATCCTTCTTTCAGTTTGTGCTTGTCTGTCCATGAGGGTGGAGACTGCTCTTGTAATTTGTGAGGACAGTTGTGCTATTGCAGCTTCTATCCTCTCAAAGTTGCTCTTGATTTTACATGGTTGCATAGTTGAGGATGACGCATCTTGATTGAGGTTGTTGTGTATGGGTTAGTTACTATGGTATGATGTGTTTTGTGAGTTGTGGTAGGGTCTATAGTTCCCTGTTTGATGGTTGGGGTTGTGGTTGAAATGCTGATTTGATGAATAAGGCTTGTTGTGGTCCTGGTTAAGGTTTTGTTGATTTCCTCACCCAAAGTTTGGGTGGTTCTTCTAACCTGGGTTGTATGTCTTAGAGTGTGGGTCATATGGTGGTCTGGATAAATTGTTCACATAATTGGCTTGTTCCCAGTCACCTTCAGATTCTGGTGCATTTCCTTCTTGTTGAGGAGTTTGGTCTTGAATGACTGAGGCTTGGTTGGCCTCCATCCTTTTGGTTAGAGCTGCTATTTGAGCTGCAATTGCTTTGTTCTGAGCTAACAAAGCATCTACAGAGTTGAGCTCTAGCACTCCCTTCTTCTGAGTCCTTTCTGAGGCATAGAAATATTCATTTTCAGCTACAGTCTCAATGACATCTATGGCCTCTTCAATGGTTTTCTTCTTGTTGAGTGAGCCTCCTGAAGAATGATCCACAGTCTTCTTTGCTTCATAGGATAGTCCCTCATAAAAGATTTGTAGTTGTACCCATTCATTGAACATTTCTGGTGGGCATCATCTTGTCAGATATTTGAATCTCTCCCAGGCCTCATAAAGTTTTTCTCCATCTTGTTGTCTGAAAGTTTGCACCTCAGCTCTCAGCCTATTGATTCTTTGTGGAGGATAAAATCTTACAAGGAATCTGTTCACGACCTCCTCCCATGTAGTTAGGCTATCCTTGGGGAATGATTCCAACCACTTTGTTGCCTTATCTCTGAGTGAGAAAGGGAACAAGAGTAGTTTGTAGATGTCGGGGTGTACCCCGTTGGATTTTACAGTATCACATATCCTCAAGAAAGTGCTGAGATTATGATTAGGGTCTTCTTGGGCACTTCCTCCATATGAGCAATTCTTCTGAACAAGTGTGATGAGCTGAGGTTTCAGCTCAAAATTATTAGCCTGAATTATTGGCTTTAGGATGTTGCTGCCACAATTTCCTGGGTTTGGGTTGATGTAGGAGCCTAAGACTCTCCTTTCTTGCCCATCATGATTTACTGGGCCTTCTCTGGCATGTTCGTGAGCTTCTTCTTCATGGTGGTTCTCCATGTTTTCCTCCATGTTTGTTTCAAAATACTCTTCCTCTTCCTCAACACCAACGACTCCTTTCCCTCTTGCTTCCCTCCTTAATCTGAGGAAGGTCCTCTCAGGTTCAAAATCAAAGGAAGTTGAAGCACCGCTTCTTCTACCTGTCATACAACCAACAAGGCAAAAAAAAAAAGCAAGAAAGAAGATGAATGAAGATATCACTCTTGTTAGAGTGGTTGTTAGTGTGAGTGGTGCAATTATTCAAACAGTTAGAAGAGTGGAAATATGGATGATAAAAATAATCAAAGAAGAAAGAAATAGAACTCAAAATAAAAGAAAATAAAAAGGTGCTAAATAAAATAACAAGGAATTTAAATTGCTTAATCTAGCTCTCCAATCGATTTAATCACTGTCAAATTTAAGCCAATCCCCGGCAACGGCGCCATAAAACTTGATGAGCCTAAATCACACCCCATTCAAAATTGGTGAATTAGTTCTTTTGGCAAGCGCACCAAAGTTATCGTCAAGTAATAACCCATAGTGGAGTGGGATCGTATCCACAGAGATTGGCAAATTCGAGCAGTTTTAATCAATTGATGAATTAGTCAAGCGGATCAATAGGATTGTGAAGTGCAGAATTGTAAATGGCATAAATGTAAAGGGCTAGAATATAAAGAAAAGTAATAAAGTGCAGGAATATAAATGGCAGAATATAAAGTGCAGAATCATAAATGACTTGAATGTAAATGGGAATGGGGAATTGCTGAATGTAAAAGTAAGCTGTAAAGAAATGGATAGATAAGAATGGGGAAATTCATTGAGATTGGGAGATGTTGTCTCTTTGGATTAATCCAGCTTATATCCTCTTCAATCATGCAAATCATTGACCTCTTGGCAATCATGATTGATTGAGCCCCAATCCCTTGGTGACTCAATCTCTCAGATCTTGATCAATAGCCAATTCCATGGTCTAATTTCTCATGAAGAGAGATATGCTTGGTCCCTGATTATACAACACACCATTATAGGTCCAAGTAGAGGGAGGATTATATGTCACATATCCAAGCACCAAAACCCAGATTCCACTCTAGTGTGGAAGGGATTTCAAGCATGATTTCATGTTTCCTTTCCCAAGGTTCCCATGAAACCCAATTGCATTCAATCTCTTTTCCAAGATGATTGAACATTAAGCATTAAGAACGAAATTCCTTCTAGAAAATCAAAGAGAAGATGAAGAGAAGAAGAATTTCACTATTATAGATCCATCAAGTACAACAGAGCTCCCTCTCTCAATGAGAGGGAAGTTAGCTACTCATAGCTCAAAAAGTACTCAAAAGTGAAGTGTAAAAGTGGATCTAAAACTGACTGCTTAACCCCCTTCTTCAGTACTCCTTGGGGGTATTTATACTACTCCTTGTAAAATAAAAGAATTACAAAAGTGAAAAAGGAAAATTATATTTTGGAGGGAAAAAAATCACTCAATAAGCGTGACTTCTCAGCTGGCGTTTGGCTCGCGCTTTTCTGGCGTGTCACGTGCCCTTTATTTCCAGCTTGGCGTGCCATGCCCAATCCTTCAAGTGGCACGCTCGTCCCTCTAACAACCTTGGCGTGCCACGCCTTCAAACTCAAGTGGCACACCCCTTGCCTTTCTCACTTCTCTTTGCCTCTGGAAACTTGAACTGGCGTGCCACGCCCAAGGTCTGGCGTGCCACGCTCTTGCTCTATACTTGACTAGGCTTCTCTAGAAAGTTGAACTAGCGTGGCACGCCCAGGGTCTGGCGTGCCACGCCCCTTTTGTGAGTGAGTGGTTCCTCTGTTTGGCGTGCCACGCCACAAACTCAAGTAGCACGCCCCAATGCTTCTTTGCTCTCTGAATAACACTGGCATGCCACGCCTGGTTGCTCAAGTGGCACACCTAAATGAAGAATGGTGAGTAGCGTGCCACGCCTTCGATACCAAGTGGCACGCCCCATGTAATTGGCCTCCTTCATCCTCTCTGGAAACTTATACCAGCGTTCCATGCCTAAAGGCTGGCGTGCCACGCCCATGATCTTATCTTGGTTCCAGTAGTTGGCATGCCACACCTCAGCCTTCAAGTGGCATGCCATAATGAAATGCTAAGGTTGGCGTGCCACACCTTCGATACCAAGTGGCACGCCCAGTTTTCAATTGCCTTCAGCCCATTCTCTGGATTGTTGTACCAGCGTGCCACGCCATGCTGCTCAAGTGGCACGCTCATGGATTTGTGAACTCTGCAAGCTTGGCATGCTACACCTGGGTTCTCAAGTGGCACGCCCAAGTGACTTCTTGGAGCTGGCGTGCCATGTCTTCGATACCAAGTGGCACGCCATAGTGGAGGTTCTTCTTGGAATGGTGAGCTGGCATGCCACGCCCATTTGCTCAAGTGGCACGCCCATAGTAGTTGATGGGTCAGGCATGCCACGCCCAACCTGGCGTGCCACGCCCCTTTTGTGTCCTCCATTTTGCTCTCTGGGATTTTTTACCAGCGTGCCACGCCCAGTTCCTGGCGTGCCACGCCCATTTGCATGCTTGGACTTCTTCTCTGGAATTTAGTACTGGCGTGTCACGCCCAGCTCTTGGCGTGCCACGTCAGTGCATTTTTGTGGCGTTTGCTTCAAGTGGCACGCCAGTTTCAAATGCCCAGCTTCTTGGTTGTCTTCTACCCATTTTTTGATGCTTTTCTAACGTGAAATTCAGCATAACTCATCTCAAAGTAGTGTACCATAATATTCATCAAATAATGCATGAATTGTACTGATCAAATGAGATTTATGCTCTTTTATGGTCTTCTTTATGCAAGAAAGGAGGGTAGATGATGCAAGTCATCAATGCCCTGTACGGTTGGTTCTGATTCTGCTGTCTGTTGTCATTATTGTTATTCTACCTCTGGTTTCCATTATTGTTTCTGCCTCTTCTATTATAGTTGTCCCTCCAGCCATGGTTAGAATTATCTCTCCATCCTTGGTTGGAGTTGTCCTGCCATCCATGGTTATTGTTGCCACCTTGGTTGTAGTTGCCACCTTGTTGATTGTATCCTTGATTTGGGCAGTCATAGAAGTTGTGAGTGGCTGCCACAATGTTGTCTTCCTGGAGCTGCGAACATTCATCAGTATAATGACTATAATCAGCACAGATCCCGCATACTCTTTGTGGAACTAACTGTTGGCTTTGTTGTGGTGAAGGCTGAGCTTGTTGTGCCTGTTGTTGATTTAACTGCATCTGCTTCAGTAGGTTGGTCATTTCACATATACTCTGGGTGAGAGCAGTAGTCTCTTTGCTAGAGGAAATCTCTGCAACAGCTTTGGGATGGTTGTGCCTCTGTCTGTGATTCCTAGTGGACTCAGCTAAGTCGCTGATCAGTTGCCATGCTTCATCTGCGGTTTTGTACTTTTTCAGAGAACCATTACTAGCACCTTCCAGTATAGTCTTATCCTGGGGGTTCATACCTTGAGTGAAGTAGCTGATCAATACTAGTTTACCAATCATGTGATGGGGGCATGCGTCCAGGAGATTGTTGAAGTGCTCCCAATATTCATAGAGAGTCTTTGATTCACCTTGAACAATGCAGGAGATCTCTTTTCTCAGTCTATCTGTGACTTCAGCTGAGAAGTAGTTTTCCAAAAATTCTCTCCTGAGTGTATCCCAGTTGGTAACTGTTGTTTCAGGTTGGGAGTAGTACCACTCCCTTGCCTTTCCCTCAAGAGAAAATAGGAAAGCGGTTAACAGAATAGAAGATTCATCTGCACCATGACGCCTAACAGTAGAACAGGTTGTTTGGAAATCCCTAAGGTGCTTGATAGGCTCTTGAGCGGGTAAGCCATGAAACTTGGGCATCAAGTTGATCAGTGTGGTTTTTAGTTCAAAATCTGCAGCTACAGTCAGGTGATGCTCTTGATACGGCTGTAGTGTAAAATCTGGGGCTCCAGCTTCTTGGAGGGTAATTCTTCTAGGTGCTGCTATGGTATCTGCACGTGAATCAACTGAATCAGTAGTAAAGGAGCTTGTTTCGCTCTCAGATGGCGGTTCAGATTTGCCCTCAGATGAGACTGGTGAATCGATAATAATCACTTCACCACCCTCGGAGGCTAACCGACGTCGAGTTTGTCTAATATGTGAAGGAGTTCTTTCAATTTCAGGATCAAATGGGACTAAACTCGGATCAGGTAATGAACGCGTCATTCAATGAGAAAAACAAATAGATCATGGTAACAGAAATAAAAATAAAATATGCAATTAAAAATAAAATATATACACTAATTAATAATTTAGCACACTATTGCAACTCTCCGGCAACAGCGCCAAAAATTGATGCATGGCAGAAGTTAACAAATTTAGAGATTTCAATTAAGAGGACAGCGTTGTATGTATAGCTCTTAACCAGCTAAGATCTGCCTCATCAATTTAAAAAGGGATTTCACAAATTTTAGAAATAAAATACTGGGAGTGTGAGTCCCAGGTCGTCTCCCAACGAGTTGCAGGAAAGAGTGCTATTTTATTAACCAGGGGTTTTCAGAAAAATTAAGTTTTGATAACGAGTAATTAAAATGATTAAATATTAAAGCAATAAAAATAAACTAAGAATAATTATTGATACTCTAAGTAAAAGTCCTTGACTGGGGGAATAATTAAATGAAATTTTTATCCTTGTTGGGATCTTCTCAAGTGTAGTGTAAAAAGGGTGTTGTTCTCACTCGGTTATCCCTTACTAAATAACAAAAAGTATAGTGATTAAACTAAATCTTACCCTCAAATCCTAGTCCTCTCCCTTGGGGAGGTCTAGTGCTAGTAGGTATGGAATTAGCTAACAACGTCCAATTCAACTAAGCACTTAAGCATTCCAACTCAAGTATCTCCTCTTAATCAATCCCCGTGTCAAGTAGAAATTCTACTCCATTGACATCAAATTAATAATCATAAAAATATGAGAAGACATAATTAAATAAAATAAAATAGAGAATTAAAATTAATTAAAATAAAAATAACTCTATATATTAATAAATTCAAAATGCAACATAATTATCTGAACAGAGTCAATGAGTAACTAATTAAAAGTAAGGGAGTAAGGAAACAAACTAAAGTAATGTCTTGAAAGGAGGTAATGACTCTCAGCATCCAAAAATCCAAGCAAAAGCATAAACTATCAATGTAATGTAAATCTAAAAACTCAGATCTAAAACTGACGTAATCCTAATGTGATGAATCTGAATGTGTGTGGATGCGTGTTGAGTCTCAGCATGTTCCCTAGGTTTAGTCTGTGTTTCTGGGCCAAAAACTGGGTCAAAATGCGGCTGGTGCACGAAATTGTGATCATCAATGGCACCAAAAACTTGGTACGCACAATTGTAATATCAACGCTTTGTCACAACTCCGCACAACTAACCAGCAAGTGCACTGGGTCGTCCAAGTAATAAACCTTACGTGAGTAAGGGTCGATCCCACGGAGATTGTCGGCTTGAAGCAAGCTATGGTCGCCTTGTAAATCTCAGTCAGGCAGATTCAAGTGGTTATAGGATTTTGATAATTATGATATAAAATATAAAATAGGATAGAGATACTTATGCAATTCATTAGTGAGAATTTCAGATAAGCGTATGGAGATGCTTTTGTTCCTTCTGAACCTCTGCTTTCCTACTGCTTTCATCCAATCATTCATACTCCTTTCCATGGCAAGCTATATGTTGGGCATCACCGTTGTCAATGGCTACTTCCCGTCCTCTCAGTGAAAATAGTCCAAATGCGCTGTCACCGCATGGCTAATCATCTGTCGGTTCTCTATCATGTTGGAATAGGATCCATTGATCCTTTTGCGTCTGTCACACGCCCAACACTCGCGAGTTTGAAGCTCGTCACAGTCATCCCATCCCAGATCCTACTCGGAATACCACAGACAAGGTTTAGACTTTCCAGATCTCAAGAATGGCCGCCAATAATTCTAGCTTATACCACGAAGACTCTGATCTTTTGGAATAGAGGATAAGAGATAAACTCTTAATCCAAGGTAGAACGGAAGTGGTTGTCAGGTACGTGTTCATAGGTTGAGAATGGTGATGAGTGTCATAGATCATCACATTCATCATGTTGAAGTGCAAGCGAATATCTTAGAATAGGAATAAGCTTGAATTGAATAAGAAAACAATAGTACTTTGCATTAATTGATGAGGAACAGCAGAGCTCCACACCTTAATCTATGGTGTGTAGAAACTCTACCATTGAAAATACATAAGTGATGAAGGTTCAGGCATGGCCGAATGGCCAGCCCCCTAAACGTGATCTCAGAACATAAAATTAGTCAAAGACTAACCAGAGATGTGAAATAAATCACTAAAAGTAGTTTTTATACTAAACTAGTAGCTAGGCTTACATAAGATAAGTAAATGATGTAGAAATCCACTTCCGGGCCCACTTGGTGTGTGTTTGGGCTGAGCATTGAGCTTTTATGTGTAGAGACTCTTCTTGGAGTTAAACGCCAGGTTGTAGCCTGTTTCTGGCGTTTAACTCTGATTTGCAACCTGTTTCTGGCGTTTAACTCCAGAATAGGGCAGGGAGTTGGCGTTTGAACGCCAGTTTGGATCGTTAAAACTCGTGCAAAGTATGGACTATTATATATTGCTGGAAAGCTCTGGATGTCTACTTTCCAACGCAATTGAGAACGCACCAATTGGTTTTCTTTTCGAGTGCAGGGAGGTCAGAATCCAACAACATCTGCAGTCCTTCTTCAATCTCTGAATCAAATTTTTGCTCAAGTCCCTCAATTTCAGCCAGAAATTACCTGAAATCATAGAAAAACACACAAACTCATAGTAAAGTCCAGGAATGTGATTTTTATTTAAAAAATAATAAAAATATACTAAAAACTAACTAAATTATACTAAAAACTATGTAAAAACAATGCCAAAAAGCGTATAAATTATCCGCTCATCACAACACCAAACTTAAATTGTTGCTTGTCCCCAAGCAACTGAAAATCAAATAGGATAAAAAGAAGAGAATATACTATAAATTCCAAAATATCAATGAAACTTAGCTCCAATTAGATGAGCAGGACTAGTAGCTTTTTGCCTCTGAACAGTTTTGGCATCTCACTTTATCCCTTGAAGTTCAGAATGATTTGCATCTATAGGAACTCAGAATTCAGATAGTGTTATTGATTCTCCTAGTTCAGTATGTTGATTCTTGAACACAGCTACTTTATTAGTCTTGACCGTGGCCCTAAGCACTTTGTTTTCCAGTATTACCACCGGATACATAAATGCCACAGACACATAACTGGGTGAACCTTTTCAGATTGTGACTCAGCTTTGCTAGAGTCCCCAATTAGAGGTGTCCAGGGTTCTTAAGCACACTGTTTTTTTTTTCCTTTCGACCTCGACTTTAACCGCTCAGTCTCAAGCTTTTCACTTGACACCTTCATGCCAGAAGCACATGGTTAGGGACAGCTTGGTTTAGCCACTTAGGCCAGGATTTTATTCCTTTGGGCCCTCCTATCCACTGATGCTCAAAGCCTTGGATCCTTTTTATTACCCTTGCCTTTTGGTTTTAAGGGCTATTGGCTTTTTGCTCTTGCCTTTTGGTTTAAAGAGCTTTTGGCTTTTTCTGCTTGCTTTTTCTTTTTCTTTTTCTTTTTTTTCGCCATTTTTCTTTTCTCTTTTTTTTTCTGCAAGCTTTTGTATTCACTGCTTTTTCTTGCTCCAAGAATCATTTTTATGATTTTTCAGATTATCAAATAACATTTCTCTTTTTCCATCATTCTTTCAAGAGCCAATATATTTAACATTCATAAACAACAACTTCAAAAGACATGCACTGTTCAAGCATTCATTCAGAAAACAAAAAGTGTTGCCACCACATCAAAATAATTAAACTAGCTTCAAGGATGAATTTGAAACCATGTACTTCTTGTTCTTTTGTAACTAAAACATTTTTCATTCAAGAGAGGTGATGGATTCATATTCATAACTTTAAGGCATAGACACTTAGACACTAATGATCATGTAATAAGACACAAATATAAATAAACATAAAGCTCAAAAATCAAAAAACAGGAAAATAAATAAACAAGGAGATTAAGGAATGAGTCCACCTTAGTGAGGGTGGCGTCTTCCTCTTCTTGAAGAACCAATGGTGCTCTTGAGCTCCTCTATGTCTCTTCCTTGTCTTTCTTGCTCCTCCCTCATAGCTCTTTGATCTTTTCTAATTTCATGGAGGATGATGGAGTGCTCTTGGTGCTCCACCCTTAGTTGTCCCATGTTGGAACTTAATTCTCCTAGGGAGGTGTTGATTTGCTCCCAATAATTCTGTGGAGGAAAGTGCATCCCTTGAGGCATCTCAGGGATTTCATGGTGAGGAATATCCTCATGCTCATGTTGAGGTCCATTATCTCTTGTTTGCTCCATCCTTTTCTTAGTGATGGACTTGTCCTCTTCAATGAGAATGTCTCCCTCTATGTCAATTCCAGCCGAATTGCAGAGGTGGCATATGAGGTGAGGAAAGGCTAACCTTGCCCAAGTGGAGGACTTGTCAGCCACCTTGTAGAGTTCTTGAGGTATAACCTCATGAACTTTGATGAGCGGATATTTTATACGCTTTTTGGGGTCAATTTCATATAGATTTTAGTATGTTTTAGTTGGTTTTCAGTTTATTTTCATTAGTTTCTAGGCAAAATCCACATTTCTGGACTTTACTATGAGTTTGTGTGTTTTTCTGTAATTTCAAGTATTTTCTGGCTGAAATTGAGGGAGTTGAGCAAAAATCTGATTCAGGCTGAAAAAGGACTGCTGATGCTGTTGGATTCTGACCTCCCTGCACTCAAAATGGATTTTCTGGAGCTACAGGACTCCAAATGGCGTGCTTCTAATTGCGTTGGAAAGTAGACATCCAGGGCTTTCCAGCAATATATAATAGTTCATATTGTGCTCAAGGATAAATAACGTAAACTGGCGTTCAACGCCAGTTCTATGCCCAAATCTGGCGTCCAGCGCCAGAAACACGTTGCAAGTTGGAGTTCAACGCCAGAAAAGGATCCAAAGCTGGCGTTGAACGCCCAAAACAGCCCCAGGCACGTGAAAGCTTTAGTCTCAGCCCCAGCACACACTAAGTGGGCCCCAGAAGTGGATTTCTGCACTATCTGTTATAGTTTACTCATTTTCTGTAAACCTAGGTTACTAGTTTAGTGTTTAAACAACTTTTAGAGATTCATTTTGTATCTCATGACATTTTCGATCTGAACTTTGTACTCTTTGACGGCATAAGTCTCTAAACTCCATTGTTGGGGGTGAGGAGCTCTGCTGTGTCTCGATGAATTAATGCAAGTATTTCTGTTTTCCATTCAAACATGCGTGTTCCTACCTAAGATATCCATTCGCGCCTAACTATGGAGAAGGTGATGATCTGTGACACTCATCACCTTCCTCAATCCATGAACGTGTGTCTAACAGTCACCTCCGTTCTCCATCAGATTGAATGAATATCTCTTAGATTCCTTAATCAGAATCTCCGTGGTATAAGCTAGATTGATGGCGGCATTCATGAGAATCCGGAAAGTCTAAACCTTGTCTGTGGTATTCCGAGTAGGATTCTGGGATTGGATGGCTGTGACGAACTTCAAACTCGCGAGTGCTGGGTGTAGTGACAGACGCAAAAGGATAGTAAATCCTATTCCGGTACGACTGAGAACTTGCAGATGATTAGCCGTGCGGTGACAGTGCACTTGGACCCTTTTCACTGGAAGGATGGATGGTAGCCATTGACAACGGTGATCCACCTACACACAGCTTGCCATAGGAGGACGTGCGTGCGTGAATCAGAAGACAGAGGAAAGCAGAGATTCTGAAGACAAAGCATCTCCAAAACTCCAACATATTCTCCATTACTGCATAACAAGTAACCTTTAATCCATGCTCTCTTGTTTGTTCGCAATTCAACTGATAAATATAATTGACTTCTTGACTAAGAATTGCAAGATAACCATAGATTGCTTCAAACCAACAATCTCCATGGGATTCGACCCTTACTCACGTAAGGTATTACTTGGACGACCCAGTGCACTTGCTGGTTAGTGGTACGAGTGTGAAAAGTGTGGTTCACAATTCGTGCACCAAGTTTTTGGCGCCGTTGCTGGGGATTGTTCGAGTTTGGACAACTGACGGTTTATTTTGTTGCTTAGATTAGGAAAAATTTTTCTTTTTGGTTTAGAGTCTCTTATTATTGTTCTTGGTTAAAATTCTATACTTCTTCAAAACAAGTGTTACATTTACTGCCCAATTGGCTAGAGCGTTGGTCTAAGTCCGTGGCAGTTTGGTATATTCTTTTTTTTTAAAAAATCTTTTTCAAAAATAATAATTTCTCTATTAAATTTTGTGCCAAACTTTAAGTTTGGTGTTTTCTTGTTGATTTCCCTTTGGTTTTCGAAAATTTTAGTTGGTTTTCTAAAAATTTTAAGTTTGGTGTTCTTTCTTCAAATTCTTGTGTTCTTGTGAGTCTTCAAAGTGTTCTTGAGTTTTCCGTGTGTCTTGATCTTAAAATTTTTAAGTTTGGTGTTCCTTGGTGTTTTCCCTCCAAAATTTTCAAAAACAAGGAGCATTAGATCTAAAAATTTTAAATCTTGTGCTATCTTATTGTTTTTCTCTCTTCTCTTTAAATTCAAAAATATCTTTTCTCTCTATTTTAAAGCAAATTTTCGAAACTTACCTTTAAAATTCATATTTTTTTTTAAATTTAAAACCTTTTTCAAAAAAATCATTATATCCTTTTCAAAACTTCCTAACCGCTTTCTCTCTCCTCATTTTTTCGAAAATCTTCAACCATTTTTGTTTATTTTATTTTAATTTATTTCATTTTCGAAATAACAAATAAATAAATAAATAAAAATAAATTTTTTATTTCACATCATCTCCCTTTCTCCATCATGGAGCTAAGTGGAAATGAATAGTCCAGGAGGACTCTAGGGTCATATGCTAACCCTTCTACTGCTTCATCTGGGAGTAGTATCTGCATACCCTCCATTGGAGTCAGTAGCTTTGAGTTGAATCCTCAGCTCATTATCATGGTGCAGCAAAGTTGCCAGTATTTCGGTCTTCCACAGGAAGAACCTACAGAGTTTCTGGCACAATTTTTACAAATTGCTGACACAATACATGATAAGAAAATAGATTAGGATGTCTACAGACTATTACTATTTCCGTTTGCTGTAAAAGATCAAGCTAAGAGGTGATTAAATAACCAACCTAAGGCCAGCATAAGGACATGGAAACAGCTGACAGAAAAATTCCTGTATCAATACTTTCTCCCAAAACGGATGACACAGCTAAGGCTGGACATCCAAGGCTTTAAACAAGGAGATAATGAATCTCTTTATGATGCCTGGGAGAGATATAGAGAGATGCTACGAAAATGCCCCTCTGAAATGTTTTCAGAGTGGGTTCAGCTAGACATCTTCTATTATGGGCTTGCAGAAGGAGCTCAGATGTCTCTAGATTACTCAGCTGGTGGATCTATCCACATGAGAAAGACAATTGAAGAGGCTCAAGAGCTCATTGATACAGTTGCCAGGAATCAGCATCTGTACCTAAGCAGTGACCCTTCCATGAAAGAAGAGGTTAAAATAGTAACTGCTGAACTCAGTCCTGTAAAACAAGCTGTTGAATTCAATCAGCAATTGGACTTTCTAACAAAGCAGTTAGCCGAATTCAAGGATAAACTACAAGAGACAAGGATGGCTAATATAAACATGGAAGAACAATTGAAGCAAACAAAGCAGCAGCTGTCAAGACAAATAACAGAAGAATGCCAAGCAGTTCAATTAAGAAGTGGGAAAACATTAAATACCCCACCTCAAGGCAGCAAAGAGCTAAGGAATGAGCAAACCACCCAAAATTCACCTGAGGACAGTAAGAGCCCAAGGAAAAGTAATTCTGGCACTAAAACGCCAGAAATCTGGTGGAAGGATGGCGCTGAACGCCCAGACCATGGCCAAGACTGGCGTTCAACGCCAGTAACAAACAAGGACTGGCGTTCAACGCCAGAAACAAGCAAGGATCTGGCGTTGAACGCCCAAAATAGGCACAGTTCTGGCGTTCAGACGCTAGGAACAAACAAGGAGTTGGCGTCTAACGTCACTCCAGCCCCTAACTCTGGCACTCAATTGCCAGTGAGGGATCAGACACACACAAATGCTGATGACAACCCCTCTAAAAAGGCTTCTTCAACCACTTCTGTAGGCAATAAACCTACAGCAACTAAGGTTGAGGAATATAAAGCAAAGATACCTTATCCTCAAAAACTCCGAAAAGAAGAGCAGGATAAGCAATTTGCTCGCTTTGCAGATTATCTCAGGACTCTTGAAATAAAGATTCCATTTACAGAGGCACTTGAGCAAATACCTTCTTATGCCAAGTTCATGAAAGAGATCTTGAGTCATAAAAAGGATTGGAGAGAAACAGAAAGAGTTCTCCTCACAGAAGAATGCAGTGCAGTCATTCTAAAAAGCTTTCCTGAAAAGCTTAAAGACCCTAGGAGTTTTCTGATACCATGCACATTAGAAGGTAATTGCACCAAGACAGCTTTATGTGATCTTGGGGCAAGCATCAACCTAATACCTGCATCCACTATCAGAAAGCTTGGCTTAACTGAAGAAGTTAAACCAACCCGGATATGTCTCCAACTTGCTGATGGCTCCATTAAATACCCATCAGGCGTGATTGAAGACATGATTGTCAGAGTTGGGCCCTTCGCCTTTCCCACTGACTTTGTAGTACTGGAAATGGAGGAGCACAAGAGTGCTACTCTCATTCTAGGAAGACCCTTCCTAGCAACTGGACGAACCCTCATTGATGTCCAACAAGGGGAAATAACCCTGAGAGTCAATGATGATGAGTTTAAGTTGAATGCTGTCAAAGCCATGCAGCATCCAGACACATCAAAAGACTACATGAAAGTTGATCTTATTGACTCTTTGGTAGAAGAGATCAACATGGCTGAGAGTCTCGAATCAGAATTGGAAGACATCTTTAAAGATGTTCAGCCTGATTTGGAGGATTCAGAGGAGATGAAAGAGCCTCTGAAATTTCCTCTGGAAGAGGAAAAACCTCCTAAACCCGAGCTCAAACCATTACCACCATCCCTGAAATATGTATTTCTGGGAGAAGGTGACACTTTTCCAGTGATCATAAGCTCTGCTTTAAATCCACAGGAAGAGGAAGCACTTATTCAAGTGCTAAGGACACACAAGACAGCTCTTGGGTGGTCCATAGGTGACCTTAATGGCATAAGCCCAGCTAGATGCATGCACAAAATCTTATTGGAAGATAATGCTAAACCAGTGGTTCAACCACAGAGGCGGCTAAATCCAGCCATGAAGGAAGTGGTGCAGAAAGAGGTCACCAAATTACTAGAGGCCGGGATTATTTATCCTATTTCTGATAGCCCCTGGGTGAGCCCTGTCCAAATTGTCCCAAAAAAGGGGGGCATGACAGTGATTCATAATGAAAAAAATGAACTAGTTCCAACAAGAACAGTTACAGGGTGGAGCATGTGTATTGACTACAGAAGGCTCAATACAGCCACCAGAAAGGATCATTTTCCTTTACCATTCATAGACTAGATGCTAGAAAGACTGGCAGGTCATGATTATTACTGCTTTTTTGATGGCTACTCAGGCTATAACCAGATTGCAGTAGATCCCCAGGATCAAGAGAAAACAGCATTCACATGTCCATCCGGAGTGTTTGCTTATAGAAGGATGCCATTTGGGCTATGTAATACGCCTGCAACCTTCCAGAGATGCATGCTCTCTATTTTCTCTTATATGGTGGAAAAATTTCTGAAAGTCTTCATGGATGACTTCTCAGTATATGGAGACTAATTCAGCTCCTGTCTTGATCACCTGAAACTTGTTCTGAAGAGATGCCAAGAGACCAACCTAGTTTTAAACTGGGAAAAATGTCACTTCATGGTGACTGAAGGGATTGTCCTTGGGCATAAAATCTCAAACAAGGGAATAGAGGTGGATCAAGCAAAAATAGAGGTAATTGAAAAATTACCACAACCTGCCAATGTTAAGGCAATCAGAAGCTTTCTGGGGCATGCAGGATTCTATAGGAGGTTTATAAAGGATTTTTCAAAAATTGCAAAACCTCTAAGCAATCTGCTAGCTGCTGACACGCCATTTGTGTTTGACACAGAGTGTCTACAGGCGTTTGAAATGCTAAAAGCTAAGCTGGTCACAGCACCAGTTATTTCTGCACCAGACTAGACATTACCATTTGAGCTAATGTGTGATGCCAATGATCACGCCATTGGTGCAGTATTGGGACAGAGGCATGACAAGCTTCTACACGTCATTTATTATGCTAGTCGCATTTTAAATGATGCCCAGAAAAATTACACAACCACAGAAAAAGAATTACTTGCAGTGGTCTATGCCATTGACAAGTTTAGGTCATACTTAGTAGGACCAAAAGTGATTGTGTATACTGACCATGCTGCTCTTAAATATCTACTCACAAAGCAGGATTCAAAACCCAGGCTCATCAGATGGGTGTTGCTTCTGCAAGAGTTTGATATAGAAATAAGAGACAGAAAAGGGACAGAGAACCAAGTGGCTGATCATCTGTCCCGGATAGAGCCAGTAGAAGGGACGTCCCCTCCCTTTCTTGAGATCTCTGAGACTTTTCCGGATGAGCATTTATTTGCCATTCAGGAAACACCATGGTTTGCCGATATTGCAAACTATAAAGCTGCAAGGTTCATACCCAAAGAGTACAACAGGCAACAAAAGAAAAAATTAATCACTGATGCAAAGTACTACTTGTGGGATGAACCCTATCTCTTTAAGAGATGTGCAGACGGAATAATCCGTAGGTGTGTTCCTAGAGAAGAAGCACAGAGGATCCTATGGCATTGCCATGGATCTCAATATGGAGGCCATTTCGGAGGTGAGCGAACAGCCACCAAGGTCCTCCAATGTGGGTTCTATTGGCCCACACTCTATAAAGGTTCCCGAGAGTTTATACGTAACTGTGACAGTTGCCAAAGAGCTGGTAATCTGCCTCATGGTTACGCTATGCCTCAACAAGGAATCTTGGAGATTGAGTTGTTTGACGTATGGGGAATTGACTTCATGGGACCTTTCCCACCATCATTCTCAAACACTTATATTCTGGTGGCAGTTGACTATGTATCAAAATGGGTTGAGGCCATTGCCACACCCACCAATGATACTAAAACAATGCTGAAGTTCCTCCAGAAATATATCTTGAGCAGGTTTGGGGTCCCTAGAGTACTAAACAGTGATGGGGGCACTCACTTCTGCAACAAACAGCTTTACTCTGCCATGGTCCGGTATAGGATTCGCCACAAGGTGGCGACTCCATATCATCCACAGACTAATGGACAAGCTGAAGTCTCTAACAGAGAGCTAAAAAGAATCCTAGAACGGACAGTAAATACCCGTAGAAAGGATTGGGCAAAAAACTTGGATGATGCTCTGTGGGCATACAGAACAGCATTCAAGACTCCTATAGGGACCTCTCCATACCAACTGGTCTACGGTAAGGCATGTCACCTGCCCGTGGAACTGGAACATAAAGCCTATTGCGCAACCAGATTCCTAAACTTTGATGCCAAATTAGCTGGAGAAAAAAGATTGCTCCAGCTAAATGAGCTAGAGGAATTCAGATTCATTGCTTTCGAAAATGCCAAGCTTTATAAAGAAAAATAAAAAAAGTGGCATGACAGAAAGCTGTCATCTAGAATCTTTAAACCAGGACAAAAGGTTCTGTTGTTCAACTCTAGGCTCAGGCTATTCCCCGGGAAACTGAAGTCCCGGTGGAGGGGACCATATGTGATTACAAGTGTATCACCATATGGTTATGTGGAGCTTCAGGATATTGATTCTGATAAGAAGTTCATTGTCAATGGACAGAGAATCAAGCACTATCTTGAAGGCAATGTTGAGCAAGAGTGCTCAAGGCTGAAGCTAGACTAAAAGCTCAGCAAGGTCCAGCTAAAGACAATAAAGAAGCGCTTGCTGGGAGGCAACCCAGCCATGGGGCATCAATCCTCTAAGCATTTTGCCCTATTTTTATTTTTATTTGTTTATATAAAGTTCACTGATCCTAAGGTAAAGAGTCAATTGTATAAGTTCACAGGGTTACAGAAGGATTCTGCACACAAAACAGAGAAAAAGAGCTCACTGGCAAGAAAACGCCAGTAAAAGTCTGTTTTGGGCATTCAACGACCAACAGAAGCATCTACTGGGCGTTGAACGCCAGTGAGGATAGCCATCTGGGCGTTTAACGCCAGATTTACAGCATTCTGTGCGTTCAGAAAAACGCCCAGTAACAAAAGACTTTCTGGCATTCAACGCCAGAAAGAAGCAGTAGCTGGGCGTTGAACGCCCAGGAGAGGCAGCATTTGGGCACTGAATGCCCAAAACATGCAGCGTTTGGGCGTTCAAATGCTAGGATGGTGGGGAGGGGGTAAATTCATTTTTTCTTCATATTTTTTCATTCTAATCTTAATTTTCATGCTTTAATTCATGATTTCTTCCATAAACATGTTAAGAACCCTGGTTTCTAAAATCCCTAATTTCTAAAAACCCTACCTTAAAAATATCAAATGTATCTTAATCCATAAGCACAAACCCTCTTTTTCAATTCAATTCAACTCTTTTTCAAATTTTCAAAACAAATCTATCTTTTCAACTAATATCATTTTCAAATCTCCACATTATCTTTTTCAAAATCTAGAGTTATCTTTTTCAAAAATTTTTCATATCTTTTCAATTTTAAACTATATCCTCTTTTATCATATCTTCTATCTTATCTTTTCCAAATCAATCTTTTTTATCATATCTTTCCTAAAATTTTCGAACCCACCCCCCCTCCCTTTAAATATGGGTTCGGCCTTCACCCCCCTCCATCAACAATTGCACCTAGCTCTCCTTCTATCCCTCTCCTTTCTTTTATTTTGCTTGAGGACAAGCAAACCTCTAAGTTTGGTGTGTTTATCCGTGATCACTAAGATCATGGCTCCTAAGGGAAAACAACCCACTTCAAGAGGCAAGAAAGAGAGCGTTCCAAAACCACTTTGGAATCAAGGGAAGTTCTTATCTAAAGAATATTCAGACCATTATTACAAAATAATAGGTCTAAGATTAGTGATCCCGGAAGTTAGATTCGATCTGAAAGAAGACGAATATCCGGAGATCCAGGAGCAAATTTGAATCAGGAACTGGGAGGTCCTAGCTAATCCTGAGACGAAAGTGGGAAGGAATATGGTCTAGGAGTTCTATGCTAATATGTGGCAGACAGACAAGCAAAAACTATCTGGAAATGCTTTCTATGAATATCGGACCATGGTCAGAGGAAAGATTGTTCATACCATCCCTGACAAGATCAGAGAGATCTTAAAGCTACCTCAACTGAAAGATGATCCAGACTCTTTCAACAGGAGAATGATGAGAACAGACAAGGGCCTGGATAAGATTCTAGAGGATATATGTATCCCTGGAGCAAGGTGGACCACTAGCACGAAGGGTGTCCCAAATCAACTCAAAAGGGAAGATCTCAAACCAGTCGCCAGAGGATGGCTGGATTTCATTGGGCATTCTCTGCTACCCACCAGCAACCGTTCTGAAGTCACTGTTAAAAGAGCAGTGATGATCCATTGCATCATGATGGGAAAAGAAGTGGAAGTTCATCAACTAATTTCAACTGAATTTTACAAAATTGCTAATAAAAATTCTAAAGAGGCCAGGTTGGCTTACCCAAGCTTGATCTCTCTGCTCTGCAAGGACGCTGGGATAAGGATGGGAATAACTGAGTATATCTCAATTGAGAAACCAATCACCAAAGCATCAATGGAAGAACAACAAGTGCAGGATGACCCCATCAAGAAGAAAACACAGGAATTTCTCCCAGAAATCCCTCAATCTGAATATTGGGAGTATCTTGAAACATCAGTTACCAAGATACAAGAAGCTATGGAACAAATAATAAAGGAACAGAAGGAACACAGTCAAATTCTTTGCTATTTGATTAAAGAACAGGAAGAGCAAGGGCGTGACTTGAGGGAATTGAAGCGCCAGAAGTTATCTCTTGAAGGACCAAGCACCCCACAGATTCGAGGAACATCCACTTCCCAGAACAAAGGTTGTTAAATTCTAATTTCTGCTTTAACTCTGTGATAGTTGTCGTTATAAGAGTTTACCTTAGGAGTCATATAGTAGTAATTAATGTCTATTTTGATTTTACCTCCAATTAAGTTATAGTCTATTTTTCTCATCATCAGCAAACATGAACAAAATAGTAGATCTTTTGAATAAGAGGCAATAAAATTCGAGTTTTTTTTAATAAGAAAAAAAATTCTAATTAGTAACATGTGGTGGCAATGCTTTCTGTCTTCTGAATGAATGCTTGAACAGTGCATATGTCTTCTGAATTTGTTGTTTAAGACTGTTAAATATGTTGGCTCTTGAAAGAATGATGAACATGAGACATGTTATTGATAATCTGAAAAATCATAAAAATGATTCTTGAAGCAAGAAAAAGCAGCAAAGAACAAAGCTTCCATTAAAAAAAAAAAAAAAGAGAAGAGAAAGCAAGCAGAAAAAGCCAATAGCCCTTAAAACCAAAAGGCAAGGGTAATAAAAAGGATCCCAAGGCTTTGAGCATCAGTGGATAGGAGGGCCTAAAGGAATAAAATCCTGGCCTAAGCGGCTAAACCAAGCTGTCCCTAGCCATGTGCTTGTGGCGTGAAGGTGTTAAGTGAAAACTTGAGACTGAGCGGTTAAAGTCAAGGTCCAAAGCAAGAAAAAGAGTGTGCTTAAGAACCCTGGACACCTCTATTTGGGGACTTTATCAAAGCTGAGTCACAATCTGAAAAGGTTCACCCAATTATGTGTCTGTGGCATTTATGTATCCGGTGGTAATACTGGAAAACAAAGTGCTTAGGGCCACGGCCAAGACTCATAAAGTAGCTGTGTTCAAGAATCATCATACTGAAATAGGAGAATCAATAACACTATCTGAATTCTAAGTTCCTATAGATGCCAATCACTCTGAGCTTCAATGGATAAAGTGAGATGCCAACACTATTCGGAAGCAAAAAGCTACTAGTCCCGCTCATCTAATTAGAATCTGAGCTTCACTCAAAAACTCTGAGATATTATCGCTTCCTGACTTATTAGTCTTCTATTTTATTTGTCTAGTTGCTTGAGGACAAGCAACAGTTCAAGTTTGGTGTTGTGATGAGCGGATATTTTATACGCTTTTTGGGGTCAATTTCATATAGATTTTAGTATGTTTTAGTTGGTTTTCAGTTTATTTTCATTAGTTTCTAGGCAAAATCCACATTTCTGGACTTTACTATGAGTTTGTGTATTTTTCTGTAATTTCAGGTATTTTCTGGCTGAAATTGAGGGAGCTGAGCAAAAATCTGATTCAGGCTGAAAAAGGACTGCTGATTCTGTTGGATTCTGACCTCCCTACACTCAAAATGGATTTTCTGGAGCTACAGGACTCCAAATGGCATGCTTCCAATTGCGTTGGAAAGTAGACATCCAGGGCTTTCCAGAAATATATAATAGTCCATATTTTGCTCAAGGATAAACGACGTAAACGGGTGTTCAACGCCAGTTCTATGCCCAAATCTGGCGTCCAGCGCCAGAAACATGTTGCAAGTTAGAGTTCAACGCCAGAAAAGGATCCAAAGCTGGCGTTGAACGCCCAAAACAGCCCCAGGCACGTGAAAGCTTTAGTCTCAGCCTCAGCACACACCAAGTGGGCCCCAGAAGTGGATTTCTGCACTATCTATTATAGTTTACTCATTTTCTGTAAACCTAGGTTACTAGTTTAGTATTTAAACAACTTTTAGAGATTCATTTTGTATCTCATGACATTTTAGATCTGAACTTTGTACTCTTTGACGGCATGAGTCTCTAAACTCCATTGTTAGGGGTGAGGAGCTCTGCTGTGTCTCGATGAATTAATGCAAGTATTTCTGTTTTCCATTCAAACATGCGTGTTCCTACCTAAGATATCCATTTGTGCCTAACTATGGAGAAGGTAATGATCTGTGACACTCATCACCTTCCTCAATCCATGAACGTGTGTCTGACAATCACCTCCGTTCTACATCAGATTGAATGAATATCTCTTAGATTCCTTAATCAAAATCTCCGTGGTATAAGCTGGATTGATGGCGGCATTCATGAAAATCCGGAAAGTCTAAACCTTGTCTGTGGTATTCCGAGTAGGATTCTGGGATTGGATGGCTGTGACGAACTTCAAACTCGCGAGTGCTAGGCGTAGTGATAGACGCAAAAGGATAGTAAATCCTATTCCGGTACGACTGAGAACCTGCAGATGATTAGCCGTGCGGTGACAGCGCACTTGGACCCTTTTCACTGGAAGGATGGATGGTAGCCATTGTCAACGGTGATCCACCTACACACAGCTTGCCATAGGAGGACGTGCGTGCGTGAATCAGAAGACAGAGGAAAGCAGAGATTCTGAAGACAAAGCATCTCCAAAACTCCAACATATTCTCCATTACTGCATAACAAGTAACCTTTAATCCATGCTCTCTTGTTTGTTCGCAATTCAACTGATAAATATAATTGACTTCTTGACTAAGAATTGCAAGATAACCATAGATTGCTTCAAACCAACAATCTCCGTGGGATTTGACCCTTACTCACGTAAGGTATTACTTGGACGACCCAGTGCACTTGCTGGTTAGTGGTACGAGTGTGAAAAGTGTGGTTCACAATTCGTGCACCAAACTTCCACCTCCTTTCCAATCATGATACTATGGATCATGATGGCCCAGTCTATAATAACTTCAGACCGGTTGCTAGTAGGAATGATTGAGCATTGAATGAACTCTAACCATCCCCTAGCCACTAGTTTGAGGTCATGCCTTCTTAGTTAAACCGGCTTGCCTCTTGAGTCAATTTTCCATTGAGCTCCTTCCTCACATATGTCTATGAGGACTTGGTCCAACCTTTGATCAAAGATGACCCTTCTTGTGTAGGGGCGTGCCTTCTCTTCCATCATTGGCAAGTTAAACGCCAGCCTTACATTTTCTGGACTGAAATCTAAGAATTTCCCCCGAACCATGGTAAGCCAATGCTTTGGATTGGGGTTCACACTTTGATCATGGTTCCTAGTGATCCATGCATTTGCATAGAACTCTTGAACCATTAGGATCTGACTTGTTGAATGGGGTTGGTGAGAACTTCCCAACCTCTTCTTTGGATCTCAAGTCGGATCTTAGGATACTCATTCTTTTTGAGCTTGAAAGGAACCTCAGGGATCACTTTTTTCTTGGCCACAAATTCATAAAAGTGGTCTTGATGGACCCTTGAGATGAATCTCTCCATCTTCCATGGCTCAAAGGTGGAAGCAATTGCCTTCCCTTTCCTCTTCCTTGAGGTTTCTCTGGCCCTAGGTGCCATTGATGGTTATGGAAAACAAAAAGCAATGCTTTTTACCACACCAAACTTAAAATTTTTGCTCATCCCCGAGCAAAAGAAGAAAGAAAGAAGAAGGAGAAGAAGAAGAGAAATGGAGGAGAGGGAGAGAGAGGTTGTTTCGGCAAAGGGGGAGAAGAGAGGTTTGTGTTGTGTGAAAATGAAGAAAGAATGAGGGGTTTATATAGGAATGGGGGGAGGGTTAGGTTTGGGAGGGAAAATAGTTTGAATTTTGAAGGTGGGTGGGATTTTTGTGGAAGAGAGGATGGATGTGAGTGGTGAAGAGGTGATGGAGAAGAGTGATTGAGTTGATTGGTGAAGGGTATTTGGGGAAGAGAGTTATGAAAAGGTGTGAAGAGGAGAGAGAAGAAGATGTGGGGATCCTGTAGGGTCCACAGGTCCTGAGGGGATCCTGTGGGGTCCATAGATCCTGAGAAGATCCTGTGGGGTCCATAGATCCTGAGAGGATCCTGTGGGGTCCACAGATCAAGTGGGGTCAAGGACTTAACATCCCTGCTCCAATTAGGCGTGTAAAACGCCCTTGCTGTGCAATCCTGGTGTTTAATGCCAGACTGCTTCCTGTTTCTGGTTTTAAACGCCCAAATGCAGCTTGTTTCTGGCGTTTAACGCCAGGTAGATGCTTGGTTCTGGCGTTAAACGCTAGCTTGGTGCTTGTTTCTGGCGTTAAATGCCAGACAGATGCTTGTTTCTGGTGTTTAATGCCAGTATGCCTCTCCTCCAGGGTGTGCTATTTTTAATGATATTTTTCATTCTGTTTTTGATTTTTTTCAGTAGTTTTTGTGACTCCACATGATCATCAACCTAATAAAATATGAAATAACAAAGAGAAAATAAAATAGATATAATTAGATAACATTGGGTTGCCTCCCAACAAGCGCTTCTTTAATGTCAATAGCTTGACAGTGAGCTCTCATGGAGCCTCACAGATGTTCAGATCATTGTTGGAACCTCCCAACACCAAACTTAGAGTTTGAATGTGGGGGTTCAACACCAAACTTAGAGTTTGGTTGTGGCCTCCCAACACCAAACTTAGAGTTTGACTTTGGGGGCTTTGGTTGACTCTGCAGTGAGAGAAGCTTTTCATGCTTCCTCTCCATGGTTACGGAAGGAGATCCTTGAGTTTTAAACACAAGGTTATCCTCATTCAGTTGAAGGATCAATTCTCCTCTATCCACATCAATCACAGCTCTTGCTGTGGCTAGGAAGGGTCTTCCAAGGATGATGGATTCATCTTCTTCCTTCCCAGTGTCTAGGATTATGAAATCAGCAGGGATGTAAAGGCCTTCAACCTTTACTAGCACATCCTCTACCAGTCCATAAGCCTGTTTTCTTGAGTTGTCTACCATTTCTGATGAGATTCTGGCAGCTTGCACCTCAAAGATTCCCAGTTTCTCCATTACAGAGAGTGGCATGAAGTTTATCCCTGATCCAAGGTCACATAGAGCCTTCTCAAAGGTCATGGTGCCTATGGTACAAGGTATTAAGAATTTTCCAGGATCCTGTTTCTTCTGAGGCAATGTCAGTTGATCCAGATCACTCAGTTCATTGATGAGCAAGGAGGTTCATCTTCCCAAGTCTCATTACCAAATAACTTGGCATTCAGCTTCATGATTGCACCAAGGTACTTGGCAATTTGCTCTTCAGTAACATCCTCATTCTCTTCAGAAGAAGAATACTCATCAGAGCTCATGAAGGGTAGAAGGAGGTTCAATGGAATCTCTATGGCCTCTAATTGAGCCTCAGATTCCTTTGGTTCCTCAAAGGGAAACTCCTTATTGGTCACTGGACGTCCCAGGAGGTCTTCCTCACTAGGATTCACATCCTCCTCCTCCCTTGTAGGTTCGGCCATGATGGTTAAATCAATGGCCTTGCACTCTTTCTTTGGATTTTCTTCTGTATTGCTTGGGAGAGTACTAGGGGGAGTTTCAGTGACTCTTTTACTCAGCTGGCCCACTTGTGCCTCCAAATTCCTAATGGAGGACCATGTTTCATTCATGAAACTTACAGTGGCCTTAGATAGATCAGAGACTATATTTGCTAAGCTAGATGGATTCTGCTCAGAACTCTCTGTCTGTTGCTGAGTGGATGATGGAAAAGGCTTGCTATTGCTAAACCTGTTTCTTCCACCATTATTAAAGCCTTGTTGAGGCTTTTGTTGATCCTTCCATGAGAAATTTGGATGATTTCTCCATGAGGTATTATAGGTGTTTTCATAGGGTTCACCCATGTAATTCACCTCTACTACTGCAGGGTTCTCAGGATCATAAGCTTCTCCTTCAGAAAATGCCTCTATAGTACTGTTGGATGATTCCTTCAATCCATTCAGACTCTGAGAGATCATATTGACTTGCTGAGTCAATATTTTGTTCTGAGCCAATATGACATTCAGAGTATCAATTTCAAGAACTCCCTTCCTCATAGGCATCCCATTACTCACAAGATTCCTTTTAGAAGTGTACATGAACTGGTTATTTGCAACCATGTCAATGAGTTCCTGAGCTTCTGCAGGCGTTTTCTTAAGGTGAATGGATCCACCTGCAGAGTGGTCCAATGACATCTTTGATAGCTCAGACAGACCATCATAGAATTTATCCAGGATGGTCCATTCTGAAAGCATGTCAGAAGCACACTTTTTGGTCAGTTTCTTGTATCTCTCCCAAGCTTCATAGAAGGACTCACCTTCCTTTTGTTTGAAGGTTTGAACATCCACTCTAAGCTTGCTAAGCTTTTGAGGAGGAAAGAACTTGGCTAAGAAAGTCGTGACCAGCTTATCCCAAGAGTTCAGGCTATCTTTAGGTTAAGAGTCCAACCATACTCTAGCTCTGTCTCTTACAGCAAACGGGAAAAGCATAAGCCTGTAGACCTCGGGATCAACCCCATTGGTCTTAACAGTATCACAGATCTGCAAGAATTCAGTTAAGAACTGAAAAGGATCTTCAAATGGAAGTCCATGAAACTTGCAGTTCTGTTGCATCAGAGAAACTAATTGAGGTTTAAGCTCAAAGTTGTTTGCTCCAATGGCAGGAATTGAGATGATTCTTCCATGTAAATTGGAATTTGGTGCAGTAAAGTCACCAAGCATCTTCCTTGCATTGTTATTATTTTTGACCATGTCTCCTTCTTTTTTGAAAATTTCTGTCAGATTTTCTCTAGAGAATTGTGCTTTAGCTTCCCTTAGCTTCCTCTTCAGAGTCCTTTCAGGTTCAGGATCAGCCTCAACAAGAATGTTCTTATCCTTGTTCCTGCTCATATGAAAAAGAAGAAAACAGAAAAGAAAATATGGAATCCTCTATGTCACAGTATAGAGATTCCTTATGCAAGTATAAGAAGAGAAGAATGTAAGAAGGAGAAGAGGTAAAATTCGAACACAGAGAGGAAGATGGGGTTCGAATCTTGGGTGGAAAAGAAGTGTTAGTAGATGAATAAATAAATAGAAGGAGATGAGAGAGAGGGAATTTCAAAAATTAATTAAATTAAAAAATAAAATTTAAAGTTAAATTTCGAAAATTAAAATTGAAATCAAATTAAATTAAAAATTAAAACAATTAGTTAAAAAAAGGAATTTTGAAAAAGAGGGAAGGGATTTTCGAAAATTAGAGAGAGAGAATTAGTTAGGCAGTTTTGAAGAAGATAAGAATCAATAAAAAAGTTAAGTGGTTAATTGAAAAATATTTGAAAATCAAATTTGAAAAGATAAGAAGTTAGAAAAGATTTTGAAATTGATTTTGAAAAAGATGTGATTGAAATTTATTTTGAAAAATATTTGAAAAAGAAATTTAAAAAGATTTGATTTTGAAAATTAAAGTTGATTACTTGACTAACAAGAAACTAAAAGATATGATTTTAAAATTTAAAGATTGAACCTTTCTTAATAGGCAAGTAACAACCTAATATTTTTGAATTAATCACATTAATTGTTAGTATTAAATTCGAAAATATGAAATAGAAATAAGAAAAACATTTTTGAAAATCAATTTGAAATTTTCAAAAATTATGAAAGAAAAATGAAAAAGATTTAATTTTTTTTTAAAAAGATTTGAAAAAGATAGAGTTTTTAAAATGAAAATTTGATTTGACTCATAAGTAACAACTAATTTTGAAAAATTTTTTAAAAAGTCAACCTAAATTTTCGAAATTTTATGATAGAATAAGGGAAAGATATTTTTTTGATTTTTTGAATTTTTAATGATGAAAGAGAAAAACATCAAAAAGACTCAATGCATGAAAATTTTGGATCAAAACATGTGATGCATGCAAGAACACTATGAATGTCAAGATGAACACCGAGAACATTTTGAATGTCAAGATGAATCGGCAAGTGTACCGAAGTTGTCGTCAAGTAAAAACTCACAATAGAGTGAGGTCGAATCCCACAGGGATTGATTGATCAAGCAACTTTAATTAGAAGAATGTTCTAGTTGAGCGAATCCAGAATTTGGGTTGAAAGTTGCAGAAAATAAAATGGCGGGAATGTAAATAACAGAAAAGTAAATGTTAGAACTAAAGGACTGGAAGTAAATGACTGAAAATAAATTGCAGAATTGTAAATGGGAATGGGGGATTTGCTCATAAAAGTAAATCACAGAAATTAAAAAGAATGGGTGAGATTAGAGATGGGGAGTTCATTGGGCTTAGGAGATGTTGCAATTCTCCGGATCAAGTTCATTTTCATCTCTTCCTCAATCAATGCACTCATTGATCTCCTTGGCAATCTTAAGTGATTGAATTAAAAATTCCTTGCAATTCAATCTCTCAAATCTTGATCAATAGCCAATTCCTTGGTCAATTGCTCATGAGAAGAGATGAGGTATGGTCATTGATTATACCACATGCATTTCCCAAACCAAGTATTGAGAGGGTTACAGTCACATACCCATCCAAACCCAATTTGGTCCAGCATGAGAAAGCATTTCTAGCTTGATCTCTTCATTCCTCTTCCAAGGTTCAAAAGAGATCCAAGTTTGAATAGCTTCTCTTCCAAGATAACTACTCAATTGGATGAAGATCGAAAGCTTTCAAGTAAAATCAAGAGGAAAGATAGAAGAAGAACAATGAAAATTAGTATTGATCCATCAAATTACAACAGAGCTCCCTAACCCAATGAAAGGGGTTTAGTTGTTCATAGCTCTTGAAAATGAAAACAAAGATGGAGAATACATCATAAACTAGAAATTGCAAAGAAAGTAAAATACAGAGAGTGGTTCTTTAGCCTCCAGAACTATTTTACAATTCAAAGCTACTCCTATATATACTACTCTTCTCAACTTCTAGTTCACTCTTCAAGTCTTGGGCCTTTGGATCTTGAGTTTGAAGCAGTTCCTTTCTTTATTTGGGCTTGGCTTTACTTGCAGAGAGAAAGTGCGGAGTGGGCAGAGACTTAAGCTCAGGGCGTAAGGAGTGTTAATCATTTAGTGAAAGTCCAAGTTCGGGAACGTTAGTGACACTTAACATTGTCACTAACGTTCCAATGCACCCCTTTTGCCTTACGTTAAAACCCACGTTAACTAGGTTAACGTGGCTTTTAACGTTGCCTTGTCAATCTTCGATAACGTTGGTGACACTCAACATTGTCACTAACATTCCAGTGTGCCCCTTCTTGCTTCACGTTAAAGCTCACGTTAACTAGGTTAACGTGGCTTCTAACGTGGCCTTTGCCATCCTTCGAGAACGTTAGTGACATTCAACATTGTCACTAACGTTCCAATGTGCCCCTAGGTCTCACGTTAGAGTCCACGTTAACTAGGTTAACGTGGCTTCTAACGTGGCCATCTTTTAGCCATCCCAACGTTAGTGACAATGTTGAGTGTCACTAACGTTGGCTCATCTTTCATTTCTCATCGTTAGCTTCCACGTTAACTAAGTTAACGTGGAAGTTAACGTGACTCTTGGGGGTTGTGTGGTTGCTTCAACGTTAGTGACAATGTTGAGTGTCACTAACGTTGTCGACAACTCTTCATTCTCTACGTTAGTTCCCACGTTAACCAAGTTAACATGGGAGTTAACGTGGTACTTAGCACCATAGGCCAACGTTAGTGACAATGTTGACTGTCACTAACGTTGGCTTGTCTCCCTCCCCCTTAACGTTAGAGGCCACGTTAACTAGGTTAACGTGGCTTCTAACGTGGCCACTTATGAGTGATTGCCAACGTTAGTGACAATGTTGAGTGTCACTAACGTTGGCTCAACTTCTTTTCTCCACGTTAGAGTTCACGTTAACTTGGTTAACGTGACTCTCTAACGTGGGCATTGATGGCTTTTTGAGAGTGTTATTGGCAATCACTTTTCTCATTAATCTTTGCAAGTTACCTCCCCTTTTCTTGCTCCTTTTTGGTCCTGAAATCAAGCAACAAAGTGCATCAAAGCTCTAGTCCAAGTCATGAGTAATGCAACATAATATTTGTCACTAAACTTATGCAAAATCCTCATGAAATCATGTAAAATGCACAATGTATGCTTGAGTGAAGGCATAAGTGAATATTTACCCAAAACTAGCTTATTTCCTAAAGAAATGCATGAAACTAACCTAAAAACAGTAAAGAAAAGGTCAGTGAAACTGGCCAAAATGCCCTGGCATCAATGAACACTAAGAACTTATTTTTGAAACGTTTTCAAGAAAAGAAAACATGCAAGACACCAAACTTAAAAATTTTTATTCTTTAGGCATTAATGTTTCAAGAATGCATATGAAAAACAAGAAAAGACACAAAACAAGAAAATATGAAAATCAAACAAGAAGACTGGCCAAGAACAACTTGAAGATCATGAAGAATGCAATGCATGAAATTTTCGAAAATAATTTTTTTTAGAAAATTAAAAAGATGCAATTGACACCAAACTTAAAACTTGACTCTTGACTTAAACAAGAAACACAAAAATATTTTTGATTTTATGATTTTATAAATTTTTTTGGTTTTTTCGAAAATTATTTTGGGAAAAATGAAAAAAGAAGAAATTTTTTTTGTATTTTTCGAAAATAAGAAATAAAAAGCTTAAAATTAAAATAAAATTACCTAATATGAGCAACAAGATGAACCGTTAGTTGTCCAAACTCGAACAATCGCTGGCAACGGCGTCAAAAACATGGTGCACGAAATCGTGATCGTTCATTCCTTGGTAACGACGCTAAAAACTTAATACGCACGTTCATAATTTTATTTCTTTTTCGCAATTTCGATACAACTAACCAGCAAGTGTACTGGGTCGTCCAAGTAATAAACCTTACGTGAGTAAGGGTCGATCCCACGGAGATTGTCGCCTTGAAGCAAGCTATGGTCACCTTGTAAATATCATTCAGGCGGATTCAAAAGGTTATATATTTTTAATAATTAAAAGATAAATAAAACATAAACTAGGATAGAGATACTTATGTAATTTGTAACAACCTTAATTTTCGAGTACGCGAGATCACTTCTGAAGATACAGATTTCTCTGAAAGATAAGTAAAGGGAATACCTCTTCTGTGTCATGAAGCATCTCAATCATCATTGTCATTATATTATCTTTAACTCAGGACCTTATTTGAGACAAGCCCGACAACGCAATCGCGAAGAACCTAGTTTTTGAACCGTATCGGTTAGGAGTTCTAATTGTAGTTTTCGTAAATAGTCTCAGTTTGACGAACCAGACCCGACTCATGAGAGAAGAGAGATAATAGTATAATATTATGATTATATTAGTATTAGAAGATACTTGAATGATATTATAAGGTTACCTGGTATGTTTTAGTTAAAAACAGGAAATCGGTTTAACCAGGTTCACAGTTTACTGGTGCAGCTTAGCACCGGCACTCTCTGATGACTTTAGCAATGCTAAGGCCTCATTATACATCTTTTATTCTCATAATAAATATGTTACTAGTTGTATTTATGCTAGTAGCTCAAAAAATAATTTTTAGAGATGTTTTTACAAGTGTTCTAATACATCTAGTTTTAGTAGTTATACACCTGAGATATTTTAATATTATTTTAACCCACCTCCAAGCCAACCAATCACAACTCACCTTACACCACCAAGACACTCCAAGGCTGGTCATTTACTCCCTTTGGCCGAAATTGAAAGGAGAGAAAAGAGAGAAAACTTCATGAACACTTAATCTTCAAAGCTTGATTTCTTCTGAACCAAAACTCAAATCAAAACTCCAATTTCACCAAAATGATCCTCTCTTCTTCCTCTACATAACCATGTAACTTATCAAGGCTGGAAATAAGGTGAGATGGCTGTTCCTTTCCCCTTTCAATTCGGTTTTCAAAGAAACATGCTTAAACATGTGTTTTCTTGATGTTCTTCCTTAGGAATCATGCTTAAATTGACTTGAGGGCCAAAAAACGTGATTTTCCAACAAGTCTAAGGATAGAAATCTCCTCCGAATGTGCTGAGGGAGATTTGGTTAGTTGAGGGTTTTTGGATTTAAAGTTGTTCTTGATGTGATTTAGGAGGAAAAAGTGCTAAAGGACCACCTGAAAGTCTAACTGAATTAGGAGCAGCAAAACTAGGTAGGGATTGACGAATTTAATCTTGATTGATTGTGTTTGAGTTGTGTGATTATGATATGGTTTGGCTGTGCTTGAAATTGATTGTTTGTATGAGTAATTCTTGTTGAAATTTTGGTGAAAATTTGATGAAATTTGATGAAATTTATGCTATGAATGTGTGTTCTTGTGGCTGCTGGAAAACCAAAACCCTAGAGCTTAAATTGAGGTTCAATTTGTGTTAAAATCATGTAGAAAAGATGGGGTTTTAGTGGCTGGAAATTTGTTTTGAATTTTGGTAAAAATCGGTTGCTGAAAAGACTAAAAAAAGGGTAAAAACAGAGAAAGAATTTGAAGAATATACGAAGAACACGAAGAACACTTTGAGTGTGGTGAAGAACATTGAAGAACACCTTTTAGATCTTAGAAAGGGCAAGGAAGTAAAATTTTTGGTGTTTAAGGGGTTATATGGTAATTTCTGGAAGTTCGGGTGGTAAAAATAGAAATATTAAAAGTTACGGGTGGTAAAAAGTGAATTTTAAAGGTTAAAAGTAAAAGGTAAGTTAATTTTTGAAAATTTAGTATTAAAATAATAAATAATAATAAAATATTAAATAATAATATTTTATAAAAAATAATATTTTAATAAAAATAATATTTTAATAAAAATAATAAAATAATGCGGAAAAGGCAGTTTTCTGTAAAAGCTTTAGAAAGACAACTTTAAGTGCAGAATCTCATAATTACCTTCATAAAACACTTAGAGAGTGGTAATAACAATATAGTGAGGCAAAGATAAAGAAAAGATAAAAAGTTAAAGAAAAGATAAAAACCAAAGAAAAAGTCTTTAAAATTTTAATGACAGAAAAACAGATAGAGATTAGTAAACGAACTAGGAGCAACATAGTTAGTCTTTGAGTTGTGACTAGGATTAGGTATTATATGAAAAGTTAAACTATTTCAGTATAGACTTAATGAACCTATACTTGGGACAGGCTAACTATTCATACCGAAATTTACATAAGCTTTAAATACATATGTTATGAAGAGAAATCAAAGCAGAGTAAAGAAACACAGAGAACAGAGTAACCAGAGAAAAGTAAAGAGATATAGAGAAAAGAGTAATCAGAGCAGAGTAAAAAGACAAAGAGAAAAGAGTAATGTGATAAAGAGAAATGGTTTGAGTTACGATATTGTAAAAGTAAAAGCTGTAAAGTTTGTATAGCATGATTGAACAGAGAAAGAAAGAGGTATTGCATAAGAATGTGAAAGTGATGATGAATAATGAGAATGATAATGAATGATGATAATGAAAATGATTATGTGATGATCTGCTGCGTGAAGGCAGTCAGATAGATGGTGGTACAACCACTGAGAGTGCTTTCTTGGGATACTTAGCTATAATGCTATTCTATAAGTCAGAGGACTCTTACAGAGGTATCGAGAACACACGACTAGCATATACTCCTGTAAGTCAAAGGACTCTTACAGTGAGAGTGTGTGTATGCTCCTGTAAGTCAAAGGACTCTTACAGTGAGTGTGTTGGGCAGATATAAGTTAACTAGCTCCGCCATGCAAGTTAAAGGACTCTTGCAGTGGGTTGCTAGTGCCGCCCTACAAGTCAAAGGACTCTTGCAGTGGTTTGCCTCACAAGTCAAAGGACTCTTGCGAGGGGCATTGCCAACAGGGAAGCCTTACCTGGTCAAAGGACTCCAGGTAACGTCGGGAGCGAGTATGTAACCGACAAATGAGCTCATTACCTGCACTAGAGCTAGACATGCATCATACTTGGTTGTGCATTTCCTTTGTTATGATTGTGGTATGAATGTATGCTTTCCTTGTTTGTATTCTATTCTTTGTGTCTGTTTTATATTTTCTTGTATCCTTCTGTTTGTGTTCTGTTTTCTATTTTCTCTATTTATCTTCATCTTCAATTTACTGCTTTCTATATTTTGCTATTCATTTGCAAAACAGCATATAATTAATGAATGTAACTAATAACCCCGACCCTACTAAGAACTCCCCAGTTCTTACCCCTTCTCTCTCCCTTCGCCCTTTAGATGGAAGCAAGAGTTACTTTTCGTAGTTCGCTGACGACCGTTTGCAAAAAGGATTCCGCTCTAGGTAGTCTTCTGAGTCTAAGGTGAATCCCATTCTCTGTTTATATGTATATACTGTGAGACTAGCCAATGTCTGCACCCTGTTTGTACGTGAACTTTAACCTAATTCCTATGTACGAGACTCCTGTTGTGTGGCTACTTGATGAGGCACCAGAGAGACGTCATGTGGCAATGACTGATCGTGTAGAGGAGTAGCAGATGATGTTCTACCTTTTTGTGATGTTCCACCTGACTTGAGTTTTGAAGATCTAGAACGTACTTTCCCTCGCTTTAGTAGTTTAGAGGGACTAGCTGAGTATAGAGTCTAGGCTAGCCTAGGTGCCAGCTTAGGGACCTCTTGAACAGGTCAAGGCCTGGGATGTTGTATGTATATATATGTATATAGATATTATTTAGCTATATCTAGGGGTGTTCTAACTAACAGTCTATATCCTAATAAAGGCTGAATCACCGAATGTTGTCAACTACTTGTGATGCATTTATGTGTGGTTGTTTATAACTGTTTTATCTGTTATTATTTGTGAATTGATTATAAATAATTCTGTTTATTAATTCAAACGTTTTCCAAAAAAAAGTACCTCGCAAACTAACTACGCTTTTAACAACGAATCAGGCTCATATAATAAATAATAGATAATAATTAAGATGACAAATTGGTAGCACTTAGCTTCTGGTATGTCCTAGGGGTACTGAAAATTAGGTCGTTACAATTTGGTATCAAAGTAGTTCGTTCCCAGTAGAGCTTGGGGAGTGGACTGACTATGCTTCATTGCATACTCTATTGTGTGTCCCATTCTGTTAGGGTATCTTCAAGATACATTTGGCATGAATGTCTATGAGTGCTCATTTTGGGAATGTTCGTGCTTAACTTGAGATATTAAGAGTGATCACCTTAATGTTGATTGTTTGGTGCGGATAAGACCTCAATGACTATGAATAGGCATGGTTTAATCGAGCTCCGAACGATGAATCGACGTGAGCCACAGCTATCTTCAAAGCTGTTATGATCTTCATGGCTATGGCTGTGTGTGATTTGGGTGCTGTAAGGAACAAACCGATATCTTCGTTAGGACGGCTTGAAGGAAATAGACCGCTTGAAAATGAATTCTTGCACGCGGCTGAAATTTTGAGGGCAAAATTTTCTTTTAGGAGGGTAGAATGTAACAACCCTAATTTTTGAGTACGCGAGATCATTTCTGAAGACATGGATTTCTCCAAAAGATAAGTAAAGGGAATACCTCTTCTGTATCATCAAGCATCTCAATCCTCATTGTCATTATATTATCTTTAACTCAGGACCTTATTTAGACAAGCCCGACAACGCAATCGCGAAGAACCTAGTTTTTGAACCGTATCGGTTAGGAGTTCTGATTGTAGTTTTCGTAAAATAGTCTCAGTTTGATGAACCAGACTCAAATCATGAGAGAAGAGAGATAATAGTATAATATTATCATTATATTAGTATTAAAAGATGCTTGAATGATATTATCAGGTTACCTGGTCTGTTTTAGTTAAAAACAGGAAATCGGTTTAACCGGGTTCACAGTTTACTGGTGCAGCTTAGCACCGGCACTCTCTGATGACTTTAGCAAAGCTAAGGCCTCATTTTACATCTTTTATTCTCATAATAAATATGTTACTAGTTGTATTTATGCTAGTAGCTCAAAAAATAATTTTTAGAGATGTTTTTATAAGTGTTCTGATACATCTAGTTTCAGTAGTTATACACTTGAGATATTTTAATATTATTTTAACCCACCTCCAAGCCAACCAATCACAACTCACCTTACACCCCCAAGACATTCCAAGGCTGGTCATTTACTCCCTTTGGCCGAAATTGAAAGGAGAGAAAGTAGAGAAAACTTCATGAACACTTAATCTTCAAAGCTTGATTTCTTCTGAACCAAAACTCAAATCAAAACTCCAATTTCACCAAAATGATCCTCTCTTATTCCTCTACATAAACATGTAACTTATCAAGGATGGAAATAAGGTGAGATGGCTGTTCCTTTCCCCTTTCAATTCGGTTTTCAAGGAAACATGCTTAAACATGTATTTTCTTGATGTTCTTCCTAAGGAATCATGCTTAACTTGACTTGAGGGCCAAAAAACGTGATTTTCCAGCAAGTCTAAGAATAGAAATCATCTCCGAATGTGCTGAGGGAGATTTGGTTAGTTGAGGGTTTTTGGATTTAAAGTTGTTCTTGATGTGATTTAGGAGGAAAAGGTGCTAAAGGACCACCTGAAAGTCTAACTGAATTAGGAGCAGCAAAACCAGGTAGGGATTGACGAATTTAATCTTGATTGATTGTGTTTGAGTTGTGTGATTATGATATGGTTTGGCTGTGCTTGAAATTGATTGTTTGTATGAGTAATTCTTATTGAAATTTTGGTGAAAATTTGATGAAATTTGATGAAATTTAAGCTATGAATGTGTGTTCTTGTGGCTGCTGGAAAACGAAACCGTAGAGATTAAATTGAGGTTCAATTTATGTTAAAATCATGTAGAAAAGATGGGGTTTTAGTGGCTGAAAATTTATTTTGAATTTTGGTAAAAATCGGTTGCTGAAAAGACTAAAAAAAGGGTAAAAACAGAGAAAGAATTTGAAGAATATACGAAGAACACGAAGAACACTTTGAGTGTGGTGAAGAACATTGAAGAACACCTTTTAGATCTTAGAAAGGAAAAGGAAGTAAAGTTTTTGGTGTTTAAGGGGTTATATGGTAATTTCTGGAAGTTATGGTAGTAAAAATAGAAATATTAAAAGTTACGGGTGGTAAAAAGTGAATTTTAAAGGTTAAAAGTAAAAGGTAAGTTAATTTTTGAAAATTTAGTATTAAAATAATTAATAATAATAAAATATTAAATAATAATATTTAATTAAAAATAATATTTTAATAAAAATAATAAAATAATGCGAAAAAGGCAGTTTTCTGTAAAAGCTTTAGAAAGACAAGTTTAAGTGCAGAATCTCATAATTACCTTCATAAAACACTTAGAGAGTGGTAATAACATGATAGTGAGGCAAAGATAAAGAAAAGATTAAAAGTTAAAGAAAAGATAAAAACCAAAGAAACAGTCTGTAAAATTTTAATGACAGAAAAACAGACAGAGATTAGTAAATGAACTAGCAGCAACATAGATAGTCTTTGAGTTGCGACTAGGATTAGGTATTATATGAAAAGTTAAACTGTTTTAGTATAGAATTAATGAACCTATACTTGGGACATGCTAACTATTCATACCGAAATTTACATAAGCTTTAAATACATATGTTATGAAGAGAAATCAAAGCAGAGTAAAGAAACACAGAAAACAGAGTAACCAGAGAAAAGTAAAGAGATACAGAGAAAAGAGTAATCAGAGCAGAGTAAAAAGACAAAGAGAAAAGAGTAATGTGATAAAGAGAAATGGTTTGAGTTACGATATTGTAAAAGTAAAAGCTGTAAAGTTTGTATAGCATTATTGAATAGAGAAAGAAAGAGGTATTGCATAAGAATGTGAAAGTGATGATGAATAATGAGAATGATAATGAATGATGATAATGAGAATGATTATGTGATGATCTGCTGCGTGAAGGCAGTCAAATAGATGGTGGTACGACCACTGAGAGTGCTTTCTTGGGATACTTAGCTATAATGCTATTCTGTAAGTCAGAGGACTCTTACAGAGGTATCGAGAACACACGACTAGCATATACTCCTGTAAATCAAAGGACTCCTACAGTGAGAGTGTGTGTATGCTCCTGTAAGTCAAAGGACTTTTACAGTGAGAGTGTGTGTATGCTCCTGTAAGTCAAAGGACACTTACAGTGAGTGTGTTGGGCAGATATAAGTTAACTAGCTCTGCCATGCAAGTCAAAAGACTCTTGCAGTGGGTTGCTAGTGCCGCCCTACAAGTCAAAGGACTCTTGCAGTGGTTTGCCTCACAAGTCAAAGGACTCTTGCGAGGGGCATTGCCAACAGGGAAGCCTTACCTGGTCAAAGGACTCCAGGTAACGTCGGGAGCAGGTATGTAACCGACAAATGAGCTCATTACCTGCACTAGGGCTAGACATGCATCGTACTTGGTTTTGCATTTCCTTTGTTATGATTGTGGTATGAATGTATGCTTTCCTTGTTTGTATTCTATTCTCTGTGTCTGTTTTGTATTTTCTTGTATCCTTCTGTTTGTGTTCTGTTTTCTATTTTCTCTATTTCCTCTATTTATCTTCATCTTCAATTTACTGCTTTCTGTATTTTGCTATTCGTTTGCAAAATAACATATAATTAATGAATGTAACTAATAACCCCGACCCTACTAAGAACTCCCCAGTTCTTACCCCTTCTCTCTCCCTTCCCCCTTCAGATGGAAGCAAGAGTTACTTTTCGTAGTTTGCTGACGACCATTTGCAAAAAGGATTCCGCTCTAGGTAGTCTTCTGAGTCTAGGGTGAATCCCATTCTCTGTTTATATGTATATACTGTGAGACTAGCCAATGTTTGCACCCCGTTTGTACGTGAACTTTAACCTAAATCATATGTACGAGACTCCTGTTGTGTGGCTACTTGATGAGGTACCAGAGAGACGTCATGTGGAAATGACTGATCGTGTAGAGGAGTAGCAGATGATGTTCTACCTTTTGGTGATGTTCCACCTGACTTGAGTTTTGAAGACCTAGAACGTACTTTCCCTCGCTTTAGTAGTTTAGAGAGACTAGGTGAGTATAGAGTCTAGGCTAGCCTAGGTTCCATCTTAGGGACCTCTTGAACAGGTCAAGGCCTGGGATGTTGTATGTATATATATGTATATAGATATTATTTAGCTATATCTAGGGGTGTTCTAACTAACAGTCTATATCCTAATAAAGGCTGAATCACTGAATGTTGTCAACTACTTGTGATGCATTTATGTGTGGTTGTTTATAACTGTTTTATCTGTTATTATTTGTGAATTGATTATAAATGATTCTGTTTATTAATTCAAACATTTAAAAAAAAAAAGTACCTCGCAAACTAACTACGCTTTTAACAACGAATCAGGCTCATATAATAAATAATAGATAATAATTAAGATGACAAATTGGTAGCACTTAGCTTCTGGTATGTCCTAGGCGTACTGAAAATTAGGTCGTTACAATTTGGTATCAAAGTAGTTCGTTCCCAGTAGAGCCTGGGGAGTGGACTGACTATGCTTCATTGCATACTCTATTGTGTGTCCCATTCTGTTAGGGTATCTTCAAGATACATTTGGCATGAATGTCTATGAGTGCTCATTTTAGGAATGTTCGTGCTTAACTTGAGATATTAAGACTGATCACCTTAATGTTGATTGTTTGGTGCGGATAAGACCTCAATGGCTATGAATAGGCATGGTTTAATCGAGCTCCGAACGATGAATCGACGTGAGCCACAACTATCTTCATAGCTGTTATGATCTTCATGGCTATGGCTATGTGAGATTTGGGTGCTGTAAGGAACAAACCAATCTCTTCGTTAGGACGGCTTGAAGGAAATAGACCGCTTGAAAATGAATTCTTGCACGCGGCTGAAATTTTGAGGGCAAAATTTTCTTTTAGGAGGGTAGAATGTAACAACCCTAATTTTTGAGTACGCGAGATCATTTCTGAAGACATGGATTTCTCCAAAAGATAAGTAAAGGGAATACCTCTTCTGTATCATCAAGCATCTCAATCCTCATTGTCATTATATTATGTTTAACTCAGAACCTTATTTAGACAAGCCCGACAACGCAATCGCGAAGAACCTAGTTTTTGAACCGTATCGGTTAGGAATTCTGATTGTAGTTTTCGTAAAATAGTCTCAGTTTGACGAACCAGACTCGACTCATGAGAGAAGAGAGATAATAGTATAATATTATCATTATATTAGTATTAAAAGATGCTTGAATGATATTATAAGGTTACCTGGTCTGTTTTAGTTAAAAACAGGAAATCGGTTTAACCGGTTTCACAGTTTACTGGTGCAGCTTAGCACCGGCACTCTCTGATGAATTTAGCAATGCTAAGGCCTCATTATAAATCTTTTATTCTTATAATAAATATGTTACTAGTTGTATTTATGCTAGTAGCTAAAAAAATAATTTTTAGAGATGTTTTTACAAGTGTTCCGATACATCTAGTTTCAGTAGTTATACACCTGAGATATTTTAATACTATTTTAACCCACCTCCAAGCCAACCAATCAGAACTCACCTTACACCCCCAAGACACTCCAAGGCTGGTCATTTACTCCCTTTGGCCAAAATTGAAAGGAGAGAAAAGAGAGAAAACTTCATGAACACTTAATCTTCAAAGCTTAATTTCTTCTGAACCAAAACTCAAATCAAAACTCCAATTTCACCAAAATGATCCTATCTTCTTTCTCTACATAACCATGTAACTTATCAAGGCTGGAAATAAGGTGAGATGGCTGTTCCTTTCCCCTTTCAATTCGGTTTTTAAGGAAACATGCTTAAACATGTGTTTTCTTGATGTTCTTCCTTAGGAATCATGCTTAACTTGACTTGAGGGCCAAGAAACGTGATTTTCCAGCAAGTGTAAGGTTAGAAATCACCTCCTAATGTGCTGAGGGAGATTTGGTTAGTTCAGGGTTTCTGGATTTAAAGTTGTTCTTGATGTGATTTAGGAGGAAAAAGTGCTAAAGGATCACCTGAAAGTCTAACTGAATTAGGAGCAGCAAAACTAGGTAGGGATTGATGAATTTAATCTTGATTGATTGTGTTTGAGTTGTGTGATTATGATATGGTTTGGCTGTGCTTGAAATTGATTGTTTGTATGAGTAATTCTTGTTGAAATTTTGGTGAAAATTTGATGAAATTCAAGCTATGAATGTGTGTTCTTGTGGTTGCTGGAAAACGAAACCCTAGAGCTTAAATTGAGGTTCAATTTGTGTTAAAACCATGTAGAAAAGATGGGATTTTAGTGGCTGGAAATTTATTTTGAATTTTGGTAAAAATCGGTTGCTGAAAAGACTGAAAAAAGGGTAAAAATAGAGAAAGAATTTGAAGAATATACGAAGAACACTTTGAGTGTGGTGAAGAACATTGAAGAACACCTTTTAGATCTTAGAAAGGGCAAGGAAGTAAATTTTTTGGTGTTTAAGGGGTTATATGGTAATTTCTGGAAGTTAGGGTGGTAAAAATAGAAATATTAAAAGTTACAGGTGGTAAAAAGTGAATTTTAAAAGTTAAAAATAAAAGGTAAGTTAATTTTCGAAAATTTAGTATTAAAATAATAAATAATAATATTTAATTAAAAATAATATTTTAATAAAAATAATAAAATAATGCGGAAAAGTCAGTTTTCTGTAAAAGCTTTAGAAAGACAACTTTAAGTGCAGAATCTCATAATTACCTTCATAACACACTTACGGAGTGGTAATAACATGATAGTTAGGCAAAGATAAAGAAAAGATAAAAAGTTAAAGAAAAGATAAAAACCAAAGAACAAGTCTGTAAAATTTTAATGACAGAAAAACAGACAGAGATTAGTAAACGAACTAGGAGCAACATAGTTAGTCTTTGAGTTGCGACTAGGATTAGGTATTATATGAAAAGTTAAACTATTTCAGTATAGACTTAATGAACCTATACTTGGGACAGGCTAACTATTCATACCGAAATTTACATAAGCTTTAAATACATATGTTATGAAGAGAAATTAAAGCAGGGTAAAAAAACACAGAGAACAAAGTAACCAGAGAAAGTAAAGAGATACAGAGAAAAGAGTAATCAGAGCAGAGTAAAAAGACAAAGAGAAAAGAGTAATGTGATAAAGAGAAATGGTTTGAGTTACGATGTTGTAAAAGGAAAAGCAGTAAAGTGTGTATAGCATGATTGAACAGAGAAAGAAAGAGGTATTGCATAAGAATGTGAAAGTGATGATGAATAATGAGAATGATAATGAATGATGATAATGAAAATGATTATGTGATGATCTGCTGCGTGAAGGCAGTCAGATAGATGGTGGTACAACCACTGAGAGTGCTTTCTTGGGATACTTAGCTATAATGCTATTCTGTAAGTCAGAGTACTCTTACAGAGGTATCGAGAACACACGACTAGCATATAATCCTGTAAGTCAAAGGACTCTTACAGTGAGAGTGTGTGTATGCTCCTCTAAGTCAAAGGACTCTTACAGTGAGAGTGTGTGTATGCTCCTGTAAGTCAAAGGACTCTTACAGTGAGTGTGTTGGGCAGATATAAGTTAACTAGCTCCGCCATGCAAGTCAAAGGACTCTTGCAGTGGGTTGCTAGTGCCGCCCTGTAAGTCAAAGGACTCTTGCGAGGGGCATTGCCAACAGGGAAGCCTTACCTGGTCAAAGGACTCCGGGTAACGTCGGGAGCGGGTATGTAACCGACAAATGAGCTCATTACCTGCACTAGGGCTAGACATGCATCATACTTGTTGTGCATTTCCTTTGTTATGATTGCGTTATGAATGTATGCTTTCCTTGTTTGTATTCTATTCTCTGTGTCTGTTTTGTATTTTCTTGTATCCTTCTGTTTGTGTTCTGTTTTCTATTTTCTCTATTTCCTCCATTTATCTTCATCTTCTATTTACTGCTTTCTGTATTTTACTATTCGTTTGCAAAACAACATATAATTAATGAACGTAACTAATAACCCCGACCCTACTAAGAACTCCCCAGTTCTTACCCCTTCTCTCTCCCTTCCCCCTTCAGATGGAAGCAAGAGTTACTTTCCGTAGTTCGCTGACGACCGTTTGCAAAAAAGATTCCGCTCTAGGTAGTCTTCTGAGTCTAGGGTGAATCCCGTTCTCTGTTTATATGTATATACTGTGAGACTAGCCAATGTCTGCACCCCGTTTGTACGTGAACTTTAACCTAAATCCTATGTACGAGACTCCTGTTGTGTGGATACTTGATGAGGTACCAGAGAGACGTCATGTGGCAATGACTGATCGTGCAGAGGAGTAGCAGATGATGTTCTACCTTTTGGTGACGTTCCACCTGACTTGAGTTTTGAAGACCTAGAACGTACTTTCCCTCGCTTTAGTAGTTTAGAGGGACTAGGTGAGTATAGAGTATAGGCTAGCCTAGGTGCCAGCTTAGGGACCTCTTGAACAGGTCAGGGCCTGGGATGTTGTATGTATATATATGTATATAGATATTATTTAGCTATATCTAGGGTGTTCTAACTAACAGTCCATATTCTAATAAAGGCTAAATCACCGAATGTTGTCAACTACTTGTGATGCATTTATGTGTGGTTGTTTATAACTGTTTTATCTGTTATTATTTGTGAATTGATTATAAATGATTCTGTTTATTAATTCAAACGTTTTCAAAAAAAATGTACCTCGCAAACTAACTATGCTTTTAACAACGAATCAGGCTCATATAATAAATAATAGATAATAACTAGGATGACAAATTGGTAGCACTCATCTTCCGGTATGTCCTAGGCGTACTGAAAATTGGGTCATTACATAATTCATAGAGATGCTTTCGTTCCTTTGAACCTCTACTTTCCTGCTGTCTTCATCCAATCATTCCTACTTCCTTCCATGGCAAGCTTTATGTAGGGCATCACCGTTGTAAATGGCTACATCCCATCCTCTCTGTGAAAATGGTCCAATGCGCTGTCACTGCATGGCTAATCATCTGTCGGTTCTCGATCATACTGGAATAGGATTTACTATCCTTTTGCGTCTGTCACTACGCCCAGCACTCGCGAGTTTGAAGCTCGTCACAGCCATCCCTTCCCAGATCCTACTGGAAATACCACAGACAAGGTTTATACTTTCCGGATCTGAAGAATGGCCATCCATGGGTTCTAACTTATACCATGAAGATTATAATATCTCGGACTCGGTCTTCTGTATTAGATATCTAAGAGATACTCATTCTAGCTTGTTTGCATGTAGAACGGAAGTGTTTGACATGCACGTGTTCATAGGTGAGAATGATGATGAGCGTCACATAATCATCACGTTTATCATGTTCTTGGGTGCGAATCGATATCTTAGAATAGGAATAAGCTTGAATTGAATAGAAAAACAATAGTACTTTGTATTAATTCATGAGGAACAACAGAGCTCCACACCTTAATCTATGGAGTGTAGAAACTCTACCATTGAAAATACATAAGTGATAAGGTCCAGGCATGGCCGAATGGCCAGCCCCCAAAATGTGATCAAAGGATCAAAAGATAATCCAAAGATGTAAATACAATAGTAAAAAGTCCTATTTATACTAAACTAGTTACTAGGGTTTACAAAATTGAGTAAATGATGCAGAAATCCACTTCTGGGGCCCACTTGATGTGTGCTTGGACTGAGCATTGAGCTTTACACGTGTAGAGGCTTCTCTTAGAGTTGAACGCCAGTTTGTAACCTGTTTCTAGCATTTAACTCCACTTTGCAACCTGTTTCTGGCGTTTAACTCCAGAATGCAGCATGGAACTGGCGTTCAACGCCAGTTTGCGTCATCTAAACTCAGGCAAAGTATGGACTATTATATATTGCTGGAAAGCCCTGGATGTCTACTTTCCAAAGAAATTAAGAGCGCGCCATTTGGTGTTTTGTATCTCCAGAAAATCTACTTTGAGTGCAGGGAGGTCAGAATCTAACAGCATCTGCAGTCCTTCTTCAACCTCTGAATCTGATTTTTGCTCAGGTCCCTCAATTTCAGCCAGAAAATACCTTAAATCATAGAAGAACACACAAACTCATAGTAAAGTCCAGAAATGTGAATTTTAATTAAAAACAAATAAAAATATACTAAAAACTAACTAAATCATACTAAAAACTATGTAAAAACAATGCCAAAAAGCGTATAAATTATCCGCTCATCACATTCATTCAGAAAACAAAAAGTATTGCCACCACATCAAAATAATTGAACTAATTTCAAGGATGAATTCGAAATTTATGTACTTTTTGTTCTTCTGTAATTAAAATATTTTTCATTTAAGAAAGGTGATGGATTCATAGGACATTCATAGCTTTAAGACATAGACACTTAGACACTAGTAATCATTTAGTAAAGACACAAACATAAATAAAACATAAGGCTCAATAACCAAAAAACAGAAAAATAAGAACAAGGAGATTAAGGAACGGGTCTACCTTAGTAAGGGTGGTATCTTCTTCCTCTTGAAGAACCAATGGTGTTCTTAAGCTCCTCTATGTCTCTTCCATGTCTTTTTTGCTCCTCCCTCATAGCTTTTTGGTCTTCTCTATTATCATGGAGAATGATGGAGTGCTCTTGGTGTTCCATCCTTAGTTGTCTCATGTTGGAACTTAATTCTCCTAGGGAGGTGTTGATTTGCTCCCAATAGTTTTATGGAGGAAAGTGCATCCCTTGAGGCATCTTAGAGATTTCATGGTGAGGAATTTCCTCTTGCTCTTGTTGAGGTCCATGATCTCTTGTTTGATCCATCCTTTTATTAGTGATGGGCTTGTCCTCATCAATGAGGATATCTCTTTCTATGTCAATCCCAGCCGAATTGCAGAGGTGGCAAATGAGGTGAGGAAAGGCTAACCTTGCCAAAGTGGAGGACTTGTCCGCCACCTTGTAGAGTTCTTGAGGTATAATCTCATGAACTTCCACTTCCTCCCCAATCATGATACTATGGATCATGATGGCCCGATCCACAGTTACTTCGGAACGGTTGCTAGTAGGAATGTTAAAGCGTTAGATGAACTCCAACCATCCTCTAGCTACAGGCTTAAGGTCCGGTCTTCTCAATCGAACCGGGTTACCTCTTGAGTCAACTTTCCATTGAGCTCCTTCCACACATATAGGATTGGAGAGTACTTCCCATCCTCTTCTTCTAATCTCTTGTTGGATCTCCGGATACTCGCTCTTTTTGAGCTTAAAAGGGACCTCAGGGATCACCTTTTTCTTGGCCACAACTTCATCGAAGTGGTCTTGATAGACCTTTGAGATGAAGCTCTCCATCTCCCATGACATAGAGGTGGAAGCAATTGCCTTCCCTTTCCTCTTTCTTGAGGTTTCTCTGGCCTTAGGTGCCATTAATGGTTATGGAAAAACAAAAAGCAATGCTTTTACCACACCAAACTTAAAAGGTTTGCTCGTCCTCGAGCAAAAGAAGAAAGAAAGTAGTAGAAGAAGAAGAAAATGGAGGAGATAGAGTGGGAGAGTGTATTCAGCCAAGGGGGAAGTAGTGTTATGAAAAGGTGTGAAGAGGAGATAAGAAGAGGTGGGGTAGGTGGGGATCCTGTGGGGTCCACATATCCATTTAGGCGTGCAAAACGCCCCTAGAATGCATGTCTGGCGTTAAACGCCAGCTTGCTGCTTATTTTTGGCGTTTAACGCCATCTTTTCTCCCATTCTTGGTGTTAAACGCCAATTCCATGCTCTGTTCTGGCGTTAAACGCCAGTCTGGTGCTTGTTTCTGGCGTTTAACGCCAGCTTGATGCTTCTTTCTGGCGTTAAACGGCAGTTTGATGCTTCTTACTAGCGTTTAAATGCCAGTAAGCTCTTCCTCCAGGGTGAGCTATTTTTAATGTTGTTTTTCAGTTGTTTTTGTGACTTCACATGATTATCAACCTAAAGAAAACATAAAATAGCAATGGAAAATAAATAGATATAATTAAATAACATTGGGTTGCCTCCCAACAAGCGCTTCTTTAATGTCAATAGCTTGACAGTGAGCTCTCATGGAGCCTCACAGAAAATCAAAGCAATTTTGGGGCCCCTCAACACCAAACTTAGAGTTTGGATGTGGCCTCCTAACACCAAACTTATAGTTTAAATGTGGGGGTTTTGTTTGACTCTGTTCTCAGAGAAGCTTCTCATGCTTCCTCTTCATGGTTACAGAAAGAGAACCTTGAGTCTTAAATACAAGGTTGTCCTCATTCAACTGAAGGACCAACTTTCCTCTGTCCACATCAATCACAGTTTTTGCTGTGGCCAGGAAAGGTCTGCCAAGGATGATGGATTCATCCTCATCCTTCCCAGTGTCTAGGATTATGAAATCAGCAGGGATGTAAAGGCTTTCAACCTTCACTAGCACGTCCTCTACTAGTCCATAAGCCAGTTTCATAGATTTGTCTGCCATCTCTAGTAAGATTCTTGCAGCTTGTACCTCAAAGATTCCCAGTTTCTCTATTACAGAGAGGGGCATGAGGTTTATCCCTGACCCCAGGTCACATAGAGCATTCTCAAAGGTCATAGTGCCTATGGTACAAGGTATGAAGAATTTTTTGGGATCCGGTTTCTTTTGAGGTAATGTCTGCCTCATTAATGCATTCAGTTCATTGGTTAAACAAGGGGGTTCATCCTCTCAAGTCTCAGTACCAAATAACTTGGCATTCAGCTTCATGATTGCTCCTAGATATTTAGCAACTTGCTCTTCAGTGATGTCTTCATCCTCTTCAGAGGAAGAATATTCATCAGAGCTCATGAATGGAAGAATGAAGTTCAATGGAATCTCTATGGTCTCTGTATGAGCCTCAAATTCCTTTGGTTCCTCAAAGGGAAACTCCTTTCTGTCCAAAGGGCGTCCTATGAGGTCTTCCTCACTAGGATTCACGTCCTCCTCCTCCTCTGGGCATTCGGCCACACCAAGTAAGGTTATGGCCTTGCACTCTCTCTTGGGATTTTCTTCTGTATTGCTTGGGAGAGTACTGGGAGGAGTTTCAGTAATCTTCTTACTCAGCTGACCCACTTGTGCCTCCAAATTTCTAATGGAGGACCTTGTTTCATTCATAAAATATAGTGTGGTCTTGGATAGATCAGAGACTATGGTTTCCAGGCCAGAATGGCTCTGTTCAGAATTCTCTGTCTGTTGCTGAGAAGATGATGAAAAAGGCTTGCTATTGCTAAACCTATTTCTTCCACCATTATTATTGAAGCCTTGTTGAGGCTTCTGTTGGTCCTTCCATGAGAAATTTGGATAATTTCTCCATGAAGGATTATAGGTATTTTCATAGGGTTCTCCTATGTAATTCACCTCTGCTATTGCAGGGTTCTCAGGATCATAAGCTTCTTCTTCAGAAGATGCTTCTTTAGTACTGTTGGATGCAGCTTGCAATCCATTCAGACTCTGAGAAATCATGTTGACTTGCTGAGTCAATATTTTGTTCTGAGCTAATATGGCATTCAGAGTATCAATTTCAAGAACTCCCTTCTTCTGAGGCGTCCCATTGTTCACAGGATTCCTCTCAGAGGTGTACATGTACTGGTTATTTGCAACCATTTCAATGAGTTCCTGAGCTTCTGCAGGGGTTTTCACATGAAGAGATCCTCCTACAGAATGGTCCAATGACATTTTTTACAACTCAGAGAGACCATCATAGAATATATTTATGATACTCCATTCTGGTAGCATGTTAGTAGGACACCTTTTGATCAGTTGCTTGTATCTTTCCCAAGCTTCATAGAGGGATTCTCCTTCCTTCTGTCTGAAGGTTTGGATTTCCACTCTAAGCTTGCTCATCTTTTGAGGTGGAAGGAATTTGGCCAGGAAAGTACTGACCAGCTTATCCCAAGAGTTCAGGCTATCCTTAGGTTGTGAATCCAACCATGTTCTAGCTCTGTCTCTTACAGCAAAAGGGAAAAACATAAGCCTGTAGACCTCGGGATCAACTCCATTGGTCTTGACAGTGTCATAGATTTGCAAGAATTCAGCTAAAAGCTGATGAGGATCTTCCATTGGAAGTCCATGAAACTTGCAATTCTGCTGCATTAGAGAAACCAATTGAGGCTTAAGCTCAAAATTGTTTGCTCCAATTGCAGGGAGTGAGATGCTTCTTCCATAGAATTTGGAAGAGGGTGCAATAAAGTCACCAAGCATCTTCCTTGAATTTCTACCATTGTTATTAGGTTCGGCCATGTCTCCTTCTTTTTCAAAAATTTCTGTCACGTTCTCTCCAGAGAGTTGTGCTTTAGCTTCCCTTAGCTTCTTCTTCAGAGTCCTTTCAGGTTCAGGATCAGCTTCAACAAGAATGTTCTTATCCTTGTTCCTGCTCATATGAAAAAGAAGAGAACAGAAAAGAAAATATGGAATCCTCTATGTCACAGTATAGAGATTCCTTAGGTGAGTATAAGAGGAGAAGAATAGAAGGAGGAGAAGAGAAAAACTCGAACACAGAGAAGAAGATGGGGTTTGAATTATGAGTAGAAGAGAAGCGTTAGTAGATAAATAAGTAAATAGAAGGAGATGAGAGAGGAGGGGGGGAGAAAATTCAAATTTAATTTAAACTAAAAGGAAAAATATTTTTGTTTTTATTTTAAAATGTAGTTAGAATTCAAAAATAAAAAAGAGAAATAAAATTAAAATTAAAATTTGAAACAATTAGTTAATTAAAAAGAATTTTGAAAAAGTGTTAGTGATTTTCGAAAATTAGAGAGAGAGAAATAGTTAGGTGGTTTTGAAAAAGATATGATTGAAATAGAAAACTTTTAAAAATAAACCAAAAAGTCAAGTAGTTAATTGAAAAAGATTTGAAAATCAAATTTGAAAGGGTGAGAAGTTAGAAAAGATTTTGAAACTGATTTTTTAAAAAGATATGATTGAAAATCATTTTGAAAAAGATTGGAAAAAAAGAAATTTAAAAAGATTTGATTTTTGAAATTAAAGTTGATTACTTGACTAACAAGAAAATAAATGATATGATTTTAAAATTTAAAGATTGATCCTTTCTTAATAGGCAAGTAACAACTTGAAATTTTCTTGAATCAAAATATTAAGTGCTAGCAAAGAATTCGAAAATATGAAACAAAATAAGAAAAAGATTTTTGAAAATAAATTTGAAATTTTTGAAAATATGAAAGAAAAAATGAAAAAGATTTGATTTTTGAAAAAGATTTGAAAAAGATAGAATTTTTAAATTGAAAATTTGATTGACTCATAAGAAACAACTAAATTTTGAAAATTTTTTGAAAAAGTCAACTCAAATATTCGAAATTTTCAAACTTTAGACGCTAACAAATTGAAAATGGATATGAAAAATAAGAAAAGACACAAAACATGAAAATGCAAAGATCAAACAAAGAAGATCATCAAGAACAACTTGAAGATCATGAAGAATAGTTTCATGCAGGTGTTCTTCGAAAATTTTAAAGAAAAATTAAAAAGATGCAATTGACACTAGACTCAAACAAGAAACATCAAATTATTTTTGGTTTTGTGATTTTAAAAATTTTTTTGTATTTTTTGAAAATTATTTGGAAAAGGAAAATAAGGAAATTCAAAATTTTTAAAAAGAATTCCAGGAATCATGCAATGTTAGTCTAAAACTCCGGTCCAGGAATTAGACATGGCTTACTAGCCAGCCAAGCTTTCAGTGAAAGCTCCGGTCCAAAACACTAGACATGGCCAATGGCCAACCAAGCTTTAGCAGATCATTACATACAAAAGCTAAATTGCTGAGAAAGACAAAGAAGCTCTTCTAATGATAGTTGAAACCTCGGTCCAAAGGATTAGACATGGCTTAACAGCCAGCCAGGATTCAGCATATCACCATGAAACTCTAAAATTCATTCTTAAAAATTCTGAAGTCATAGCATAATTTATTTTTTTTTGAAAATTTTTTGAAAATAAAAATAATAAAAAAACTTAAAATTAAAATAAAATTACCTAATCTGAGCAACAAGATGAACCGTCAGTTGTCCAAACTCGAACAATCCCCGGCAACGGCGCCATAAACTTGGTGCACGAAATTGTGATCATCAATGGCGCCAACAACTTGGTACGCACAATTGTAATCTCAACTCTTTGTCACAACTCCGCACAACTAACTAGCAAGTGCACTGGGTCGTCCAAGTAATAAATCTTACGTGAGTAAGGGTCGATCCCACGGAGATTGTCGGCTTGAAGCAAGCTATGGTCACCTTGTAAATCTTAGTCAGGCAGATTCAAATGGTTATGGGATTTTGATAATTATGATATAAAATATAAAATAGGATAGAGATACTTATGCAATTCATTGGTGAGAATTTCAGATAAGCGTATGGAGATGCTTTTGTTCCTTCTGAACCTCTGCTTTCCTACTGCTTTCATCCAATCATTCAAACTCCTTTCCATGGCAAGCTGTATGTTGGGCATCACCATTGTCAATGGCTACTTCCCGTCCTCTCAGTGAAAATGGTCCAAATGCGCTGTCACCGCACGGCTAATCATCTGTCGGTTCTCGATCATGTTGGAATAGGATCCATTGATCCTTTTGCGTCTATCACACGCCCAACACTCGCGAGTTTGAAGCTCGTCACAGTCATCCCATCCCAAATCCTACTCGGAATACCACAGACAAGGTTTAGACTTTCCGGATCTCAAGAATGGCCACCAATAATTCTAGCTTATACCATGAAGACTCTGATCTTTCAAAATTGAGGATAAGAGATAAACGCTTAATCCAAGGTAGAACGGAAGTGGTTGTCAGGTAGGTGTTCATAGGTTGAGAATGGTGATGAGTGTCATGGATCATCACATTCATCATGTTGAAGTGCAAGCGAATATCTTAGAATAGGAATAAGCTTGAATTAAATAAGAAAACAATAGTACTTTGCATTAATTGATGAGGAACAGCAGAGCTCCACACCTTAATCTATAGTGTGTAGAAACTCTACCGTTGAAAATACATAAGTGATGAAGGTTCAAGCATGGCCGAATGGCCAGCCCCCTAAACGTGATCTCAGAACATAAAATTAGTCAAAGACTAACTAGAGATGTAAAATAAATCACTAAAAGTAGTTTTTATACTAAACTAGTAGCTAGGGTTACATAAGATAAGTAAATGATGTAGAAATCCACTTCCGGGCCCACTTGGTGTGTGCTTGGGCTGAGCATTGAGCTTTCATGTGTAGAGACTCTTTTTGGAGTTAAACGCCAGGTTGTAGCCTGTTTCTGGCATTTAACTCTGATTTGCAACCTGTTTCTGGCGTTTAACTCCAGAATAGGGCAGGGAGTTGGCGTTTGAACGCCAGTTTGCGTCGTCAAAACGCGTGCAAAGTATGGACTATTATATATTGCTGGAAAGACCCGGATGTCTACTTTCCAACACAATTGAGATCGCGCCAATTGGGTTTCTGTAGCTCCAGAAAATCCACTTCGAGTGCAGGGAGGTCAGAATCCAACAACATCTGCAGTCCTTCTTCAGCCTCTGAATCAGATTTTTGCTCAAGTCCCTCAATTTCAGCCAGAAATTATCTGAAATCACAGAAAAACACACAAACTCATAGTAAAGTCCATAAATGTGATTTTTATTTAAAAACTAATAAAAATATACTAAAAACTAACTAAATTAGACTAAAAACTATATAAAAACAATGCCAAAAAGCGTATAAATTATCCGCTCATCAGCGGCCCGAAATCGCCCCCTGCGTATTCTGTTATTTCTGCAGATCACGCAGGTCACGCGTACGTGTCGTCCACGCGTTCGCGTCATTCAACGATTTTCCTTGTCACGCGTTCTATGGTTCACGCATTCGTGTAATTCGTGCAGACTCCAATCCACGCATTTGCGTCAGGCACGCGTTCGCGTCGCTGTGAATTTTCCAATTCACGCATTTACGTGGGCCATGCGCTCGCGCCATTGCTCGCTGGTCATCTCCTTAGTTTCTTGTGTTTCTTCCATTTTTGCAAGCCTCCTCTCCAATTTCCATGTCATTCATGCCCTATGAATCCTGAAACACTTAACACACGGATCACGGCATCGAATGGGATAAAGGAGAATTAAAATACATAATTAAAAGTCTCTAGGAAGCAAGTTTTCAACCATGGAATGATTTTGGGAAGGAATTGTAAATACATGCTAATCATATGAATAAGTGGGTAAAGATTTGATAAAATCACACAATTAAACACAATATAAATCATAAAATAATGGTTTATCAATACTATTCCCAACCCAAAGGTCTGTAAAGCAATTCAGCTTAGGAGTGGAAAGACATTGGAGAATAACAAAGAAGCTAACAAGAAGCCAGCAGAAGATGATAAGGCCAACAACAAGGGAGATACGACAACTAGAGAAAAGGACCAGGAAGAGCTTAAAAAGAAAGATAAAGAGTCACAAGCTTCAAATAAGGGAAAACAAATCATGATAGAGCATCCACAAGAATAGAGGAAGGAAGTTAAACACTACATCCCTCATTAGCCATACCCTCAAAGATTGCAAAGAGAGCTCAATGATCAACAGTTTTCTAAATTCCTGGAAGTTTTTAAGAAGCTGGAAATTAATATCCCTCTTGCTAAAGCATTGGAGCAGATGCCTCTATATGCTAAATTCCTCAAGGAGCTCATCAACAAAAAAAGGAGCTAGAATGAGAAAGAAACAGTGATCTTAACACAAGAGTGCAGTGCAGGATTCAAAAAGGCCTTCCTCCAAAACTCAAAGATCCCGGGAGCTTCTTTCTGCCTAGCACCATTGCCAATATCATCATTGATAAGGCATTGTGTGATCTAGAATCAAGCATCAATCGGATGCCCTTATCCATGATGAGGAAGCTGTCCATAGAAGGAGTGAAATCTATAAGGATGACTTTGCAACTTGCTGATAGATCAATGGTCATCCCTAATGGAGTGGTTGAGAACCTTTTGGTCAAGGTAGATAAGTTCATATTTCCAGCAGATTTTGTGATCTTATATCTAGATGAGGAGGAAGGTGATTCCATCATATTGGGAAGACCTTTCCTGGCCACAGCAAAAGCCATCATCGATGTGGAAAAGGGAGAAATGACTCTGAGAGCATATGATGAGAAGATCACTTTAAATGTCTTTAAGGAAATCCAGCATACTGTTGAAGAGAAAAGCTACATGAGAGTTGAAAAAGAAGACTTGAATTGGAAGGAAAAGCCCAAGGAGGCAATCATCAGCTCACCTTTGAAGCAAAAGACAAACAGTGGAGAAGAACAAAAGGGGAATGAAGAAGCAAAGACTGAGAAGAGAAGGCAGGGAGAGATAGAGAAGTTGAACACTAGGAAGAAAGATCCTGATATAAAAACTGCTACCAAGAAGGGTGGACCACTGAAGAAAGGAAAGAAGGGCAAGAAACAGGTTCCACAAGGGTGGAAAAACAAGAAAATACCAACCGATGGATTCTCAGAAGGAGACAAAGTGAAATTGATCTACCAACAGTTGGAGACAGACACACAATCTGATGATTATTATACTGTTAATAAGATACTCTCGCTAGAGCATATAGAGATTGTTCATCAAATTACAGGAAGAAAGCTCACAGTGAGAGGGGACAAGTTGAGGCACCATAATCATCATCCACCCTAACAAGGAACCAATGTCAAGCTAGTGACAATAAAAGAGCGCTCCATGGGAGGCAGCCCATGATTTAATGTTCTTGCTTTTGTTTTAATTTCAATAATTAATGGTCTCTCTAGCATAAATTTGAACACTCATGGGAAAATTTGATTACAGCACATATTGTTTTGAAGCATATGTCTAACTCCTAAGTTTGGTGTGCCTAAAGGCACTCTAAAATGGTTTTTCGAGCATATTGATTATATAACCATTTTAGAATATACACTCAGTCATTCTATTAAAGTATATAGCCAAACATTAAGTTTGGTGTCCACAGATGCTATGAATTTCAGGAAAGTCACTTTTACTTAGAGATTCAAGTTTATGAAAGATAAATCATATCTGCATCGTTCTTGTGAATTTATTTTGCTAAGGTAGAAAATAAAATGTTCCTTGTAATGAATATACCAACCATAGCAGAAAACAAGTTTGGTGTTGACCAATTTTTTTTGTTTAAATTCAAAAATGGTATAGTTGGTTATTCATAAACAAGGAATATGTATCAAATTTTATTTTTACTTTTCACTTGATAAACACCACCGTGTTAAATCCAAATTTTAAGCTCACTATTGACTTGATTGGAATGGATGGGTATGAAGAAAAACAAAAAAATTGAAGAAAGGACAACACCATGCAAGTACGGGTGTCACAAGGAGGAAAAGTAAGTCACATGTGCTTGGGAATTGCTTTTTGGGAAGCAAAAAAAATCTGCAAAGTTCAGCACCCAGGAGACCGAAGCATATGCCCAAGGAAGAGGTGGTCCTTGTCCTCATCCTTCCTTACATGCACACCGTCCATTCCAATCCCCCCATAAACCATCCTGACCCTCCAACCTTCATTGAAGCTTGTTATAAATAGCCTCATTTAAACCATGCTACATAACTCAAGCTTCCACACAAATATTTCGGTTCCCTTAGGAAAAGGCCTAGCAACCGTGTTTTGTGAGATCCAAACCAATCTTGTCTCCTTAATATTTTCTTCTTGCTTCACTAGTAAGCCAAACAGTCATTCTAAGAGTCACATAAATCATCTCTCCCTCACCATTCTGCAAGTCTCCACTCGGCCTCATCCCTCCCTAATTAATGGCTTCATCAAGTTTTAGAAGAAGGAAAGGGAAGCAACCAGTCGAAGCTAAACCACCAACCTATGATGACAAAAGATTTAAGTCTCAATTTCATGAGTCACGATATCATAGGATGATGGAAGCAAAAGAAGTTATCCCAGAGATTGGTTTCCGATTGAGGGAAGGAGAATACCCCATCATGAGAAGGATAGTTACATAGAGAAGGTGGGAACTCCTGTGTGAACCTCTCACTGACATAAGTGCAACCATGATAAGAGAGTTCTATGCAAATGCCGTGAGGCCAAGCAAAACCAGCCCTCCTTACAAGAGCTATGTTAGAGGGATTGATGTGGATTTCAGCCCATAATCCATCATGAGGGTCTTGCAGATAAGAGTAATACCCTTTAGAGAACCTAGCTTTGATGAGAGAATGAAGGGTGAAAACGTTCTTGATGAGCTACTAAATGGTTTATGCTTGGAAGGCAAAGACTGGGAAAGGGATTCAGATGGAGAACCAAGCGATTTGAAGAGGATTGATCTCTTACCTGAAGCGAAAGGTTGGTATGAGATAGTAAGAAGATCCATACTCCCCACTGGAAATACCTCAAAGGTCACAATAAAGAGATCAATTCTAACATATTACATACTCAGATGAGGAGAAATTAACATCCCACAGATCATAGCAGAGAGCTGATAAACCCCGATTTCGTGGTTTATCTTGTGCTTATTTTAGGGGATTTTACCACCTTTTCCCACATTTATTCAATGAAATAGCATGGTTTTGTAATTCTCCCTTGAATTGTACTTAAGTGTAAAAACATGCTTTTTAGGTCCTTAAATTGGTGATTTTAACTCACTTTAATTCTATTTGATTCCTTGATGTGTTTGTTGAGTGATTTCAGGTTCATAAGGCAAATATTGGAAGGAAGAAATGAGGAGAAAAGCATACAAAGTAGAGAATGCATGAGGAAACAAGAATTGGGAACGCATCTTTGGGCGCACACGCGCATAAGTGATTTCACATGGAGACGTGCACGCGTACATACTGCGTAAGCGCGGATGAAGAAACAACCAATCGACACGCACGCACACATGGCGCATACGCGCCGATACCAGCACGTGACTCACTTAAAGGCAAAATGCTGAGGGCAATTTCTGAGCTGTCCACGCCCAAATCCAACTTGTTTCTGAGTGTATTTCATGCAGAATTGAAGTCCAAGCAAAGGGGGAGCAATTGGTTAGTCAACATGAGCCTTTAGTTAGTTTTCTAGTGAGAGAAGCTCCCTCTTCTCTCTAGAATTAGGTTAGGATTAGGTTAAATTGTCTTGGATCTTTAGTTAATTACTTGATTTCATCTTGTTTCTTTTACAATTTCTAACTTCTACATCTTGATTTCATTAGTTGCAAAGTCAATTTCTCATTTTTCTCTCTTGTATGTTGATGAACATTGTTAGACCCAATTTCCTTTTAATGCAATTCCATGTTTCTATCTTTCTTTTATGTTGATCTTGCTTGCTTTTATTGGTTTCTCGCTTATGAAAGTTATGGGTCTCCTTAATTTTAGCAGTTTGTGATGTTTACCTTTATTGCACATTAGGTGTTTGATATAATACTTCCTATAGTTTTTGAGTAGTTCTCTTGACCCTTGGCCTAGACTAAGGGGATTGAGTGATCTTGAGTCCTTGGGCTTTATTGAATTGGTAATTCCAAAACCCTTGGGGATTAATTTGATAACCATTAACTCTAGCCTACTACTAAGTTAATTAGCAGCTAGGTTGAGACTTATGGATTGATGTTGATCAAGCCATTTGATGTACTCCAAGCCTAGGAGTAGGCATTATGTACTTAAGGCTTTGATGAGTAGACCTAATGAACTCGGTTCCGCATAATTATCAATATTTGAATTGTTGACAAGGATAGTGATCTCAATTACTTAAGTCTTAGCCAACAGTCCTTTATCTTGCTTCCTTTAATTACTTGCTTGATTTACGCATTTTGTCATTTAATTTCTTGCCCTCTTATTAATCAAACCCCCTTGCATTCTCATAGCCAATAATTGACCACTTCATTGCCATCCTCCTGAGACGACCCGGAGTCTAAATACTTCGGTTAATTCTTATTTGGGGTATGTACATGTAACAAAACCAAATTTAATTTGATCTGAGGATTGTCTATTGGTTTGGACTATACTAACAATGGAATTATTTTATGGTATTCCAAACCGGTATAAATCCCAGCATCAAATTAATGGTGCCGTTGCCGGGGATAGCAATGGTGCTATGTTATTGGCTATTGTATATATTGTGAATAGCTTGATTTTTGGTTTGTTTGTTGGCTTTTGCTAGTTGTAGGACTTTGTTTTCTTTATTTCTTGTTAGTTTTGTGTTTGTCTTCTCTTATCACCATGAATTCTCATCACTTTGGCTATGAATGTGTTTCAAACTATGTTGTAGGAAATGGAAGCTTCAATGAGGATGTGCATCAAGGATTTGGAAATCAAGGATGGGAGGAGCCCCAAGCTTATGGACAACCTTCTTGGCAACAACCCCCTTCGAACTCTTATGGGTATAATCCTAATCCTAATGCATACCAATCCAATGTGTGTGATGACCCTTATTGTGATTGTCAACCACAACCACCACATGCATATGAACCCCCTCTGCAACATAATTTTAAACCACCTTACTCACAAGCTTTCTACCACCATTTACCTCCATATGACCCCAATCCATACCCACCATACCAACAACCATATGAACCACATCTAGAACCACCACCATTCTAACACCAATACTCCCATGAACCACAAAGTCCATACACACCACGTCAAGAATTTCACCAATATGAACCACCTTCCAATTACAACAACTTTCCCTCAAACAATGAACCTTCTCTTCCACCATCACCTCCCGATGAAGCCCTCTTGTTGGAATTGAGAGATCTCGAATCTCATATCTTAAGGCGACAAGAGGAGGATGAAAAGAAGTTTGCGGAGTTAAGAGCAAAAATGGCTATCATGGTAGAAGCCATTGGTAACATGGTCTCATCTCGCCTAAACCTATGCGATCAAGGTGCTCCCATTGTTGAATATGGAGAAGCAACCAAAGAGCTTAGTGAGGGAGTGAACTTGAAGCTCCATGGTGAGGAGAAGGAGTTAAAACAAGAAGTACAATGAGAGGAGGAGGTAGAAATTAGTGAACAAAGGAAGTAGTGGTTGGATGTTTAGGATATGTTGAGCACATAAAGGAATCTCAAGTTGAAGAGCCCTCTTCCACGAAGTTTGGAAGGGATGTTAAAGAGGAGAGTAATGTTGAAGAAGTGGATAGAGAGTCGAAGGAAATTGATCAAGAAGTGGATTCCATCATTAGTGATTTTTTGTCCACATTGATCAATCCCCTTGATGATCTTGTTGAGCCTTCTTCCAGTGAATTAAAAAGCAATGTTGAGGAGGACGTGCAACCTCCAAGGCATATTGTGAATGAAGAATTGGAAGAATTGTCCCAAGCAATAAGCCCTCCTATTTATGATGATTCCGAATCAACATATGATCCTTTTGAGCTTGATGAGTCCTTCCCCACTGTGCTTGGAATTGATGACGTGGTAGATAATAAACCACTATTTTATGG